>NC_041047.1:20196837-20796837 GCF_900634775.1 Gouania willdenowi | reverse complement strand
CAAGAAATGCACAACAACATTTTTGAACAACAGCTTTAGGTCCTTCTTTTTACTTTAAATCGACTTTTCAACACCACACAAGCAGAACAGTGGCTTTGACTTGTGATAACTCTCCGTTATTCTTTTTTCAAACTTTAAATCTGGACCATTGTTCAGTCTGAGCTCATCTGTATTCTTTCCAGCTCTTCGTTCCAAAGCCTTGTCCTTTTCTTGAAGGTATTTCCGTCTCTTGCAGGTGGGCTACGAGTCCCCTCACCCACACATGAGGGTACCTGGGCTGCCTGCCAGTCTGCAGTCAGCCGCGTCTGGAAAGCCGTGAGTTTTCCCTCTGCCCGTCCAAAAATCTCCTCATGTCCACAAAACAGCTGCGCTCCAAATATGCTCAGCTTTATATTCTAACAACAAAAGTAATCAAAAACAAATTATATACGTGAAAAAAAAAAAATCATAAAGGAACTCAATGTTAACCACCGTTTCTAATGCATGTGTTTGTGGCAAAAACATCAAAGAACAGCACTCACTGTTTGTCTTGACTTTACTACTAATTGGAGGTGTTTTCTCGCTACATCTGAAGGTCGGTGTTTGATTGGAGTGGTTAATTGAATGATGTTTCAGGGAAGCTGGATGTCTTTGCTGAACTTTAGTCAGCAGATAATGAAGTGTTTATTCATCATTTGTTAGGGTGAAATACAAAAAGTCTTTCAAAAGTTTCAGCAGGTTTGCTTTACGCTAATTGGCTGCACTGTTATATTGTTATATATGTATATTCGGGGGAAAAACAGATTAGTCAAAATACAGATTCTTATTCTATTATTTAAATTTTCAAGATTTTTTTTTAATTATATATTTTCTTCCTCTAACCTTCTTACAAATTGTTTGAACTCATAAACCAAAATAATTCGCACTTTCTCAATTTATCACCATGCAAAGGTAAATATACACATATATATTTTGAGAACATATCAAATAAAAATATGAGAAAAGTTTTCAAATGGTAAATATAGTTAAAAAATAAGGTGTGTGTTCTTAAGGTGTGGGTGTGTTTGTCAGAACCAGACACCATAATGTCTAAACCAGAGTATTGATGCACAAACTGTGCTGCATCGATTTTAATCCCCCTTTTTTGCCTTTATTTTTGGCCGATTTAATTATATACTGTATCCTTACCTTCCTAATATATACAGTATAACACACACTGTTTAATAGGTGAGGAAGTTCATTAATGAAAGCTTAACCAATCATCGTGTACTTATCAGCACTTATTTCACTTTGCAACATACAAATATGAAGGACTTTGGTGAAAACTGGTGTTTCCATTGGAGCCGTTATTTATCTCCTGTCGTCCCTCAGTGCCTACTCCTTCCACGTGAGCGCAGACGGACAGATGCAGCCTGTTCCGTTTCCCCCCGACGCCCTCCTCGGCCCAGGGATCCCCCGCCACGCCCGTCAAATCCACAGCCTGAGTCACGGAGAGGTGGTGTGTGCCGTCACCATCAGCACCTCCACACGTCACGTCTACACGGGAGGCAAAGGCTGCGTCAAAGTGTGGGACATCAGCCAGCCAGGAAGCAAGAGTCCCATGGCTCAGCTGGACTGTCTGGTGAGGCTGATGAATTTGTGTGGATGGATATTTAAAGTCCATCTTCTGTCCAATAAGGTTGTTTTATTACTGGAGCATTGCTGTTGTTTTCCTCTGATCAAACGGCACTTTAGGTGATGAATCACTTTAATGTTGTTGTACTCAAGCCTCCGGCGTCTTTATTTATTGCGGCGATGATGCTGAAGGAGCAGACTTAATGCTGTCATCACTGTGTCTGCACCGTGCTGTAACACGGCCAAACAAATGTATTTATCATCTCTCTGTTCACTGTCCAATCAGAACCGAGATAACTACATCCGCTCCTGCAAGCTGCTCTCAGACGGCCGGACGCTGATCGTCGGCGGGGAGGCCAGCACCCTTTCCATATGGGATTTGGCCACGCCCACTCCTCGCATCAAGGCAGAGCTGACGTCGTCTGCTCCCGCCTGCTACGCTCTGGCCATCTCGCCTGATAACAAAGTGTGTTTCTCCTGCTGCAGTGATGGCAACATCGTGGTCTGGGACCTTCATAACCAGACGCTGGTCAGGTGAGAGGAAGGAGGGGGGAAATAAGAAACTTAGTTTAAAACTTGGATAACAAGCCTCCATTCTTCTTCCTTTGATTCTCTCGTGACCCTGTGGTGTCACTTTGATCGAAAATTAAAACTTTAATGGTAGTCGTTTACATTCACAAGTTTTGTTCGCCCTGATATCTATATTAATGGAAAGAGTTTGGTCGTAATCGATGGTTGAATTCAAACAAAGGGATGATGGTTTGAATCTTATTCAAAGCAGGCAGCTCAGAGAACAAAGTGTGTGATTATAGCAGGAGCCGCATTGAATGTTTGTTTTTTTTTTTTTTTAAAGGATTTGTTGTTAATTAAGAGTGAGTTAATGAAGAGTTAGTTTTAAAGGTCCAGTATTATGCTATTTTTCACCCATCTCCATTTGTTCCAAGTTCTAAGAACCCCATGATGCTTATATAAACAGGCTGCTTTGGGGCCTTCATGCATATTCATGAGTAGGCGTGTCTAATGATGCAGACTTCATGCCTCACTCTTGGGAGGCAGATCAGTGATCACCAAAGCGATTTTCTTTTGCTATCCACACACTGTTGTTGTTTTCAGCCAAAAAACTGCACATTACAGTAAAACACATGGCTATTTAAGCGGCTATTGTGATTGTGAGTCCGTCTCAGCGCTTCAGACTGTGTTTATCACAGCAGCAGCAGCAGAGTCATTCCGCTGTTTTAAACACTCACTGAAGTGTTAAGCTGCTAAGTCACTTTCTTTTTCTCCTCATCTCTATTAACTACTGGAATAGTGCCTTTAAGGTGATAATCATTTGTTTTGTCCAACTGCTGTGTCGCATTGTGTCACAAACAAGTCAGATCATCTCAAAGGCGATACGAGGCGATATGATGCATACTAATAATGGAACTGATTGTGACTGCTCCCTGACGCTACTCCGTGGCTGCCCACTGCTCCTCAGGGAGGGGTTAAATGCAGAGAACACATTTTGTGTATGTAGCTTTACATATATGACAATAACGTATAATGTATATTCTGTATTAAATTGCAGTGTTTGTATTAGCTGTGGGTAGTTAGAGAGGGAGGAGCTCACATTCTTATAAGGGTAGGAGGAGCCAGGATTGTCAGAAGGAGGAGTTTTTTGGCGACAAAAATGTGACTCCCATTTGGAGCTGACGTTTTACAAAATGTGGAATAACAAGGGAGGAAGGAAACAGAACTTTTTCAACTTTGACCCTCTGAATGAGGCTAAAGGGATGTGTAATACCACCCCTTTAAGAAGTATAGAACTGATTTTAGACTGTGTAAACTGTACTTCCTGCTTTGAGTTTGCACTCTTTAGTGTAACATAATGTTTATTCTACAAATATATAATATCTCATCAGTGTTTCAATGTTAGATTGATGTAATATTATCACCCTTCTATTGTTTTCACTTTGTGCACATATAGACCAGAAATCAACACTTAATTAGATCAACAGCTGCTTTATGCCACATGTTGAATGGTCTAAACGTGGAAAAGAGTTAGAGGAGGAAGCAACACTGAAGTGGTTTCCATTAAAACAGATCAATAAGGATATCCCGATCTTGATATTGAATATTGGATATATATATATGGTAGTATATATATATCAGCCTGCATCTAAAATCTCAGATAAAAGCACTCCGGTACATTATTTGTTTTTATTGAGGTTATTTTTCAGGGATTTTGTAATTTTAAATTATTCTATTCAATTGTAGAATATACTCATGTTGTTGTTTTTCTCTTTAAAAAAAAGAAAAACAAACACATTTTTTTTATTTGATTATTTTTGTTTATCAATTGTAGAATATTCTTATGTTCAAGGTTAAAATTCATGTAACTCGTTGTCTAATAATAAATGGGTCAGTTTTTGGCCATACCTACTGTTTCTGATTATTGTTGTGTTTGAGTAATATCATTATATCATTTGATCAAGCTTTTCCTAACATTCCACACTACATACCAAGTAATAAAAGTATGGATGATCTGGTATCGGCCAATACTAAAGGATATGATATCTGTGTCATAGTGGAAGTGAACACCCCTGGTGATGTGTGTGTGTGTGTGTGTGTGTGTGTTTCCTCTGTAGGCAGTTCCAGGGTCACACAGACGGAGCGAGCTGCATCGACATCTCCAACGACGGCACCAAGCTGTGGACCGGAGGGCTGGACAACACAGTCCGCTGCTGGGACCTCAGAGAGGGACGCCAGCTGCAGCAGCACGACTTCACCTCACAGGTACGCAGGCACGCACACAGGGTGCGTTCAAATAGTCCCTCCTTTCTCCTTTCCTATCCACTTCCCTTAACCCCCGGAAGTGTTTAAGTGGTGGCCATGATAAGGAGCGTTCCAATTCTCTAAAAGCTAAGGAAAGGAGGCCCAATGCTTCCTTTATAACCTCCTTTAGCCTAGGAAACAATGATACATCATTTACCAAAGGAGACCAGAGAATGCTTTCCTACAATTCCTTGCGGCAACAACATTTAAAAGGACCCGCTCATCCGAGCATTTACAGAAACTCCCAAAGACTGAAAAAGGATGCGGGTTATGTAAGTTACCAATACAATAATATGCCTTGAACAACTTTTAAAAATCAAACACCCATATCTTATGATATGTAAACCCTATTATCAGCGTGATTGCCTTTACCTAACTCATTTAGGAAGTCTCCTAACACCTTTCCTTAACCCCGTGGATGATGTCACGGGGTTAGTGGATAGGAAAGGAGCTCCCCACACACATGGTTAGTGTCTCCCCCTCCCAGGTTTTGACTGATGAGCTCCCCTGCCCGCCTGTGTCTCTTCCCTCTGCAGATCTTCTCTCTGGGTTACTGCCCGACAGGCGAGTGGCTGGCTGTGGGGATGGAGAGCAGTAATGTAGAAGTGCTGCACGTCTCCAAGCCTGACAAGTACCAGCTGCACCTTCACGAGAGCTGCGTCCTCTCGCTCAAGTTCGCCTACTGCGGTACGCACGCACACTATTCACATTGATAGTTTGGTTACATCATAGTGAAGATGGAAGAACATCAAATCTGGCTCTATTATTGTTTGTTTCTACTCTGATGCTGTGAACAAAAGCAGGGCTTCAATATGTGTCCTGTCCTCAGAGCGTATCTTCTGTGTTTCGTTCTGTAGGTAAATGGTTTGTAAGCACGGGCAAAGATAACCTCCTGAATGCATGGCGGACACCTTATGGATCCAGCATATTCCAGGTCAGTCCAATAATAAACTGCTTCAAGTCTTTACCATAGGTTTTGTATGCATGTTTAATCATCCAATCAGTGTGGATCCTGGTTATTAGCAGCTAATATGACCCTCTCCTCATCTCCTCTTCAGTCTAAAGAGTCGTCGTCAGTTCTCAGCTGCGACATCTCCCCTGACGACCAGTTTATCGTCACCGGCTCCGGAGACAAGAAAGCAACAGTATACGAAGTCATTTACTGAACTCTTGATTGGCCCAGAATTAAAAAATCTATACCCAGTGGGCGGAGCCACGGCTCCCTCCGGCACCAATGACTGTACAGAGCGTGGGTGGAACGGAAAACAAGACACTCGACTTTGTTGTTTTGTTTGCGTTTGTGAAAGAGAAGCAAGGAGGCTGAAAGTCACATCTCTGGAAAAACTACAGACTCTGGTTTTATTGCTCTGAGAAGAACGTTTAGTCGATAGCTGCGCAGTTGTGAGACTCCTCCAAAGATCTTTTTTTGTTTTGTTTCTTCATTTTTCCTCTTTTTTTTTTTTTTTTTTTTTTTTTTTAAATAAAGTGAAACCTCTGTAGTAAACAAGAAATTAGTGAATAAACATATTTTTTTAGCCTTTGAATTTTTTGAAAACTGTCGGACCACACTGAGAGGACGAACGCCTGGTGGAAAAATACACTCCATACTCTGTGCCTGAGTCCACCTCAGTATACACACACACACACACACACACACACACACACACACACACACACACACACGCACACATACATCATGCTGCTCTATTGGGCAGCAGGTGGTGAGGGGATATTGACGCTATCCAAACATCACAATGTGAACAGCAAGAGTTCTTTCTGTTGTATTTGTTAGGGGCACATACAGGCAGGCTTACAACTGCATCATGAACTTTGATCTATATGGACGTGCAAATAAAGTTCTCTAAAGGCAAACAAAGACTTAATGTGTGGAATGGTTTGATGCGTGACCGTGTGTGAGGTAGAAGCCTTAAAAAGAGACACACGATAAAAAAAAAAAATCCCTTAAGGTTTTTTCTTTTTGATGTTGATGCAAAAGTGTTTGTAGGACAGATACAACAGCTCCCAGCATTCCTTAGAGCAGGGGTTCTCAACCTTGCTCTAAGTGTCACGAGACACTGGGCGGGAGTCGCCAGATGCCTTCAAGAAAAATATTTTTTTAAGCAATTTGAGCCCATATTTGCTTATTTTTACCCTTTTTCTGCAACTACACCAAACTTATTTTAACCTATTTTCATAACTTTTTCTAGTCTTTTTTTGGCTCCTTTTAATGCATTTTTGCTACATTGCTCCCATTTCTGCCACATCTCCATCAAATTTCAATGCCTTATCTACACATTTTTTCCACTTTTAAGACATTTTCAGAACTTAAACCCTTTGAAACACTTTTTCCACCTAATGTTGCATATGACCCATAATTGTCACTTTTAACCTGTCATGCCCATTATTTGCCAGTGAACTCATTGTTCATACTTCTTTTTTCTACCTCTTGTAAGTCAATTTTAATACTTTGAACCATTTTTTACCACTTTTTCTCCATTTTTGGGCACTCTAATTTGCAACTTTTAACCAATTTCTGTGGTTTTTAAAATCCCATTTCACCACCTTTTCCACCATTTTTGGTCACTTTTAACCCATTTTATTCTCTGGATTTACATCTTTAAGATGACTATTAATAAAAATGATGGCTTGGATTTATATACTGCTTTTTTTGAGAAGACTCAAAAGGCGTTACTGAAACAATTGTTCATTCACACCAGTCACTCAAATCAGTCATACTTGCGATGGCAAGCTACAATGTAGCCACAGTTGCCCTGGGACATATTGACAGAAGCGTGGCTACTATTTTGTGCCTACGGCCCCTCTGACCACCACCAACATTCATGCACAATTCATACCCATTCATACGAGGCAATGTGGGTAAAATGCCTTGCCCAAGGAAACAGCAACAATGACTTGGATAGGGCGGAATTCGAACCCCCAACCCTTCGGTTACTGGAGGACCACTCTACCACTGAGCCTATATACTATGAGACGAATAATAAACTTCCTGGATAACAGTGGATATTATTCAGATAAATAAATAAATGTGGTTATCACAGATTCATAGAACAACCATCATTTTGCTCCCCTTTATTCCCACTTATAGATGACCCTGTCTCCACATGACTTCTCCAATGTTCATGTCTGTGTTCAACCACCTTTAGGTAGAGTGGGGGTCCCCGCACTCTGGCCCTTTTATTTTGGGGGTTGCATGCTGACAAAGTTGAGAACCACTGCCTTAGAGAAAGTGGTTTGGATTGGCTCTTCCAGCATCACGTCCTGGCCTTTTACTCTAAACTTCAAACAACATGGCGGGAGCTGTTTAAAATCCATCAGTCGAAAAAATGTCCTCCCACTATTTGTATTTAATCTTCCAATGGTTTTTGTCTGGTGAAAAGCATCTGTTTGATGTCAGGAAACAACATCATAGAATATGATAAAAGCCTATTGTAGCTCACATTTGGTGCACGTGCTTTATTGCACTGCCATCACTTGTAAGGGCACTTTTGCACACTCCACTCAACACAAACATGTGTTTTTAGACTCTGGGAGAACATGCAAACTCCACACTCCAACTCCACAGGATTTACGGCTTCCTTGCTGCGAGGAAGCACAAGAAAACGTACCAACCACTACAACCAAACAGTTTTCAACTCTCTCTGAAGTACCTGAAGGTGTTCCTACCATTGAAAATGAAGCGATGGAGGACGCTAACGTTTCAGCTGAAGCTTGCGTGGGTTTGAGTTTCATACACAGCTGGATGTAGGTCTGAATTGAGATTTCAACAAAGAATGTGTTAGATTTGTTTTTGAATGCGAGCTGTCAGAAACATTACCCTGTCGAAACAGATTTGTAAAAAGAAGAAGAAGAGAGTGACGTATCTGTTGGGTTCTAGTGGGATGGAAACATCAGAGAGAACACAAAGCTTCTCCTGGGACTCAAACCTACATCATGAGAACTGCACGCTTCTCACTTCTCCTGTGACTGCAGCGCATTGTAAATAATGCAGCTGTACAGTTGTGTATTTGTACGATGTTGTCCTTGTGTGTGTGTGTGTGTGTTTGACAAAGGTGACGTGCAGCAGGAAGGATTATAATAGCAGCGATTCCCAGGAGAGCTGCTTCTGTGATTGTGAGTGTGGTAATTACTGCAGACAAAGCTTTATCTGATCAACAGACGACGACCGTGAGTGGAAAACAAGGGCTGAATTTTCCTTCTGTCTAGAATGATTCCTGCATACAGATGAGCCAAAGCTTTAGTTTCATTTTGATTGCTTAATCAAGGTGAAGGTTTCAAACCCTGTTCTAAGTGGCAATGTCTTTGATGGGAGCTCTGCCTGAAAAGGCTTTTGGGATCTTTGTGTATAGATAAGGTTATGTGGGGAGGTTAGATGTAGAGAAACTAGATGAGTACGCTAAGCTTTTCACTTTCACTTGTTTGTTTGTTTAGAAGTTTTTACCAAATTAACTTTTTAATTAGTAAGCCATTAGCAGGTAGTGACTTTTTAATACAACTGTGTAAAAAAACAAACAAAACAAACTTTGTATAGACATTAGAATTGTTTAATGGTATGAGTAGCTTCACCATGCATCTTATTGGAACAGTGTGGAGAATGCATGCATTCTAGAATCCCATATTATTAAATTTTGGGTTAAAGTAATCATTGTCAGTATAAATATTGGGGGTACAAAGCTCATTTCAGCCCATTAGATCAATACTGTTAGCTAATAGGAAAAAAAACCCCAAAACAAGCTAAGATCTTGAGGTTGTGCTTTCGAGTATTGAATGATTTTGTTTTGAGAGAGTTTAGTTCATTGGTTATTGTAATGTGAGTTCAGGTCTGTTTTAAAAAAAAAAGATATATATTTTTTTATTGTTTTCATTTCCACTCTAGTCTACACACATGCTTAAACACAACCATATGGTTCTTATCTGATCCAGTCTGTATTCTTCTCCACTTTGTTATTGCCAATAATATTTTTCTTTATTTCTGACTTCACAGTCCAACTTGAGGCCTGAGGGCTAAATCCGGCCCTTTAAAGCACCTATTCTCAACTAGGGGGCCATGAAAAGTAAAATTCCCAAAGTATTTTTAAAGAAACTTTTCTTGCTGTGAAATACATGTTGCACTGGAAAATGTATGGATTTATGATTTAAAAAAGATTATATATGTGTGTTTTCAAAAGCTATTTTTGAAAAACTGAAATTGGTTGGTTAAATTCTAAAAAAAAAGAAGAAGAAAAAAAAAGTGAGATGTGATTTAATGACTGTGGCAAAATGTGGATTCCAGGGTGAGACCAGTTGAGAACCCCTGCTTTAGAGCATCCAATTTGGTCCACAATCAGAGAAAATTGTTGCGTGTAGATAACCAAATAATTTAGTTATATATATATATAAAACTAGTACAAATTAAATAAAACTCCACAATATTTTCAGGGTTTTGCAATTTTCACGTCTCTATATCACACAACTTTGTCATTGTTGATCAAAAATTTTGGAAAGAAATTAGGGATGCACCGAAATGAAAATTTGTGGCCGAAGCCGGATAAAATATAAACGCTTGGCCAAATATCGAATGCGGTTGTTAAGTTTTTCATTATTTTTTTAAAAAAAGTGCATAAATAGCCAATAATACATTTTTAGATATTTTTTTTAAAGAAAGTAAATGTTTATTGAATATTTTTTAGATATTCCAGTAGCCTTTGCTTTTCAAAAAAAGCACAACTAAGTATTTTCATTTATATTAGCCCTTCAAATAAAACCAAACATGCATTCCAAAAAAACAAAAACAAAAAAAACTTAAAGTGCATTAAAGGGGAGGTATGATGAAAAAAATCACTTTATAATGGTTTTGATAGTGATATACATACCTTTAGCCTCTGAGGGACAAAGTTGAAAAAGTTCTGATTCCTCACATTTTGTAAAAAGTCAGCTTTAAACAGGCGAGTTGTATTTTGCCCACGTTGGTAGGTGACGTCACTAAACACGCCTCCTCGAAGGTGAGCTCCTCCCTCTCCAACTACCCAACAGCTAAAACAAACACTGCGGTTTAATATAGAATATATATTATACTTTATTGCCATATATGTCAATGCAGACTGCACTACTGCACTACTTTTTCAGCTGCCGATCGTGTTGGGAGTCACTGCTTGGAGCCACAGACCCACTGTTTACACACATCAGCTGTTAGCACTCCTTGCTAATGCTACACCAGCCTATGCAGCGACACCCCGGTGTAGTGTAAGGAGGAAACGATTGGGATGTTTACGGATTCGTGGCGGAGAGCGGTAAGCTGAAAAGAGAGAGTCTGGCTGTGTTTGTGTGGGGAAAGGAGGTGCTGCTGCTGCTGCTGCTCTCCTGCAGAATGCTCACGCACTGTCACTTTTTTTTTTCCGACTCAAAATCACTATACGTTGTTTGATTGCGTCATTGCGTCACACGCTACTATTCTGCCTTGCTTTTAACTCACTAAACCGAAGGCCGAATGTGTTTTTAATTTAATTAATTAATTTTTTTTTTTTGCAATATTCGGTGCATCCCTAAACTGAATCTTTTTTTTCATCAACAATATCTTAAAATTCCTCAGAAAAAAAAAAAAAAAATCAAGGATATTGTTGTTACATACTTATATATATGATTTTCATTAGCCTTTATTTAGTCTACATTGAGATTAATCTCTTTTACAAGTGTGTCCTGGCAGCAGGACATAAAACAAGTTACAGTGTCAAAATAATACTAAAAATAATTTATATCTGAAAGTGCAAACTAGGGCACAATATTGTTGAATTTGTCCATTTTTCCTATCTGAAATTTGTCGCCCGCTTTATGTCAAATAAAAATGACTTTGACACTCCTGCTTTATAGATAAATTTAGTCTGTGATCACTATCATTGTCCTCTAAGTGTAGCAGTGGTAGCCATTAACAACCCCAGCATTTGTCGGTATTAACACTTTACTTGATTTTTATGTTAAACGTGTCCATGCTGATGTTATTGTGCTGTTTGTGTGAGTGGATAACAGATTACTGATGTAAGAGTTCAGTACATCTTTAACTAATTCCTCACATTTTGTAAAAAGTCAGCTTTAAACAGGCGAGTTGTATTTTGCCCACGTTGGTAGGTGACGTCACTAAACACGCCTCCTCGAAGGTGAGCTCCTCCCTCTCCAACTACCCAACAGCTAAAACAAACACTGCGGTTTAATATAGAATATATATTATACTTTATTGCCATATATGTCAATGCAGACTGCACTACTGCACTACTTTTTCAGCTGCCGATCGTGTTGGGAGTCACTGCTTGGAGCCACAGACCCACTGTTTACACACATCAGCTGTTAGCACTCCTTGCTAATGCTACACCAGCCTATGCAGCGACACCCCGGTGTAGTGTAAGGAGGAAACGATTGGGATGTTTACGGATTCGTGGCGGAGAGCGGTAAGCTGAAAAGAGAGAGTCTGGCTGTGTTTGTGTGGGGAAAGGAGGTGCTGCTGCTGCTGCTGCTCTCCTGCAGAATGCTCACGCACTGTCCCGACTCACTTTTTTTTTTCCGACTCAAAATCACTATACGTTGTTTGATTGCGTCATTGCGTCACACGCTACTATTCGGCCTTGCTTTTAACTCACTAAACCGAAGGCCGAATGTGTTTTTAATTTAATTAATTAATTATTTTTTTTTGCAATATTCGGTGCATCCCTAAACTGAATCTTTTTTTTCATCAACAATATCTTAAAATTCCTCAGAAAAAAAAAAAAAAATCAAGGATATTGTTGTTACATACTTATATATATGATTTTCATTAGCCTTTATTTAGTCTACATTGAGATTAATCTCTTTTACAAGTGTGTCCTGGCAGCAGGACATAAAACAAGTTACAGTGTCAAAATAATACTAAAAATAATTTATATCTGAAAGTGCAAACTAGGGCACAATATTGTTGAATTTGTCCATTTTTCCTATCTGAAATTTGTCGCCCGCTTTATGTCAAATAAAAATGACTTTGACACTCCTGCTTTATAGATAAATTTAGTCTGTGATCACTATCATTGTCCTCTAAGTGTAGCAGTGGTAGCCATTAACAACCCCAGCATTTGTCGGTATTAACACTTTACTTGATTTTTATGTTAAACGTGTCCATGCTGATGTTATTGTGCTGTTTGTGTGAGTGGATAACAGATTACTGATGTAAGAGTTCAGTACATCTTTAACTAATTCCTCACATTTTGTAAAAAGTCAGCTTTAAACAGGCGAGTTGTATTTTGCCCACGTTGGTAGGTGACGTCACTAAACACGCCTCCTCGAAGGTGAGCTCCTCCCTCTCCAACTACCCAACAGCTAAAACAAACACTGCGGTTTAATATAGAATATATATTATACTTTATTGCCATATATGTCAATGCAGACTGCACTACTGCACTACTTTTTCAGCTGCCGATCGTGTTGGGAGTCACTGCTTGGAGCCACAGACCCACTGTTTACACACATCAGCTGTTAGCACTCCTTGCTAATGCTACACCAGCCTATGCAGCGACACCCCGGTGTAGTGTAAGGAGGAAACGATTGGGATGTTTACGGATTCGTGGCGGAGAGCGGTAAGCTGAAAAGAGAGAGTCTGGCTGTGTTTGTGTGGGGAAAGGAGGTGCTGCTGCTGCTGCTGCTCTCCTGCAGAATGCTCACGCACTGTCCCGACTCACTTTTTTTTTTCCGACTCAAAATCACTATACGTTGTTTGATTGCGTCATTGCGTCACACGCTACTATTCGGCCTTGCTTTTAACTCACTAAACCGAAGGCCAAATGTGTTTTTAATTTAATTTTTTTTTTTTTTTTTTTTGCAATATTCGGTGCATCCCTAAACTGAATCTTTTTTTTTCATCAACAATATCTTAAAATTCCTCAGAAAAAAAAAAAAAAATCAAGGATATTGTTGTTACATACTTATATATATGATTTTCATTAGCCTTTATTTAGTCTACATTGAGATTAATCTCTTTTACAAGTGTGTCCTGGCAGCAGGACATAAAACAAGTTACAGTGTCAAAATAATACTAAAAATAATTTATATCTGAAAGTGCAAACTAGGGCACAATATTGTTGAATTTGTCCATTTTTCCTATCTGAAATTTGTCGCCCGCTTTATGTCAAATAAAAATGACTTTGACACTCCTGCTTTATAGATAAATTTAGTCCGTGATCACTATCATTGTCCTCTAAGTGTAGCAGTGGTAGCCATTAACAACCCCAGCATTTGTCGGTATTAACACTTTACTTGATTTTTATGTTAAACGTGTCCATGCTGATGTTATTGTGCTGTTTGTGTGAGTGGATAACAGATTACTGATGTAAGAGTTCAGTACATCTTTAACTAATTCCTCACATTTTGTAAAAAGTCAGCTTTAAACAGGCGAGTTGTATTTTGCCCACGTTGGTAGGTGACGTCACTAAACACGCCTCCTCGAAGGTGAGCTCCTCCCTCTCCAACTACCCAACAGCTAAAACAAACACTGCGGTTTAATATAGAATATATATTATACTTTATTGCCATATATGTCAATGCAGACTGCACTACTGCACTACTTTTTCAGCTGCCGATCGTGTTGGGAGTCACTGCTTGGAGCCACAGACCCACTGTTTACACACATCAGCTGTTAGCACTCCTTGCTAATGCTACACCAGCCTATGCAGCGACACCCCGGTGTAGTGTAAGGAGGAAACGATTGGGATGTTTACGGATTCGTGGCGGAGAGCGGTAAGCTGAAAAGAGAGAGTCTGGCTGTGTTTGTGTGGGGAAAGGAGGTGCTGCTGCTGCTGCTGCTCTCCTGCAGAATGCTCACGCACTGTCCCGACTCACTTTTTTTTTTCCGACTCAAAATCACTATACGTTGTTTGATTGCGTCATTGCGTCACACGCTACTATTCGGCCTTGCTTTTAACTCACTAAACCGAAGGCCAAATGTGTTTTTAATTTAATTTTTTTTTTTTTTTTTTTTTCAATATTCGGTGCATCCCTAAACTGAATCTTTTTTTTTCATCAACAATATCTTAAAATTCCTCAGAAAAAAAAAAAAAAATCAAGGATATTGTTGTTACATACTTATATATATGATTATCGTCATTATTTAGTCTACATAGAGATTAATCTCTTTTACAAGTGTGTCCTGGCAGCAGGACATAAAACAAGTTACAGTGTCAAAATAATACTAAAATAATTTATATCTGAAAGTGCAAACTAGGGCACAATATTGTTGAATTTGTCCATTTTTCCTATCTGAAATTTGTAGCCCGCTTTATGTCAAATAAAAATGACTTTGACACTCCTGCTTTATAGATAAATTTAGTCTGTGATCACTATCATTCTCCTCTAAGTGTAGCAGTGGTGGCCATTAACAACCCCAGCATTTGTCGGTATTAACACTTTACTTGATTTTTATGTTAAACGTGTCCATGCTGATGTTATTGTGCTGTTTGTGTGAGTGGATAACAGATTACTGATGTAAGAGTTCAGTACATCTTTAACTAATACCATTAGGATAAAAAAAAATGAAAGACACGACACACCCCAGAAAGGTTGAACACAGGTATGTTTGTTTTCCACACATAATATTTCTTGTACAGCACATGGGAAACGTATGAGAAGAGAAGACAGTGTGTGAAAGCAAATCCTTGGCTTTTAAAAAGCATGAGCAGAACAAATAAATGTTGTATAGTTATAAAAGTTCAGGCCACATATTCACACTATAGTTGATATTTAATGTAAAACCATTGTACATTTCCAGTCTACTGAATAATTGTGTAACTGTTATTGAAGCCTTTTTTTTCTGATGCAGTGGAACTAAAATTCACCCCTTTATGTAAAATACATTGGATGTGACGCTAGTGAGCAAATTGCCAACACAACACCTGCTGTTACAGGAACACAAAGGTCTGAAAACGGTACACTTTCTATCAAGGGGAAACATAAAAACAGGACAAAAAAAAAGCTACATTTTCTTGAAAATGAATAATGTTTGTCCACCTCCAACCAACACAAATGATTTTTAAAAAAAATGGTTAAAAAAGTGTTCTGCAGCCTGGATTTCCCATGTGTGAACGTTAATCCTCCCCCAAATCCCAATAATACATTTCATTACATGACAAGCAACCACGATTTATAAAAAAAAAATACTGAAATATGAAATACTGAAATGAATAATAGGAAAATCTTGAGCCTTTTCTGTCTTATTGGGGTGCATGAAGCAGAAAGCTTTGATATACAGTTTTGCCTGCTGTTTGGGAGTATATTACAAGGAGGGTTCCAAACGTAAAGCCACTTTTGAATTGTTGTCTTCGCTTTGTTCCCATTCGTTTTCTCGCCAACAATTAGACATTAGATCCTTCTCTTGTGTCAGGGAAGATGAACTTGGCTATGTTTAGCAAATAAACCAAAACTATTCCTTTAGAAGACAGACTGGATGAAACATCTGACATGAGCTAACAGTATATACGCTAATAATGGCATTTAACCTTAATGATAGTATCATTGATAATAATAATAATGATCATAATATCCTGTCTGAGGTTTCATGCTATTTTCCAAAAGCTTAAAAAGGCAATTAGTGATGTAATGCTAAAGCATTAGCAGGATGAAGTATTAATCTGCTAGCATATCTAAAAATTGTCATTTAGTCCATATTATTCTTCCTTCTATAAAAAGCTTTGTATAAAACTTATACTCCTTTCAAAGATGCCAGTGGATATTAGTGATAGACAATCAGAAATGTCTGAAAAAAATCTGCTAGCTTGTTTAGCTTTGCTTTTAAAATGTTAGTACTTTTTTTTTTTTACACACCAAATAAACAGAAAATGGCACATTTATGATTGATTTATGGTTGTTTGAGCAGCTGTTAACATGCTAACTGATTAGCTCCTGTGAGTTAAGCTAGCACAGGCTAACAATGACTCAACCAATCCTTCTTGGTAAGAAAGTGGAAAAAAAACATGGATATTTAGCCAGCGTGCGTTGAACACTCGGCAGAAATAGAAAGCTTTGGACTGTGTTAAAACACCAAACCATCATCTTTAATGAAAACAATTGTGTTTGAAATATATTGGATTAGTTGCTGTCTTATGGCTGCTGATGAGAGCGTGTGTGTGTGTTTACGGTGACGCTGAAACGCTACACTTCCGTCCTGCTGACAGCACCTTTAATAGCAGAGTGCTGCTTGTGTTTGGGAGAAATCCCATTGATTTCTCTGCTTTTTAGACACATATTAAGCAGTGGCATGGAGAATGTGCTGGGGAATGTGTTTAATTGGGTGCTCTATGTGTTTTTGTGTTTCTCTTTTCATTTGGCAACCTTTGGGCGGTGTGCGTGTGTGTGCATGTGTGTGGATATGTGAAAGTTGCTGCCTTGGTACCAGTTCCTGACATCTCTCACTGGGGAGATGGAGCTGCGCTGTCAGCCTCATTAAGGCGTGCGCTGTGGGCCTAATGAATCGATTGTGTGGTCTCAGTGCTCCTGGCTGCCTCTCTCCTCTGGGGGGGGGGGGGGGGGGCTTCCCTTTCACCCAACTCTTAATCAGGAAACAACCCTAATTACCCTGCCTTGCTCCTCCTTTTCTCTTCCTTTCTCCTTCCTGTCTCTCTCTCTCTCCTCCCAATGTTATCTTCATGCTCCGCTGCCCTTCTCTTTGTCTTTCTTATCTTGCTGCTTCCTCGTCTGCCTCGCTTGTTTTGCTATCATCCATGAACTTGACGTGAAAAGAGCCTCCACAGTAGCTTATATCACAGTTAAATAATATATATATAAAAAAAAAAACATAAAGTAAAGAAGGGTGTATGTTGAGGGAGAATAGACTCAGAGTTGTGGTTGCTGGAGTGGGAGTGGGTTGCAGTCTCTCAGTACACCACCTCGTACACAGTGGCCTTCTTGTCCCCAGAGCCCGTCACTATGTACTTATCGTCTGGGGAGACGTCACAGCTCAGCACGGATGATGACTCCTTCGACTAGAAATGAAAGAAAGAGAGAGAGGAAGCGATGATGGATGGATCGAGACGTTAGAAACAATGTGACTCATCACTTAAATCACCAAATCGTACAAGACGCATTTGCATTTCAAAACCGTCGGTAATTATTTCCAAACAGCTCCCAGGTGGAGCTCTATTTTTTTCCTCTTTCCTCGTAGCTCAGCAGCTTCGTTGACGACAAGTTTGCAGTTAGCGCGACGCACACCTTCGTGTTTCTTTGCTTTTCCCTTTTCACCTCAGTGTCTGAAACTCAGACCTGAGCCCCAGGCTTTACATCATCTAAAGCTCCCTGCTCCCTCCTTTATCTCCCATTCTGCTGAGTCATCATTTATCTTACTCCCTCTCGTCCCACACACTCCCACTGGCGAGTGTCCATTTCCTACTAGATTTCTCATTGTGAGATAAACTGATTGGGAGGGTGGAATGTGATGACAGGCTAAAGACGAGTTAAAAAAAACATACAAAATAGTAGCTGGAAAATAGTTAGATATTTCTGGTGTACTTTATGACTGATGGGTTGCTTTGGCCCAGTTGATAAAAACCAGTGACAGTTACAGTACAGATGCGCGTAAATAGCATCTTCTGTTTTGTTGTTCAAGCTTTACTTTGTGAAGAACTGCATGACTGCTTTAAACGCTGGCAGCGTATCGGTAGTCATACATCATCTTTGTGTTTAAAAGAAAACATCCATCCTTACATTTTGGAATGACTTTGCAAATATATATATATATATATATATATATATATATATTTTTTTTTTAAATTTTTTTTTTTTTTATGTTTATTTTTTGTTGTGAAATGTTGAATAGAAACAAAAAAAACAAGAGGATAAATTAGAGAGGGTGTTGAAAAAAAAAAACACACAATGTGACAAATACTTGGGAAGATAAAGATGAACAAGGTCAGAGATAAAAGTGAGGGTGCAAGTGACAGATTAGAAGAAGGAAATGATAAACAGAGATGGCTGCACACACACAGAGAGAGAGAGAACCAATGTCCTTTAGTGTGTTTGCTCAGAGCTCACCTGGAAAATACTGGCTCCATACGGTGTCCTCCATGCATTCAACAGATTGTCCTTTCCTGTGCTGACAAACCACTTCCCTGAAAAAAAAAAAAACACAAACGCACAACTCCAGCGTAAACAAAGTGAACAAACAACGATGGAGGTGAGAGGTATAATTAAGACCTGATGTCATGGAAGCCCTGCAGACAGTACATGGGTCAGCATCACATTGCACACAAGCAAACCATTAGTAAACACTGTTATCACAAGCTGTGTTTCCATTATCCTTGGAAGTGCACAAAAGCTAAATAGTGCAATAAAAACTACTAATGGAAACACCTGGATTTCGAAAAAAGGATCGCTAAAAAGTTTTTACGCTTTCATGAGGAAGAATTTCAGATGTTTTGATATTGAAATGTGTCATGGAAACACCTTTTTCGCAGATACACATCACATGATGTGACGTACTTGGTCACATGACCACTTCTTTCCGAAAAAAAAAAATGATGCGGTACGTGTAAACAGAAGAGGAGATCGGGACATTTCTTAGCATTATACTTGAAAATTATTGCTGCCACATTAGACGTGAAACAACAAAGGAATACGGAGTGTTAATGGGACGTTTGGAGCGTCTGTCTTCGTGCAGCGAAGTCTCGCGGGATGAGATTTCTCGGAAGTTATGAGACTCCTGCTTAAAACAACCTTTAATGGTAACACGTTCAAAACGGAAATATACTTTGTCGACATTAAGAAATATCGCTTTTATTTTGTGAAAATCTGTAATGGAAACAGCTATAGCCAGGGTTGCCAGATTGAAGAGTTTCCTGTCGCGTTTTACCTAACTGCACGAGGAGGAGGTCAAAGTGCAACATTAGATCTTTGGGGGAAAAAAATAGTTAGAAAACCAAAAAGATGAATCCTTGGAGATGCGTCTTGGAGAAGAGGATATTTGGTGGAGGTTAAAGGGCCCATGTTAAGCTAAATTGACTTTTCTATGCTTTAAACATGATAAAAGTGCTATTTGGGCTTCATACACATGCCCAAAGTGTTTTTTCATTGATTCCCTCAATCGTTAGTTGGAGGGTGATTTGCTCCTTTCTTACTACAGGGTGAGCCCAAACACCTTGCTCCAATTTGATGACGAGTTCCCACTTTGATGACGAATTTGACGCGGCACTGAGCTGAAGAAGCCGCGCCTCCAGGACGCTCTCTTACGTGATTGACATGTAAACAGACACGCCCACGAAGGTGAGCATTTCAGCGTCCTTCGCGCAGTGCTATGTATGTATTTTCTACAGTCTATGTATGTACCGGCGAACGCCCCGCCCCCACGCTCTGTCTCGTGTTTATAAAGCAGCATGAGCTCGGCTACGGAGTGGGTGGGAGGAGGGCGGGCCATCCTCTGGCCCTACGTCACCGTGCGGAGAGGAGGAAGTCAGTGTCCTGTCTATAGAAACGCCCACTTATGAATATACACAATCAGCCTGTTTGTGTAGAGTTGCTCAGGAAGTGACTTTTCAGAGGCTAAAACTCTGGAAAACAGGCGAGTTTGGGAAAATAATCCTCAAATACTATGTTTTTGGGTGAAAATTAGCATGACATGGGACCTTTAAATGTGTGTTGGTGCTCTTAAATAATGTGTTCATTTGTGATGATGAACAGAAGTTCTCCTTATATACATTACAACATAAAGCTGAGTCATCATTTGTGTGCACCAAGAAACTGCGCACAACGTTTTATTTTCTTCCTTTTAAGCTGGAAGGTAAAAGAAATCTCCCACTGCAGTGTGTGCTGACGGAAAGCATGCGTACCGCAGTAGGCAAACTTGAGCGAGAGGACGCAGCTCTCGTGAAGGTGCAGCTGGTACTTGTCAGGCTTGGAGACGTGCAGCACTTCTACATTACTGCTCTCCATCCCCACAGCCAGCCACTCGCCTGTCGGGCAGTAACCCAGAGAGAAGATCTGCAGAGAGAAGAGACACGGGCGGGTGGGGAGCTCATCAGTCAAAACCTGGGAGGGGGAGACACTAACCATGTGTGTGTGTGTGTGTGTGTGTGTGTGTGTGTGTGTGTACCTGTGAGGTGAAGTCGTGCTGCTGCAGCTGGCGTCCCTCTCTGAGGTCCCAGCAGCGGACTGTGTTGTCCAGCCCTCCGGTCCACAGCTTGGTGCCGTCGTTGGAGATGTCGATGCAGCTCGCTCCGTCTGTGTGACCCTGGAACTGCCTGCAGAGGAAACACACACACACATCTCAATAACAGTAAAATCAGGACATATTAACCATAAACTTTACTTTAAGAGCACACAAGTAAAAGTGCGTTCTGAACGTGTACACAACATTTATTCACAGCTTTCTAGAACAAAACAATGCAATATTCAGCCATACAACAAGATCATGAAATCATTGTTTGATTATTATTGTGTCCACATTTAGAAATCTCTTATTTTGCTGCCATCTGCTGATCATTTTAGGGATTAGTTTTTGTGTCATGACTCTTATGAAAACAGTGTGACCTCTAGAGTAAAGATCAGGAAATGCAGTTACTTTTGTAGAATGTTTATTGGAATGCGAAGCTTTTATTTTCCAAATTTTTCATATTCTTCCGACCATATTTTGACCTTTTGAAAATTCTTAACCATTATACATCAATTAAATGTCTAAAGCTGTAGCTCAGTGTGATCAGAGGATGCTTCTATCTATCATCAAGTGGAACCTGGTTTGAATCTTCCCCTGCACAATATTTGTAACTTTCACTCTAAATAAATACTTGTTAAATCCTCAATGACTTAACAATGCCGTTCATTCTCTGTGAATATTGACTACAAATATCTAAGTATTTGGTAATGTGTCCAAACCAGAGACATGTTTTTAATGTTCAGTGACCAACCCTTACTTTGCTTTCACAAGTAGGAATGTTACCCTTAACTTCTGATGGGCAGCTTTAGCTCAGTGTAATCCGAACCTGCTCCAACCTACCTTCAAGCAGTTACCAGTGGAACAAGGTTCAAATCCTGCCTTGAACAATGCATTTAAAATTCACTCTAAATTAATGTCTGTTAAATCCTCAGTTACTGCTCAAGGAGTGAATGTATTGTTTAGGCGCCAAAAAATGGAGGTAAGACTATAGTAAGGCATAAAAAAGAGCGAAAAAATGTTAAATGCCAAAAAATGGAGGTAAGGTGCAAAAAATGGTGGTAAGGCTATATATAGTCAGGCATAAAAAATGACAAAAAAACTTTAGACCCCAAAAAATGGCGGTAAGGCTATAGTAAGACATAAAAAACTTCAAATGCCAAAATATGACGGTAAGGCTATAGTAAGGCATAAAAAACGGCGAAAGAATTGATAACGCCAAAATATCGAGGAAAGGCTATAGTAAGGCATAAAAAAGGGCAAAAAAATTTCAGGTGCCAAAAAATGACGGCAAGGCTATAGTCTGGCATATAAAAGGGCAAAAAAAAATTATAACGCAAAAATATGGAGGTAAGGCTATAGAAAGGCATAAAAAAGGGCAAAAAAATGTCGGTAAGGTTATAGTAAGGCATAAAAAAGGGCAAAAAAGTTTCAGGTGCCAAAAAATGACGGCAAGGCTATAGTCTGGCATAAAAAAGGGCAAAAAAAATTTATAACGCAAAAATATGGAGGTAAGGCTATAGAAAGGCATAAAAAAAGTCAAAAACTTTTGAATGAAAAAAATGGCGGGAAGGTTATAGTAAGACATAAAAATGACAAAAAAATTTCAAATGCCAAAAAATGACGGTAATGCTATAGTAAGGCATAAAAAACGGCGAAAGAATTTATAACTCCAAAATATCGAAGTAAGGCTATGGTAAGGCATATAAAAGGGCAAAAAAATTTCAGGTGCCAAAAAATGGCGGTAAGGCTATAGTCTGGCATAAAAAAGGGCAAAAAAAATTTATAACGCAAAAATATGGAGGTAAGGCATAAAAAAGGGCAAAAAAATTTCAGGTGCCAAAAAATGGCGGTAAGGTGGCATAAAAAACGGCGAAAAAATTACTTGCGCCAAAATATGGAGGTAAGGCTAAGGTAAATCAAAAAAAAAAAGGGTAAAAAAATTTCAGACCCTAAAAAATGGCGGTAAGGCTATAGTAAGACACAAAAATGACAAAAAAAATTCAAATGCCAAAAAATGACGGTAAGGCATAAAAAACGGCGAAAGAATTTATAACGCCAAAATATCGAAGTAAGGCTATGGTAAGGCATAAAAAAGGGCAAAAAAATTCAGGTGCCAAAAATGGTGGTAAGGTTATAGTAAGGCATGAAAAAAGGCAAAAAATTTTGAATGTCGAAAAATGACGGGAAGGCTATAGTAAGGCATAAAAAACGGCAAAAAAATTTATAACGCCAAAATATGGAGGTAAGGCTAAGGTAAGGCATTAAAAAGGGCAAAACATTTCAGGTGCCAAAATATGGAGGTAAGGCTATAGTAAAGCACAAAAAAGGGCAAAACATTTCAGGTGCCAAAATATGGAGGTAAGGCTATAGTAAGGCATAAAAAATGGCGAAAGAATTTATAACGCCAAAATATGGAGGTAAGGCTAAGGTAAGGCATTAAAAAAGGCAAAAAAATTTCAGACCCCAAAAAATGGCGGTAAGACATACAAAATGGCAAAAAGATTTATAACGCAAAAATATGGAGGTAAGGCTATAGTAAAGCACAAAAAAGGGCAAAAAAATTCATAACTCAAAAATATGGAGGTAAGGCTATAGCAAGGCATAAAAAAGGGCAAAAAAATTCATAACGCAAAAATATGGAGGTAAAGCTATAGTAAGACATAAAAAACGGCGAAAAGATTGCTTGCGCCAAAATATGGAAGTAAGGCTAAGGTAAGGCATAAAAAAGGGCAAAAAAATTTCAGACCCCAAAAAATGGCGGTAAGGCTATAGTAAGACATAAAAAATGAGAAAAAAAAACTTCAAGTGCCAAAAAATGACAGTAAAGCTATAGTAAGGCATTAAAAAGGGCAAAAAATTTTGAATGTCGAAAAATGACGGGAAGGCTATAGTAAGGCATAAAAAATGGCGAAAGAATTTATAACGCCAAAATATGGAGGTAAGGCTAAGGTAAGGCATAAAAAAGGGCAAAAAAATTTCAGACCCCAAAAAATGGCGGTAAGACATACAAAATGGCAAAAAAATTTATAACGCAAAAATATGGAGGTAAGGCTATAGTAAAGCACAAAAAAGGGCAAAAAAATTCATAACTCAAAAATATGGAGGTAAGGCTATAGCAAGGCATAAAAAAGGGCAAAAAAATTCATAACGCAAAAATATGGAGGTAAAGCTATATTAAGACATAAAAAACGGCGAAAAGATTGCTTGCGCCAAAATATGGAAGTAAGGCTAAGGTAAGGCATAAAAAAGGGCAAAAAAATTTCAGACCCCAAAAAATGGCGGTAAGGCTATAGTAAGACATAAAAAATGAGAAAAAAAACTTCAAGTGCCAAAAAATGACAGTAAAGCTATAGTAAGGCATTAAAAAGGGCAAAAAATTTTGAATGTCAAAAAATGACGGGAAGGCTATAGTAAGGCATAAAAAATGGCGAAAGAATTTATAACGCCAAAATATGGAGGTAAGGCTAAGGTAAGGCATTAAAAAGGGCAAAAAATTTCAGGTGCCAAAATATGGAGGTAAGGTTAAGGTAAGGCATAAAAAAGGGCAAAAAAATTTCAGGTGCCAAAAAATGGCAGTAAGGTTATAGTAAGGCATAAAAAAGGGCAAAAAAGTTTCAGGTGCCAAAATATGGTGGTAAGGCTATAGTAGGGCATAAAAGAGGCCAAAACATTTGATGTGCCAAAAATGGCAGTAAGGTTATAGTAGGGCATAAAAAACGGCAACAAAAATTTCTAATGCCAAAATATGGAGGTAAGGCAATAGTAAGACGAAAAACGGAGAAAAAATTACTTGCGCCAAAATATGGAGGTAAGGCTAAGGTAAGTCAAAAAAAAAAAAGGGTAAAAAAATTAATAACTCAAAAATATGGAGGTAAGGCTATAGCAAGGCATAAAAAAGGGCAAAAAAATTCATAACGCAAAAATATGGAGGTAAAGCTATAGTAAGACATAAAAAACGGCGAAAAGATTGCTTGCGCCAAAATATGGAAGTAAGGCTAAGGTAAGGCATAAAAAAGGGCAAAAAAATTTCAGACCCCAAAAAATGGCGGTAAGGCTATAGTAAGACATAAAAAATGAGAAAAAAAACTTCAAGTGCCAAAAAATAACAGTAAAGCTATAGTAAGGCATTAAAAAGGGCAAAAAATTTTGAATGTCGAAAAATGAAGGGAAGGCTATAGTAAGGCATAAAAAATGGCGAAAGAATTTATAACGCCAAAATATGGAGGTAAGGCTAAGGTAAGGCATTAAAAAGGGCAAAAAATTTCAGGTGCCAAAATATGGAGGTAAGGTTAAGGTAAGGCATAAAAAAGGGCAAAAAAATTTCAGACCCCAAAAAATGGCGGTAAGGTTATAGTAAGGCATAAAAAAACGGCGAAAGAATTTATAACGCCAAAATATCGAGGTAAGGCTATGGTAAGGAATATAAAAGGGCAAAAAAATTTCAGGTGCCAAAAAATGGCGTTAAGGTTATAGTAAGGCATAAAAAAGGGCAAAAAAGTTTCAGGTGCCAAAAAATGGTGGTAAGGCTATAGTAGGGCATAAAAAATGGCAAAAAAATTTCTAATGCCAAAATATGGAGGTAAGGCAATAGTAAGACGAAAAACGGCAAAAAAATTACTTGCGCCAAAATATGGAGGTAAGGCTAAGGTAAGTCAAAAAAAAAAGGGTAAAAAAATTTCAGACCCTAAAAAATGGCGGTAAGGCTATAGTAAGACACAAAAATGACAAAAAAAATTCAAATGCCAAAAAATGACGGTAAGGCATAAAAAACGGCGAAAGAATTTATAACGCCAAAATATCGAAGTAAGGCTATGGTAAGGCATAAAAAAGGGCAAAAAAATTCAGGTGCCAAAAATGGTGGTAAGGTTATAGTAAGGCATGAAAAAAGGCAAAAAATTTTGAATGTCGAAAAATGACGGGAAGGCTATAGTAAGGCATAAAAAACGGCAAAAAAATTTATAACGCCAAAATATGGAGGTAAGGCTAAGGTAAGGCATTAAAAAGGGCAAAACATTTCAGGTGCCAAAATATGGAGGTAAGGCTATAGTAAAGCACAAAAAAGGGCAAAACATTTCAGGTGCCAAAATATGGAGGTAAGGCTATAGTAAGGCATAAAAAATGGCGAAAGAATTTATAACGCCAAAATATGGAGGTAAGGCTAAGGTAAGGCATTAAAAAAGGCAAAAAAATTTCAGACCCCAAAAAATGGCGGTAAGACATACAAAATGGCAAAAAGATTTATAACGCAAAAATATGGAGGTAAGGCTATAGTAAAGCACAAAAAAGGGCAAAAAAATTTCAGACCCCAAAAAATGGAGGTAAGGCTATAGCAAGGCATAAAAAAGGGCAAAAAAATTCATAACGCAAAAATATGGAGGTAAAGCTATAGTAAGACATAAAAAACGGCGAAAAGATTGCTTGCGCCAAAATATGGAAGTAAGGCTAAGGTAAGGCATAAAAAAGGGCAAAAAAATTTCAGACCCCAAAAAATGGCGGTAAGGCTATAGTAAGACATAAAAAATGAGAAAAAAAACTTCAAGTGCCAAAAAATGACAGTAAAGCTATAGTAAGGCATTAAAAAGGGCAAAAAATTTTGAATGTCGAAAAATGACGGGAAGGCTATAGTAAGGCATAAAAAATGGCGAAAGAATTTATAACGCCAAAATATGGAGGTAAGGCTAAGGTAAGGCATAAAAAAGGGCAAAAAAATTTCAGACCCCAAAAAATGGCGGTAAGACATACAAAATGGCAAAAAAATTTATAACGCAAAAATATGGAGGTAAGGCTATAGTAAAGCACAAAAAAGGGCAAAAAAATTCATAACTCAAAAATATGGAGGTAAGGCTATAGCAAGGCATAAAAAAGGGCAAAAAAATTCATAACGCAAAAATATGGAGGTAAAGCTATATTAAGACATAAAAAACGGCGAAAAGATTGCTTGCGCCAAAATATGGAAGTAAGGCTAAGGTAAGGCATAAAAAAGGGCAAAAAAATTTCAGACCCCAAAAAATGGCGGTAAAGGCTATAGTAAGACATAAAAAATGAGAAAAAAAAACTTCAAGTGCCAAAAAATGACAGTAAAGCTATAGTAAGGCATTAAAAAGGGCAAAAAATTTTGAATGTCGAAAAATGACGGGAAGGCTATAGTAAGGCATAAAAAATGGCGAAAGAATTTATAACGCCAAAATATGGAGGTAAGGCTAAGGTAAGGCATTAAAAAGGGCAAAAAATTTCAGGTGCCAAAATATGGAGGTAAGGTTAAGGTAAGGCATAAAAAAGGGCAAAAAAATTTCAGGTGCCAAAAAATGGCAGTAAGGTTATAGTAAGGCATAAAAAAGGGCAAAAAAGTTTCAGGTGCCAAAATATGGTGGTAAGGCTATAGTAGGGCATAAAAGAGGCCAAAACATTTGATGTGCCAAAAATGGCAGTAAGGTTATAGTAGGGCATAAAAAACGGCAAAAAAATTTCTAATGCCAAAATATGGAGGTAAGGCAATAGTAAGACGAAAAACGGAGAAAAAATTACTTGCGCCAAAATATGGAGGTAAGGCTAAGGTAAGTCAAAAAAAAAAAAGGGTAAAAAAAATTTCTAATGCCAAAATATGGAGGTAAGGCTATAGTAAGACGAAAAACGGCGAAAAAATTCATAACGCAAAAATATGGAGGTAAAGCTATAGTAAGACATAAAAAACGGCGAAAAGATTGCTTGCGCCAAAATATGGAAGTAAGGCTAAGGTAAGGCATAAAAAAGGGCAAAAAAATTTCAGACCCCAAAAAATGGCGGTAAGGCTATAGTAAGACATAAAAAATGAGAAAAAAAACTTCAAGTGCCAAAAAATAACAGTAAAGCTATAGTAAGGCATTAAAAAGGGCAAAAAATTTTGAATGTCGAAAAATGAAGGGAAGGCTATAGTAAGGCATAAAAAATGGCGAAAGAATTTATAACGCCAAAATATGGAGGTAAGGCTAAGGTAAGGCATTAAAAAGGGCAAAAAATTTCAGGTGCCAAAATATGGAGGTAAGGTTAAGGTAAGGCATAAAAAAGGGCAAAAAAATTTCAGACCCCAAAAAATGGCGGTAAGGTTATAGTAAGGCATAAAAAACGGCGAAAGAATTTATAACGCCAAAATATCGAGGTAAGGCTATGGTAAGGAATATAAAAGGGCAAAAAAATTTCAGGTGCCAAAAAATGGCGTTAAGGTTATAGTAAGGCATAAAAAAGGGCAAAAAAGTTTCAGGTGCCAAAAAATGGTGGTAAGGCTATAGTAGGGCATAAAAAATGGCAAAAAAATTTCTAATGCCAAAATATGGAGGTAAGGCAATAGTAAGACGAAAAACGGCAAAAAAATTACTTGCGCCAAAATATGGAGGTAAGGCTAAGGTAAGTCAAAAAAAAAAGGGTAAAAAAATTTCAGACCCTAAAAAATGGCGGTAAGGCTATAGTAAGACATAAAAATGACAAAAAAAATTCAAATGCCAAAAAATGACGGTAAGGCTATAGTAAGGCATAAAAAACGGCGAAAGAATTTATAACGCCAAAATATCGAAGTAAGGCTATGGTAAGGCATATAAAAGGGCAAAAAAATTTCAGGTGCCAAAAAATGGCGGTAAGGCTATAGTAAGGCATAAAAAAAGGCAAAAGAATTTTTAACGCAAAAATATGGAAGTAAGGCTATAGTAAGGCATAAAAAACGGCGAAAAAATTACTAACGCCAAAATATGGAGGTAAGGCTAAGGTAAGGCATAAAAAGGGCAAAAAAATTTCAGGTGCCAAAAAATGGAGGTAAGGCTATCGTAAGGCATAAAAAGAGCAAAAAAATGTCAGGTGCCAAAAAATGGCGGTAAGGTTATAGTAAGGCATAAAAAAGGGCAAAAAATGTCAGGTGCCAAAAAATGGCGAAAGGTTATAGTAAGGCATAAAAAAGGGCAAAAAATTTCAGGTGCCAAAAATGGTGGTAAGGCTATAGTAAGGCATGAAAAAAGGCAAAAAATTTTGAATGTCGAAAAATGACGGGAAGGCTATAGTAAGGCATAAAAAATGGCGAAAGAATTTATAACGCCAAAATATGGAGGTAAGGCTAAGGTAAGGCATTAAAAAGGGCAAAAAATTTCAGGTGCCAAAATATGGAGGTAAGGTTAAGGTAAGGCATAAAAAAGGGCAAAAAAATTTCAGGTGCCAAAAAATGGCAGTAAGGTTATAGTAAGGCATAAAAAAGGGCAAAAAAGTTTCAGGTGCCAAAATATGGTGGTAAGGCTATAGTAGGGCATAAAAGAGGCCAAAACATTTGATGTGCCAAAAATGGCAGTAAGGTTATAGTAGGGCATAAAAAACGGCAAAAAAATTTCTAATGCCAAAATATGGAGGTAAGGCAATAGTAAGACGAAAAACGGAGAAAAAATTACTTGCGCCAAAATATGGAGGTAAGGCTAAGGTAAGTCAAAAAAAAAAAAGGGTAAAAAAATTAATAACTCAAAAATATGGAGGTAAGGCTATAGCAAGGCATAAAAAAGGGCAAAAAAATTCATAACGCAAAAATATGGAGGTAAAGCTATAGTAAGACATAAAAAACGGCGAAAAGATTGCTTGCGCCAAAATATGGAAGTAAGGCTAAGGTAAGGCATAAAAAAGGGCAAAAAAATTTCAGACCCCAAAAAATGGCGGCAAGGCTATAGTAAGACATAAAAAATGAGAAAAAAAACTTCAAGTGCCAAAAAATAACAGTAAAGCTATAGTAAGGCATTAAAAAGGGCAAAAAATTTTGAATGTCGAAAAATGAAGGGAAGGCTATAGTAAGGCATAAAAAATGGCGAAAGAATTTATAACGCCAAAATATGGAGGTAAGGCTAAGGTAAGGCATTAAAAAGGGCAAAAAATTTCAGGTGCCAAAATATGGAGGTAAGGTTAAGGTAAGGCATAAAAAAGGGCAAAAAAATTTCAGACCCCAAAAAATGGCGGTAAGGTTATAGTAAGGCATAAAAAACGGCGAAAGAATTTATAACGCCAAAATATCGAGGTAAGGCTATGGTAAGGAATATAAAAGGGCAAAAAAATTTCAGGTGCCAAAAAATGGCGTTAAGGTTATAGTAAGGCATAAAAAAGGGCAAAAAAGTTTCAGGTGCCAAAAAATGGTGGTAAGGCTATAGTAGGGCATAAAAAATGGCAAAAAAATTTCTAATGCCAAAATATGGAGGTAAGGCAATAGTAAGACGAAAAACGGCAAAAAAATTACTTGCGCCAAAATATGGAGGTAAGGCTAAGGTAAGTCAAAAAAAAAAGGGTAAAAAAATTTCAGACCCTAAAAAATGGCGGTAAGGCTATAGTAAGACATAAAAATGACAAAAAAAATTCAAATGCCAAAAAATGACGGTAAGGCTATAGTAAGGCATAAAAAACGGCGAAAGAATTTATAACGCCAAAATATCGAAGTAAGGCTATGGTAAGGCATATAAAAGGGCAAAAAAATTTCAGGTGCCAAAAAATGGCGGTAAGGCTATAGTAAGGCATAAAAAAAGGCAAAAGAATTTTTAACGCAAAAATATGGAAGTAAGGCTATAGTAAGGCATAAAAAACGGCGAAAAAATTACTAACGCCAAAATATGGAGGTAAGGCTAAGGTAAGGCATAAAAAGGGCAAAAAAATTTCAGGTGCCAAAAAATGGAGGTAAGGCTATCGTAAGGCATAAAAAGAGCAAAAAAAATGTCAGGTGCCAAAAAATGGCGGTAAGGTTATAGTAAGGCATAAAAAAGGGCAAAAAATGTCAGGTGCCAAAAAATGGCGGTAAGGTTATAGTAAGGCATAAAAAAGGGCAAAAAATTTCAGGTGCCAAAAATGGTGGTAAGGCTATAGTAAGGCATGAAAAAAGGCAAAAAATTTTGAATGTCGAAAAATGACGGGAAGGCTATAGTAAGGCATAAAAAATGGCGAAAGAATTTATAATGCCAAAATATGGAGGTAAGGCTAAGGTAAGGCATTAAAAAGGGCAAAAAATTTCAGGTGCCAAAAAATGGAGGTAAGGCTATAGTAAAGCACAAAAAAGGGCAAAAAAATTCATAACTCAAAAATATGGAGGTAAGGCTATAGTAAGACATAAAAAACGGCGAAAAGATTGCTTGCGCCAAAATATGGAAGTAAGGCTAAGGTAAGGCATAAAAAAGGGCAAAAAAATTTCAGACCCCAAAAAATGGCGGTAAGGCTATAGTAAGGCATAAAAAATGAGAAAAAAAAATTCAAGTGCCAAAAAATGACAGTAAAGCTATAGTAAGGCATTAAAAAGGGCAAAAAATTTTGAATGTCGAAAAATGACGGGAAGGCTATAGTAAGGCATAAAAAATGGCGAAAGAATTTATAACGCCAAAATATGGAGGTAAGGCTAAGGTAAGGCATTAAAAAGGGCAAAAAATTTCAGGTGCCAAAATATGGAGGTAAGGTTAAGGTAAGGCATAAAAAAGGGCAAAAAAATGTCAGACCCCAAAAAATGGCGGTAAGGCTATAGTAAGACATAAAAAATGAGAAAAAAAACTCAAGTGCCAAAAAATGACAGTAAAGCTATAATAAGGCATAAAAAAGGGCAAAAAAATTCATAACGCAAAAATATGAAGGTAAGGCTATAGTAAGGCATAAAAAAGGGCAAAAATTTCAGGTGCCAAAAATGGCGGTAAGACTATAGTAGGGCATGAAAAACGGCAAAAAAATTTCTAATGCCAAAATATGGAGGTAAGGTTAGAGTAAGGAATATAAAAGGGCAAAAAAATTTCAGGTGCCAAAAATGGCGGTAAGGCCGTAGTAGGGCATGAAAAACGGTGAAAAAATTACTAACGCCAAAATATGGAGGTAAGGCTAAGGTAAGGCATTAAAAAGGGCAAAAAATTTCAGGTGCCAAAATATGGAGGTAAGGTTAAGGTAAGGCATAAAAAAGGGCAAAAAAATGTCAGACCCCAAAAAATGGCGGTAAGGCTATAGTAAGACATAAAAAATGAGAAAAAAAACTCAAGTGCCAAAAAATGACAGTAAAGCTATAATAAGGCATAAAAAAGGGCAAAAAAATTAATAACGGAAAATATGGAGGTAAGGCTATAGTAAGGCATTAAAAAGGGCAAAAAAACTTCAACTGTCAAAAAATGGCGGTAAGGCTATAGTAAGGCATAAAAAGGGCAAAAAAAAATTATAACGCAAAAATATGGAGGTAAGGCTAGAGTAAGGAATATAAAAGGGCAAAAAAATTTCAGGTGCCAAAAATGGCGGTAAGGCCGTAGTAGGGCATGAAAAACGGTGAAAAAATTACTAACGCCAAAATATGGAGATAAGGCTAAGGTAAGGCATAAAAAAGGGCAAAAAAAGGCAGGTGCCAAAAAATGGCGGTAAGGTTATAGTAAGACATAAAAAAGGGCAAAAAATTTCAGGTGCCAAAAATGGCGGTAAGGCTATAGTAAGGCATAAAAAAGGGCAAAAAATTTCAGGTGCCAATAAATGGCGGTAAGGCTATAGTAAGGCATGAAAAAAGGCAAAAAATTTTGAATGTCGAAAAATGACGGGAAGGCTATAGTAAGGCATAAAAAATGGCGAAAGAATTTATAACGCCAAAATATGGAGGTAAGGCTAAGGTAAGGCATAAAAAAGGGCAAAAAAATTTCAGACCCCAAAAAATGGCGGTAAGACATACAAAATGGCAAAAAGATTTATAACGCAAAAATATGGAGGTAAGGCTATAGTAAAGCACAAAAAAGGGCAAAAAAATTCATAACTCAAAAATATGGAGGTAAGGCTATAGCAAGGCATAAAAAAGGGCAAAAAAATTAATAACGCAAAAATATGGAGGTAAGGCAAAAGTAAGGCATTAAAAAGGGCAAAAAAACTTCAACTGTCAAAAAATGGCGGTAAGGCTACAGTAAGGCATAAAAAAGGGCAAAAAAAGGCAGGTGCCAAAAAATGGCGGTAAGGTTATAGTAAGGCATAAAAAACGGCGAAAGAATTTATAACGCCAAAATATCGAGGTAAGGCTATGGTAAGGAATATAAAAGGGCAAAAAAATTTCAGGTGTCAAAAATGGCGGTAAGGCCGTAGTAGGGCATGAAAAAAGGCAAAAAATTTTGAATGTCGAAAAATGACGGGAAGGCTATAGTAAGGCATAAAAAACGGCGAAAAGATTGCTTGCGCCAAAATATGGAAGTAAGGCTAAGGTAAGGCATAAAAAAGGGCAAAAAAATTTCAGACCCCAAAAAATGGCGGTAAGGCTATAGTAAGACATTAAAAATGAGAAAAAAAACTTCAAGTGCCAAAAAATGACGGCAAGGCTATAGTCTGGCATAAAAAAGGGCAAAAAAAATTTATAACGCAAAAATATGGAGGTAAGGCTATAGAAAGGCATAAAAAAGGGCAAAAAAATGTCAGGTGCCAAAAAATGGCGGTAAGGTTATAGTAAGGCATAAAAAAGGGCAAAAAAGTTTCAGGTGCCAAAAAATGGTGGTAAGGCTATAGTAGGGCATAAAAGAGGCCAAAATATTTGATGTGCCAAAAATGGCGGTAAGGTTATAGTAGGGCATAAAAAATGGCGAAAGAATTTATAACGCCAAAATATGGAGGTAAGGCTAAGGTAAGGCATTAAAAACGGCAAAAAATTTCAGGTGCCAAAATATGGAGGTAAGGCTATAGTAAGGCATAAAAAAGGCAAAAAATTTTGAACGAAAAAAAAGGCGGGAAAGCTATAATGAGGCATAAAAAACGGTGAAAAAATTACTAACGCCAATATATGGAGGTAAGGCTAAGGTAAGGCATAAAAAAGGGCAAAAAAGTTTCAGGTGCCAAAAAATGGTGGTAAGGTTATAGTAGGGCATAAAAAACGGCAAAAAAATTTCCAATGCCAAAATATGGAGGTAAGGCAATAGTAAGACGAAAAACGGCGAAAAAATTACTTGCGCCAAAATATGGAGGTAAGGCTAAGGTAAATCAAAAAAAAGGGTGAAAAAATTTCAGACCCTAAAAAATGGCGGTAAGGCTATAGTAAGACATAAAAATGACAAAAAAAATTCAAATGCCAAAAAATGACGGTAAGGCTATAGTAAGGCATAAAAAACTGCGAAAGAATTTATAACGCCAAAATATCGAGGTAAGGCTATGGTAAGGCATATAAAAGGGCAAAAAAATTTCAGGTGCCAAAAAATGGTGGTAAGGCTATAGTAGGGCATAAAAAACGGCGAAAAAATTTCTAATGCCAAAATATGGAGGTAAGGCTAAGGTAAGGCATAAAAAGGGCAAAAAAAATTCAAACCCTAAAAAATGGCGGTAAGGCTATCGTAAGGCATAAAAAGAGCAAAAAAATGTCAGGTGCCAAAAAATGGCGGTAAGATTATAGTAAGACATAAAAAAGGGCAAAAAATTTCAGGTGCCAAAAATGGCGGTAAGGCTATAGAAAGGCATAAAAAAGGGCAAAAAATTTCAGGTGCCAATAAATAGCGGTAAGGTTATAGTAAGGCATGAAAAAAGGCAAAAAATTTTGAATGTCGAAAAATGACGGGAAGGCTATAGTAAGGCATAAAAAACGGCGAAAGAATTTATAACGCCAAAATGTGGAGGTAAGGCTAAGGTAAGGCATTAAAAAGGGCAAAAAAATTTCAGGTGCCAAAAATGGCGGTAAGGCCGTAGTAGGGCATGAAAAACGGTGAAAAAATTACTCACGCCAAAATATTGAGGTAAGGCTAAGGTAAGGCAGAAATAAGGGCGAAAAAATTTCAGTTGCCAAAAATGGCGGTAAGGCTATAGTAGGGCATAAAAAACGGCCCAAAAAATTCTCGTGCCAAAAAATGGCGGTAAGGTTATAGTAAGGCATAAAAAACGGCGAAAGAATTTATAACGCCAAAATATCGAGGTAAGGCTATGGTAAGGCATATAAAAGGGCAAAAAAATTTCAGGTGCCAAAAAATGGCGGTAAGGCTATAGTAAGGCATACAAAAGGGCCAAAAATTTACAAACGCAAAAAAAGGAGGGAAGGCTATATTAAGGCATAAAAATGGCGAAAAAATTTTCAGACCCCAAGAAATGGCGGTAAGGCTATAGTAAAGCATAAAAAAATGACAAAAAAATTTCAGACGCCAAAATATGGAGGTAAAGCTATAAGGCAATAGATAAAATACGGCAAAAAATTTTCAGATGCCAAAAAATGGTGGTAAGGCTATAATAAGGCATAAAAAATGGCAAAAAAATTCAGACCCTAAAAAATGGCGGTAAGGCTGTAGTAAGAAATGTTTCATGTTTTTGTCTGAAAAACCTGAACTATTTTCAATTTTTAAAGTTCTCTCTCTCCGATGTTTCCCATTCCCCCCTCTCACCTGACCAGCGTCTGGTTATGAAGGTCCCAGACCACGATGTTTCCATCACTGCAGCAGGAGAAACACACTTTGTTATCAGGCGAGATGGCCAGAGCGTAGCAGGCGGGAGCAGACGACGTCAGCTCTGCCTTGATGCGAGGAGTGGGCGTGGCCAAATCCCATATGGAAAGGGTGCTGGCCTCTCCCCCGACGATCAGCGTCCGGCCATCAGGGAGGATTTTACAGGAGCGGATGTAGTTATCACGGTTCTGATTGGACAGGATGAGACACATTAGGTGGTTTTCCACCAGCAGCAGTAACAAGTGAAGGGTAGATTGATAAAATGGAGATTTTTACATGAATATGATGCATTTTGATGTCAGTGACCAGAATAAGAATGAATACGTAATCTTATTATTTCTTGTCTCACCAGACAGTCCAGCTGAGCCATGGGACTCTTGCTTCCTGGCTGGCTGATGTCCCACACTTTGACGCAGCCTTTGCCTCCCGTGTAGACGTGACGTGTGGAGGTGCTGATGGTGACGGCACACACCACCTCCCCGTGGCTCAGGCTGTGGATCTGACGGGCGTGGCGGGGGATATTTGGGCCCAGCAGAGCATCAGGGGGAAAGGGCACAGGCTGCATCTGTCCGTCTGCACTTACATGGAAGGAGTAGGCACTGAGGGAAAATTGGAGAACATGTATTTACGTGTAGGTTCTTCAAAGCAGCCTGAAGAAATCTGACATGAAATCAGTTGATTGTTATTGAAAAAAGAACAGAACTAAGCAACAGGTGAACACAAAACACATCTGAGCGCTGAGTGAGACGATTGTTGCTCATGAACTTTGAGGAAAACTGATGTTAAAGCTCAGTGTGATTGAAAATGATCTAAATTTCCTATCAGTGTTTTCCTGAATGCTGGTAATGATTAGACTCACTGTTTCTGTGAGCAGTGCACAGCTTAATGGCTGATTGTGTTACAGAGGCACTGTGGCATTGCTAATGGCCAATCAATACTCTCCTAGTTGGAAGGCAAGGCTCATTCATGATTTCAAATTAGTCACACAAAACATGCAGATTTGACATTTGAGTAGAAAAAAGAAGAACAAAAAGGTGAGATGATGTTGAACTATTTTATTCATAAATATATTATCTGTTAAAGTCCAAGGTGGTGTTTTTCAGATTTACTCAATCCTTTTATTGATCAGTTAAATAGCTCTGTGTGTAATGAATAGCATGGTTTTATTACACCCTAATGCGTATAGAATAGATGATCAGGTGACAATGATGCCTCAACTTACGGTTTTCCACCAGAGGAACCTGGAATAGACGAGGAGAGTCCTGGTGCCCTCAAGTGAGAGCGAGAGTCATACGCCACCTAGAGGAAAAAGTGAGAAATATTCAAAAGTTTAATATTAAAAAAAAAGAAAGAAAAGAAGTCAGATTGATGTGATTTAAAATAGTTTTTCTTTGTTTAATTGAATGGAAAGCGGTGCCGTTAATTTGACTGCTTTTGTGCTTTTTAGCTTGAATAAAACATGGTGTTTGAGATTTACCTTTGGGTTGGATGATGTTTAAGACACTAGTATGTGCATAAATCAATGGGTAGATAACACCAAGATGCTTTTGTGTTCATCATTCTTATGTCACTGATGTTCAATAACAATTCTACTGAAGTTTATTTGATCGTGTTTAAGCCATTCCTTGTTCATTTGTTCAATGAACACTGCAATCAGCCTATAAACCTAATCTCATCTATCTCTATTTTTATTTTTATTTGATCACTTCAGTTCCAGCACCAGCTTCATTTATTAGTTTGGTCAAACTTAAATTCAACATTTAAACGAGACAAAATGAATAAATAAACTGAACTTGAACTCACCATGGGGCTTCGGGAGTAGGCGCTGGCTGCTGCGCTAATTTGTGGTGACAGAGTTAGAGCGCCGCCAAAACCTCCTGGGCTGGCCAGCTCACCATTCAGTCCTGCGTGGGACACCACGCCAAAATGAGCCGGGTATGAACCGGGGGGAACAGACATGGGACTGCGTAGAGCTGGGGAGGGCGGGAGAAAGGAAGGAGGAAGTGAGGGACGGAAGGACACTTAAGGGGGACAATGCACAGTCACAGGTAGACTGAGAAAAGGGGGGGTTTCTCTTCTTCTACTAAGACTTTGTACAGTTCTATGAGTGTGTGAGGTGAGTCTCACCGAGTGGGTCTGCACTGGTCGCTGCTTTGCTGACCAGACGAAGGCAGGAGGTGCTTGGACCGGGACCTCCAGTTGCTCCCGGGGCTCCAGGGGTTAGGGAATCACGGAGGGATGGGGATGGAGTGCCAGACTTGGACAGCGGAGACTTATCCATCTATAAAGGCATACAACAATAAATATTCCCAATAATACATAAAGTTAACCTGACAAAATAATTCTAGCAAAGATCTTGTTATAACAAAAGGTGAAAAGAAACTGGAAGTAGGTGCAGGAGCTAATTGATTTAAAATCACAAAGTTGGCATGTATGTGTGTCTTCTGACCTGTCCAGGGTCTTTAGCCTTTCCTGGGGCAGGACTGCGAGGGGTTGGTGTGGATGGAGCCTCTCCTGTGTTGGAGGAGCCTTGGGGCTCCTTCCTGAGGGTTGGGGCCCGATCTATCCCGTTCCCATGGGGAGAATGGGAAGGACTGCCAGCGGGAGAGTTCGGCTCCTGGAAGAAATGAGAATCTTCTTCATTCTTCAATAATCTATCAAACAGGTTTCAAATGTTTTCCTCTTAAAATCACATTAATCTAATTTCAAAAAAACTGGTTAACTGATGTAACTCATTCAGCATCTCCCATGTGGAAACCTTTGAATAATTACATTTCTCCTTATTCTCCTCACTCAATACCAGTTTTTATTCGCACTTGTTGAAGTGTGCATGATGCTGACTGTGTGATTATAGTTGTTTGCAGATACACAGAATGATTTGGTGCAGTCGGTGACGTCATAGACTAAATGGCGGATTGCAGGCTCAAAAGATATGACTTTCAAAAGGCTTGTATTGCCATAATTAACAAAAAACACAAAACTATCAAAACATCAATGCTTTGTTATCAATGAATCCACATACAGTATATCCATCCATTTCACTTCCCCATTAATGGGTCCAACAGTATGATGCCACTGGGCCATCACAGCCTCAGAGGAAAGTGCTGGTGTGTATTTTTCTTTGTTACAGTGATCAGAGATCTGCTCCTACGCCTATGTTTCAATATAATGGCCACAGTCTTGTATGCTTGTACATACATATTTCTTTCCATTATCACACATCCACATTTACATTATTTACCAGGATGTTCTTCTTCAGTTTTCTTACAATATCCACATTTGTCCCATTTTCCCTCTTTGCATGTGTACTAGCTCCCAATGACACCAGAGACTGCTTCTGCTTTTGTGCGGACTAAGAAAATACAGAAAGGCTTAGATGAAACATGTTTTGATATGATGCGTGAAGTATTTAAAGAGCCAAAATATTCCAGGGGTGTAAGCGGCTTTGCATATTTTAAACGAAGCAGACAACGGTTATATAATAAGAAGAGGGCAGAGAAAAGAGAGAGAGAGGGTGGAGTAGAATGAGACTAGTTGGAAAGAAGGAGTGAAATCTAAGGAGATACCAGAGACAGCACAAAGGCACATTACAAGGACAAACACATGATGACACAGAGGAGTGACAGTGTGTGTGTGTGTGTGTGTGTGTGTCATTGTGATGAAGGGAATCATTTTTTGGCTCGGGTCTTTGTTTCAGGATTTTGTCTGTCGCTCCTGTTCAGTCTTTTTCCCAATACTCCAAATTTCAGTACAATTTATTGATTTATTTGAGCACTGTGACTTAATGTGTAGTAGTCAGTGTTTGTGCGTTTGCTCAGTGATGGCTTTGATTACAATTGGAACAAGCTCCCGGCTATGAGATTCTGGATAATGTAGGGAATAAAAGCTGGAAGGATGTATTTCTGGACTTGTATTTCATTTATTGTCTAAAGCTGTGGATTTTGTCCAGGTATGCAGTCGGTACTAGAACCGATCCACGATTTAAACACACATCCACGTCTCACTGATGAACTCGAAAAACATGTTCTTAGTGAACTGTGGAAGAAAACTGCAAACTCCATTCATTCTCAGGGAGAATATGCAAACGTTGATAAGGAAAAGATCTCTAGTTCTACACACATTAAAGCAGCTGGAGACAAACTTTCATTTTCATTAAAAAAAAAAAAAAAAAAGACATTAAATGGGCCTCATAGATCATTTTTTTGCTTGAAAAAAATGCCACTTTAAAGTTTGTTTTGATCTCTACTCTAAGCGCTTTGTGTAGTGACATTGTCGGTGAAGTTTCATACGTTGCATTGTGGGATGTGGAGTCCTGAAGACGGACACATTAAAGTGTTTTTAATTCATTCCTATCGTGATTTCTCATGTTTGCCCCAAAAACTCTGTCAACGTGACTTCCCAACACATTTCGGGTGTTTTCACAGACAGGGAGTTATTGCAAAAACCGGCGAATATTTATTTTGGGTCTTACACAGAAAGATCCAAATCTGGACCAAATTGAATGTCTTGCAGAGTTGGGTGATATCACAGGGAATACTGGGAACAAACTGGAACGAAAAGCAATGTGCGAAACTTTACAAAGAAAGGTCGATAAACTGAGTGTATACAGTGGAGATCAAAACAAACTTTCAAACAGCAAATTCAACCTTTTCTATCTTTTGTTTTTTTCTCGAACAAATGATCTGTCATTTATTGATGAGGCTTTAAGTCTTTAAAGCTGATATCTGGAGTTTCTGAGAAATCTATGTTTATGTATGATGATTTTAAAATGTGAAAAAATACCTAACTAGTCTTACTATGGTTTACTGCCGGTGGTCATTCATACACATTAATGTGTCCCTGCTTCGTCCTATAAACCCTTATATACAAACAATCGACGAGTGCGCCCAGCCAATAGGCTTCGACTTCCTGTTTTTGAGACTGTCAATCACAGTGAATGTGGACCTGTACACGGAAACAAGGCCGCGCGTCACAACAGCAAACAGGTAAATATGATTTTGGCTCTTATCTGACCCATAGACATATATCAATGCGACCTTGTTATGTTCCGCGATGCGCATGCAGAATAGTAGAGGCGTGGCTTCTGGTAGATTGGGAGAGGCAGTGGGAGGAAGTGAGGCTGTTTAGGGCGGGACATCGAGACGTTTCTCAGAAAGTCCGGATATCGTATTTAAGTCTATTTAAACACTATTCTCCTTTCACATCTTTTCTCAGCCTCCCTTCCGAAGTGCTCTTCAACAGGCATTTACAAGTGGCTACGTCTTTTCGGAAATCCAGCAAAATTTTTAACAAATTCACTTGAAATCCACACAAAAACGTAATCCTTTCTTGTGAGTTGTGCACATACTATTTGTGTAGAGTTGATCCATTGAGAGTAAAACATAAAGAGCTCTGGAGACAGAAGAGGCTGGTGCCAAGTGTGTTTATTGTTGTTTTCTAGTGAACAACAAGCCTGGTTCTCCCAAGGTTGGAGACATGCGTTATTCAAGAGTTGGCTGTAGCACACAGTCAAAGAGCCATTGTTAAATAAAAGCTGCTGGTTCAGTGACAAGTGGCTTCCAGAGATAATGGTGATGTTTCACATAGCAGTGATGTAGCAAGTGACGAAGATGTGAGATGTGGTGATGGAGAGCCAGGAAACCTCTTCAAAAACTTCACATTTAATGTACGTCAAGCTATAGTGCAAATATGAAGGAAAACATTGTACCTCAATTTAAATTTGTCATTCTTTGTCTAAGAAGTAAAACACATTCTCAGCATATTAAGCAGCTTAGGAGTAATTCAACTTTAGGTTACTTAGTACTTCTCTGAGTTTCTCTGAGTTGAGTTTTTCCATTTCAATTGATAGACAAAAATAAAAATAGTTCAAGGCGATTCCAAATACTGGTGATGCACACAAGCTCAGAGGGATACATTCCTACTTCATTGACATGATGAAATATAAAATTCTGTTTTTGTAATGCTTGGTCAATACTAGGGAAAGTGATGAGTAAAAATAACCACCTTAGCAAAGTCAGCAACGTCCTCAAAAACACAAACACTGAGTAGATTCTTTAAGTTTAAACAATACGAAGAAATTGTTGGAACAGTCTAACTTCACAGAACCAGAACCAATTGATCTAATTTAGTAGAACACCTGATGACCAACTTCAAATGACTTTCTGCTATAAGGACTAGTGTTCAGAACAACTAGAACAGCAGGAGAGCAAGCTAACAGTTGTAGCATGGATCCACTAACTGAATCTGATTGTGCTCTTAAATCATGTAGATCCTCTGTCCTACGGTATAGAGCAGTGTTTCTCAAATTGGGGTACGCGATGGCACTACTTGAGATAGAGAGAAGAAAATTAACAAATAAAAGCATTAAAATAGGGGGTTTTATAATGTTTGTTTTTAGTTAAAAAAAGGTAATCATACTAAATATTACCAGCAACTCACAAAACGACAACAAAAACACACAAACTAAGAGAAAAACATACTGAATGATAAAAATAACAAACACACAGCAACACACAAGACAACAACAAAGGGGGTACTTCATTCAAAAAGTTTCAGAACCACGGTTCTAGACTACTTTATGTAACCTCGACGCACTGTTGAAGCGTTCATACTTGTTGTGTTGTTTACTGACCTCGTTGGAGACGTCCACCACAAGATTATCTTCACTTTTGTCTCCATCGCTGTCCTGAGGAGCACGAAAAACACAAGAAGCATAAATCATTAGAATTCTCTATTTCTAATTAAAACTAAAGACACAAATTATTTTCATCTCACACACCAACACACGATATGCCCTGTCAAACTTTAATAATGAAGAGTCAAACACGAGCTACTTTAATATCATCGGATATTTAGCTTTCACCAAATATCTGGCTTTTAACTGGTATACGAAGGGTATATCACTGTCTAAAATATAATTACACGTACACACACACACTGACACACCTAAACATTTACACCATGAGGACTTACATATGAAAAAAGATCTAAAGAAATAAGCTTAATGGGGACTTATTGAGGCATATTTGAAATGTAATTGATATGGTTCACCCTGGAGAACTGATTAATTGTCCCCACAAAGATGAGGAAGCTGTGCATACTGGTTAAAGTACTAACTGGGACATAAGTACCACTATGCATGCACATACACACACACACCCACGCACGCACACACACACACACACACACTCCTGTTGCGTGAATGTTCATCTCTTTCCACCTCTTTATACATCTGCAACTCAGCCTTAAGCTTCCTGCCTTTTTTCAGGTGAGAATGATGGCACTTAGTTGCCTTGGAAACAGTGCGTTGATGTGATCATGGCCTGATATTTCTATTGACATCCGCATGGAGTGACATCAGTACCAAATTATGCAGAGCAAAACAGGACAATGGCTCCAACCTTTTGAAAGAGCAAGAACAACAAGCTAGAGAGACAGGATGAAAGGAAAGGAAAGGAAAAGTAAAATGCCAAACGTAAGAAAAAAAAATCCACTACAACAGGAAAAGGAAATGAAAGAAACAGAAAAATTAGGAGAGAGAGAGAGATGTGGAAGAAAAAAGGCAAGCATAGAGAAATAGAAGGTGTAATATTGCTCGACAGGCACAAAAGAAGCAAAAACATTTAGGAAAGAAATGTTCTTTTCTTGAAAAAGTAAAAGTGGTTGGAAAAACATAATAGCCGATTGATGTACGCCAGTTTTTAAAAGATCATGACCCCTTGTAAAAATTGCAATTATAGACCATTCCTTCAAGGTACAATTAAAAGTTTTTTTTTAACGTTGAAGTTAGGTGATGTTGCCATTTCTTGCTAATTTGTATTTATTTTTTTTCTTGCTAATTTCAATAACCAGAGGTTGAGAGGAGCCAGTGCTTGGCTTTAGCTGAATGTTGCAGTATTCTAGAAGTCATTTGGGTTTCCACACTCAGAGCTGCCATGCATTTCACTCTTGAAAGTAACACTATACATTAACAATGATAGAAAGGTGTGAGTCTAATTATTGTTACAATGACAAACATCTCACGTTGCATTGTGTCAGAAAATATTTACTTTCCCGTGCAAGATACAAGCTATTCTATCTAATTAAACTGTATTTAAATGATGCCAAAAAGGTCATCTTAAGGCACACATCGTAAAATATAGTTATGCCAATAGTGTCAAACTCCTTTTAGTTCAGGGACCAAATACGGACCAGTTAAATCTCAAGTGGTCCACAGATTCTAGGTGTGAAAACAAGCAATTTAATCATTCATCTGCACTAGTTTGCACTTCCACAGATAATAGTATTTAAAGTATGTAAAGCACAGACAATGTCCAAGCAATAAGTGACAGATATCATCAGTCCCTGCAGAATCTTAACCATTATTCTGGGGAATAATTTAAGGAAAATTGTAGGATTTTGGAAAACATTAGAGTACTTATGCCATCATGTGATATAGGCATGAGAAAGGTGTGAGCCCTGGGAAAAAAAAGTTAAGTTTTAATGAATTGAGTTTCACACATGTGGTTTAAATAATTAAAAACCCAATATTTCCATATGAGCAAGCATCAAGCTATAAATGTAAGATTTCCCATGTGAGGGGACTATAGCAGAAGAACTCGAAGGCTACCTCTCAAAAACACAATCCCTTGCTTACACGTACATAAGAGTGTGGTGGAAGCGGCTCCTTCTCGTCACAGCGCCTCCTCTTGGGTTCAGCTCCTCCTTGCGATGAGGCGTAACCCCCTGACGGACCTTGGCGCTCCTCAGCAGGCTGACTGTCTGTTGACGACACTGACTTACTCTGAAAAAAAGTCAAATCAGATCAGAAAACCAATCAGTGACCATATGGATTAGTGATAAAAAAAAAAAAAAATGTTGATGAAGATTCTGATCAGACACACACGCATACGCACACATACGATTCAAGGTTAAGAACTAGCCACAGTAGCATGCAGGAGAGTCTATGAAGCTAATGAGACATGTCCCTTGGGGACTCCAAGCCTCATGTAAAATATGGCTCTCATTATTAAAGCCGTGCAGGCATATTTACAGCGAGCCATGTTCTGCTGCTCAGCTCATTGAAAACACATTCAAAGCAGTGCCTCGTTTTTTCTATTTTATAATTACAGCAAGGACAAGATGTTTGTTAAGAATCACTTATCATTGTGTGTCACCCTGTGGGGAGGAAAAAAGGTTTTGATGGTTCAACACATCAGCAACTTGCACAGGAAGAAAGAGACACCGCACATGAAAAGAGAGACGATATTAACCAAACTGCTCAGTGAATCTGTACAGCTTACACACTGTCTGACTGCCTCTTGCTTTTCCTTCACCCTCTCCTTTGTGAACACCTACAGGAGTGTTTTCTCTTCAATAAAAGCTGTTTCAATTAATCAACGTGGATTTCACAAACTTCCTCAACATGAATATGTAAATTCAGTCAAGACATGAACTCATGAGCGAAATACTTTCCTTGAATTGAACAAATCTGCATAATGTTATGGTCGCGAAACGCATATTTCTGGACTATGAATCTCTCCTTTTCAATTGACCATCCTTGTTCTTAACCAGACGGAAGAGGTCAGAGCATATTAGTCCAGTTTTAAAGTCCGAGTAAAGCAGAAATAAATTTGTGTTATGAGTTTGTCAGAACACAGAAACATGTGTCATTGACCATTGAGCCAAATTTGAAAGATGAAAAAAATCGCTAAGTATATAAAATTAGGTCTCAAAATCATGGAAAAACAAGCACTTCTCTCTGCTCTGAAGTGCTGGGTGCGTGTCAGTTAGAGCCGTCTCCGTGTACTGTGTCTATGGAAGAGAGAAGTGTGAAAGTGGCTCCAGTGTCAATAGTGCTTCTCCCATTGGTTTTCCAAAAGTGCTCGGATCAGGCCAAACAAGCTGTCAGGAAAGGTCTGCTCCACCCGAGTCCAAATATGTGCATCTCTCCCGGGTAGAGTCAGACCTGCGTGGAGGCAAAACACACAATCGCAGCGCAAAAAAAGTGCTAATTTCATGAAAAAGTGGCACCAGCGGATGCGTTTTATTCCCCAGAGTTTGAATATGTGGTTTGTTTTGGGCTAGGGGCTGAATTGAGCTCGCTGGAGGCCGCGGAAGTTTGGTGTGCTTCAGCAGCAGGGACGGATTTATGCTAATGATGGCTCCGTTACGTAACACAGCAATGATTTCTTTACACTGGCTCCCAGTCAGCCTCAGAATAGACTTTAAAGTTCTGCTGCTGGTGTATAAATCTGTGAATGGGTTTGGTCCAGAATACATCAGCGAGATGTTAGTCAGGTATGAACCCAGCAGGTCTCTCAGATCTATGGACACAGGTCAGATAGTGGAGCCCAGAGCTCACAGTAAACATGGTGATGCTGCTTTTAGTTGTTATGCTGCAAAGAAGTGGAACAAACTGCCAGCAGAGCTGAAGTCTATGAAGCCCAATGTGAACATTTTAAAATCCAAGTTAAAGACACTTTTTTTCTCTACTGTGTATGATTTAGAGGGAGATTTTTAATGTTTTTACTGCTGATTTAATGTTGTTATTGATTTTCAAACTGTGTGATGTTTTCTGTTGCACCTTTTAATCATTTAAAGAACATTAAATTGCCTTGTATATATGAAATGTGCCATACAAATAAATTTGCCATGCCTTGCCTAAATCCAGTCCAGACTGGAACGACTCAGTGGAGCTATGTGTTAGTGTTGGTGGTTCAAATTCCAAGAAAGGCAGAACTAGAATCTAATACTCAATAAAAAATAATGAATCATATTGTTGGTTTTCTTTAGGTCAGATGAAAGCGTGGAGGTCAGTGGGGGTGACGTGCTAAACCTTGAGGAGCTCAAGGTTGATGATGATGTGCATCTTTTGTGCTGCTGCGGCGCTCGGCTACTCTTGGCTGAGCTCCAGCAATGCACTGCCTTTTCAGAGGCCACTTTACAGTGTCTCCATTTCCCCTAGTTTATCACTGTCTCACACCCACGTACACAAACACACACAGATCACTGTGAATATGTGACTACTCACCCTGCTGGGTGCACCCTCTGAGTATAGGGGGAGGTCCCGGGAGAGGAAGAAGAAGAGAAGGTGTCACGGGGTGAAGGAAAGAGAGGAGAGAGTAAGTTTTACATCAGTCCAGATAATAATCACAACAGTGTCTAATCAGTCAAGGTTAAAATGAGCTACTCCACCATTGCACTGAAGAGCAGACACTAAGATGTCTAATCCTTCTCTCTTTTCTTCAAAGCTCACGTCTTTCCCTTATTATGCTTTCAACGCTGTCCTCCCACTCATTGTGCCTCACACATGTATGCGCAGACTCACATAAACACATACATAGGCCCTTCCATAGGTGTTGAAACTGATGGTGTGAACAGAGTGATCTCTCTCTATCTCTTTTCCTTGCTGCTCTTATGGCACCCCTCTCTTTTTCCCCCTCTTTTCTAGCTCTGAGTTTATTCATGAGCAGGTCTCTCCTGGCTCAGTGCCTGAAAACAGAGCACAAAGATAAGATATTCTACCGAGGTGAATAAGAGTTCATAGCGGAGGAAACACTTATTTAGCATTTCCACCGATACCGAAAACACATCTGTCTACACTGTGACAGCCCGCAAAACAACGAAGTTAAAGTTCAGCCTAAAATAAAACCCACATTCGTGCAATAGTAGGCAACATATACATACAGCTTCCTGTAAAACTCACCAATGCATTTGTTACATTAAAACTGGGTTATTAAATTTTATACATTGTTCCAGTAACTTGTTTAAAAGTCTCCAAAATGACTCGTGAATGTATATTCCACCAGTTTTGGATTTTCTCTGTGAGCTTTCAATAAAATTCAAGAATATAATTATAGCTGCTCCAGATGGGGGCGACGTAATTTTAGGAAATTCTGAGCAATAAGCAGAGTATAGGAATATGAAAAATGTGGCATTCTAACATCAGTTGAGGTTTGATCTCAGAATTTCTGGCACAAGAAACAATGCTCTATGTCACTGAGTTAATTAGCAAGAGACTAACAATATGGTACTTGTTTAAAAGCTCTTCTAGCTGTTTTTAGCAATTCTACAGCTGCAATAATTAGTGAATGAATCAATAAGTCCAACACATGATTGATCCATAACTTTTGCATGGTGGAACATCTTCTATGTCACTGAGCTAATTAGCAGATGGAAATGTCACCTGTAGCTTCACTAACTGACTAAGCCAGTCACCTGTGTGCGAGACAGCAGCTGTTAGCGTTTAAAGGCAGATTTCAAACCAGACAAAACAAAATAAAAATGTTTTTTTGGTAATTTGGTCATTTGTTTTTAACAAAAAATCATAAGTAAGAAATTGGCACTTTTGCATCGACTCTTTTGCATCTTGCTGTTTTTTTAAATGAACATTGAAAATGTATTAAACAAGAATTTGCAAGTACCGGTACATTTCAATTTCAAACAAAAAAAGTTTGTTACCACAGCCAAATATTAAATTTTTATATATTTGTCTGTAATTGGCATCACTATTTACAAAATTGGACAGTACATTCAAGCAAACTGTATACTTTTGTAAGTTACCCACAACATGCTCTCAAAGAAAACTAATACAACATATTTTTGGTGGTGTTTGTATGTTTTATTTATTTGTTTTTTTTACCTCTGAGGTGTTCTGGGTCAAGATGGTTTCGTTCATCTTTGGAGGCGAGGTGAGCTGAGACCCCCAAAGCCCCGGTCAGAGCCAGAAGGCCTGAACTGCCCGCTCCCAGCGACAGGCCTGACGGGTGCGGCGTCAGAGGGATGCCGGGGGCGTGATGAGACAGATGCTGGAGCTGCTGCTGCTGTGGCCACAGGGAAGGAAGATGGACAGAAAGACACAAGTGTGGTTAGAAAAGACATGCAAAGATGAAGATAAAGGAAAATTATTTACATCGACTGTGAGAGAGGAACATGAAAAATGCAGTGTGGGAAGTTACATCCAGAGAGGGAGATCAGCATCAAGCAGTGTGTGTGTAAATTAGAATGAAGTCATAAAGGAAGGTGAAAGAGATTAGTGGATTAGCCGCTGGCAGAAACGGGCATTAAGGAAGAGATAGAAAGAGGGTAGTGAATGATCAAGACACCCACATAGAATAAAGACAATTGAAAGGGAAAGCCAGCAAATCGATGACAGAATAGGATGTTGGTGAAATGAGGATATCAAGGTGATGTGATTTATAGAGAAGCAAAGGAAAGGAAGAGAGGAGGTGGAAAGGAAAGGAGGGAAAATAGAAAGAGGGGGAGCATTTTTTGTCAAAGAGCGATTAATGAGGAGACACAAGGGAATCATTGTGAAAGAGAAAATAAGAGGAAATGAGTGGAAAAAAAAAAGGAGAAGGATGGCGTGCAAGAGTGAAAGCAAAAGATAAAGAAAAGAACAATGGGAGAGGAATGGGATGGAGGAGAAAAACAAAAAGCAAAAGAAAAATGTAAAAAAAAGTGGAAAAGCTAAGTGAAAGAGAGAGAGAAAAAACAGATGGGACGAGAGAGAGAGAGAGAGAGAGAGAGAAAGAGAGAGAGCGAGCGGAGTGCAAAAGGAGCAGGCCACAGATAAAGAAAGGCTTTTATCCTGGGGGGAGCATTATAATGCTTGTTTCTGCGTGTTTTGTCAAGATGGTGTAATAGACCACCACCCCACCCCCCCACACACAAATACATACACCTCAGAGACAGCCGTGTTTGTAGTGCTGGGAGGAACAAAGGGCTTTAAGTAGACGGGCTCTGACAAGCTACGAAAAAGCCTTGTCTACTCCTGCACTCCTGTGTGTGTGTGTGTGTGTGTGTGTGTGTGTGTGTGTGTGTGTGTGTGTGTGTGTGTGTGTGTGTGTGTGCGTGCTTACAAACTGTGCACAGAACAGACTGCACGTGTGCAATAGGATGCTGCTCAGGTGATGGTGTGACTAGAATACATCTAGTTTGACCTGTTAAAGGAATAATTAGTGTAGTCGGTCACTTCTCATGTCTTTATTTTTACATGGACTGAATGATTTTAGCCTTAAAGGCTGAGCTGCAATGATTTCTGCCTTGTTGTGCACCATGTACACATTGATGTAATCAGTGATGGGATTTAATGCCATTAGATCTCATTGATCTGCACTAACAAATGTTAATTCCTTTTCATCAAAAAAATGAAGATGCTGCTTTATCAAAAAATCAATATAAAGTGAGTTAGCTTTATGTACATTTTTCATTAAAGTGAGTCAAGCAACATGACGTCACCAATTAATGAAGCCAAAATATTTACAGTAATCTGTCCCCTGGTGGATGGCTGAAGTATATTTTATCAACTTTGTGGATATAAAATCAAAGTTGAATAAATCGCTTTGTGTAGAAGTGCTACAGTACAGATGGAAACAAAATGTTTTCTCTTAATGCATTAAACAGATTAAACAGATCTGGGTTTGTCTGTATGATTTTTGGGAGGTTGTAGCAGATATTTCAGTGACACTTCCTCAGGCATTGGCAGTTGCCTTTATGACATTACTTGCAAAATGCTTGATACTGTTTTGTTGGAAAAAGTCAGCTCCACCAACATTTAAGCTTTGGGTGGAGGAAGTAATGTCCCATTTGAAGCTTGAACATCTGAGATGTAGTAAAAGTGGATCGATTCCAAATTATGATAAGATCTGGCAGCATTTTGAGTGTGAATTCAGTGTATAATTGTTTTACCAACATTGACGTATGACGTAATTTCATTTTATGGTACCTACTGTTTCTATGTGTTTCTAAACAGATTTGAATAATAATAATAATAATATATCAAACAGATCAGCTGAATATTGTGTTGGTCTCTGTTAGCTGCCAATACAGCCCTGAACACTGGACTCCACTGAACTTCTGCAGCTGTGTTATGGTTTCGAGCCCCGATCAATATTTGAGCTCCTATGAGCAGTGAACCAGTCATTTGGTTTAACACATGCAAAATAAAATTGAGATCTGGAAACTTGGAGGGTATAAATCAACTTCTCAATCTACCAGTCTGATCGCTCTCAGCAGAAAAATCCCATCTCCATCAAAACATTTTAACTTCAGATACAGGTACAGTAACAAGCAGCCTTTTCAAGGCTAGATACAATTCATAACCATTGGTTTCCTCAGCATGGCTGTTATCTCCCTTCACCACAATGACAGGCTTTGAGTACATCAATACCTTGCCAGCAGCAGAAGTAATATAGTTATATTTGAAAAGACAAGCTGACAATTACATCTATAAATTCTGTTGGCCTATCATTTATTGGCTATAAGATTAAAAAAGAAAAGGCATTCATGTCTCTCTCAAGGAGTTGCTGTTTTGTCTGAAGGCATTCACTATAACCCTTTCACCATAAAATCCCTGTAGAATTATGAACTAATAGAACAAGAAACAAGCTTGTTCAACAGAATGCTACAACAATAAAACATTAAAAACACTTTATTAAAGGGAGAATATAAAAAGGGAGGGCGGTGTTACACCTGGGTGAGGAGGGAGGGAATAGGGAAGAGGGAGTCAGAGTGGGAAATGGAAGGAGTACGGAAGAGTTGACTGTTTTGAAGTGAGAGTGAGATATGATGTTATAGTTGTGCATATTGTGCTTATTGTGTTGTGTAATCAAGCCAGTCTGGTGACGTGTGGAGAAATTAAGTATAATTGGTGGTGGCTGTGGAAAGAGGGAAGGAGTGAGTGGTTATACCTAAAACTGGTGTTTGGGATCAACGTGTCTAAGGTTAAGTCCAGTACGAGTTTATCCCACAGCCCAAGGCATGCCAGTGCATCCGTGACCAATGTTTGTGTAAAAACTGTTTCTGCGAACCCAAGCGCCACCCTGGGCCCTTAGAAGCAGCCAGGCCGGCAGAAACAACGAGAGCAAAATGCGCAGGCATGCAAGGGCGCAGCCAGCACCGCCCGCTCCAGAATACCACCGCCAAGACCGGCCCAGCCAGCAGGCCGAGCCCACCGGAGCCCATCATCCTGAAGAGCACGCAACACCGTCCCAACCCCGACACAGACAGCAGAACCTCCTCAGCGCGTCCACCCCCCACACCGATGCAAGTAGGCTGCGAAGAGAGCCCCCCTGCACCATATCGGCCCCACGGACCACAGCAGGACCCCCCACCCCCTAGGCACAGCGGGGTACAAGCCACACCGCCAGTGGTCCAGGGGGCAACCCCCCCTGCAGCCAACCCCGGGGCGGGTTGCACAGCCTCACAATACAACACCGTCTACAGGGATGCGGCCCCGCCCCCCCGACAAGAGAGGATGCCATCAACCACCCAAACAGGGCCACCCCGCCATCCACAGACCAACAAGCAAGCGTAGCCAAGCATCCCCAACCGGGTACCCACCACCACCACACCAATGCTGCCAGCATAGCTCCACCCCCCCCACAGAGGCCAACCCCGAACTCCTGACATGTTTCGACTGCCAACTGCAAGTCTTCCTCAGTGGCATCTAGTGATTCCTTTGATGTATCCCTTCAAGTTATTTAAAAAGGAAAGCATTAACGCAGAAACACAAGTCAGGAGATCACTTTTCCAAAGAAAACATTGTCTGAATAAATGAAACCTTAACATATTATTTAAAAAAGAAGACAAAATTAACATGCTGGAATTAGATTCTTTTTTAAGTTTCTCATTTTTATTATAACTAAGGATGCACAAAAGTGATCTGTCGGATAAATCATTAGCCAATAACGACATATTTCTTAATTTTTTTAATCAACTCATTAAAACTATTTCAATCATTATTGACCCACTAACATAGCCCCACCCCTTTACTCTTTAACCTGGCTAGCCAGTGCATCTACTATGTGCTAACCAAAACATGGGGGGCTCGTCATAGTTTGGAGTTTCTTTACAGTCTCTGCAATGTAATGTTTTAACAGAGGAGAGGAAAAATAAATCAGAATTATCCTTATGCCTGAAAGATGTGGAGAGAAAAGCTGTACGTCAAATTTATTATTTTAACAGCGACAGATCTCTTCATCATTAGTGTGTGAACAAAATGTCAGTCTTTTTTAAGGCAGACACTTGTCATTAACTAATGCACTTGGTTTTGATTGTTTCATGTAAAAATGTATGAACTGCATTAAGTTTAATGTGGTGTAATATTATGATAGTTTTCTTTCCTGTGAAAAAGTTTTGTAAAATAAATTATTGGCTTTGTTTTAAATTTTATGTTTAATGTTTTATTTGTGTGTGTGTGTGTGTGTGTGTGTGTGTGTGGTGTGTGTGTGGTGTGTGTGTGTGTGTGTGTGTGTGCGTGTGTGTGTGTGTGAGAGGATGACTCACTCCAATAATGGCGTTGAGCTCGGCCATGGTGACCTGCTTGGCTCGTTCCACAGCCTGGACCACCTGCTGCTGGTGCTGCAAACCAAAGAGACCGACATTGTGTAAACACACAACATAACATACATATCAATGTAAAAGTCTGAATTGAAAGGCCCACACACAAAAATCCCGAAACACAAAAGCTGAGAAGAACATTCTCAAAGATCCTTGTATTGCAATGTGTGTGTTTTTGTGTGACACACTGACAAAAAAATCATGTCTGTTTGCACATAACCCCAGTCCAAACAGTCACACAAACGCAAACACAAAAAGTTCTGCCCTCGCATGAACACAAACGTATGAAGACACACAGCCAAACACACACACGCACACACTCGGTCACAGACACACAGAGTCAATATTGATCAAACTGACAGAGCGGTGACCTTGCTGTTTCCACAGATCACACCTCATCAATGTGCGCACACACTGGCAGACAAAAACCACTATGTTGCTCACACTTAGAAAAGACCAGAACAGCAGCAGCAGCAGTGGAGTTATTTTGTTATTGTAGAAAACACACTATTTTCTTTTTTTTTTTTGAACATTTAACCCTTCTACTCTCCTTGGGGTCAATTTGACCCCATTTATATAATAGCTGACTTTTTTTTTTTTGCTTCAAATTTCATAATTATCATCATGATATTTTTCAATGTGCTGAACACATATTGCACGCAATGGTGTTCCTCTGGGGTCAATTTGACCCCAAGATGTTTTAGCTGTGTAAAACTTGTCTGTGTGTCACCCATGTGTGCCCTTACATCCCCATTGACCTGATGGTGGCGCTGAAGGGAAAGTTATATCATCACTACAACCAATGTTGTCAGCAAGTGCGAGAAGATTTAGATGAAAGTTATTCAAGACAAATTGATTCTAATTTAAAGGTTTGGCCTGATGGTGGCGATAGAGAACAGGTCAAGGTTTCATTATCCAAGGCTTATTTATGTCGTCAACAAATAAACAAAATGTCTGACACAAAAACTTGGTCAACAATTTTCTGAAAATCATTTTCTGGAGGCAAATAACCCTGATGTCAGATTGACCCCAAGGGTAAAATGTGTTTAATATTTGAGAATAATAGGAGGGTTAATACATATAATGATGGTGAAAATCAATGGGAGTGATAGAAGCAAAATCTGGTAGCCATGGTAAAATAAAATAAAATGTAGAAACCATTCAGTGGTACGACGGCCTATTAGGGCAACACTAAAAAAAAAATCTGGGGGCTACAAAATTAAAGTCATATTATTTCGAGAATAAAGTTGTAATTTCATGAAAATAAAGTTGTAGATGATACTTTTGGCCCATCATCACCATACTGTTATCAGTTTAAGGAGTTTGAAGTGACTTTGCAGACGTTTGCGTTTGTTCCAACTAAAGAACCAGACTGGTTTGGAGCAAATAGCCTCTTTAGTGGAGGAGGAAGTGGCTGAAAGTGGTCAACTTCAGGGCATTCACTTCAACAGGAAATTCTGAGTGTTATTTTAAGATACGGCTTTATTCTCATAAAATAATGACTCTATTCTGAAAATATTACGACTTTAATCTAAAGACATTCTGACTTTAATTTAAAAACATTCTGACTTTAATTTAAAAACATTCTGACTTTAATTTAATAAAATTATGACTTTAATCTATTTATTTATGTTTCATTTTTATGACTTTATACTCTTTAATCTCGTAGTGCTCACACTTATTTTTAAGTCAATGTGGCCCTAATACGCCGTCGTACAGTGGGACTTACCATCAGCGTGTTTCAATACAGTCCACAAACATGTTTTCATTATGAAATGTATATATAAAAAAATTAAGTGAAAAAGGAACTGTAAACTTTACATGAATCTAGTATCATCACATTGATCACAAAAACAAACAAACTGTGACATCAGACTAGTTTCTGTGAGTGTAAGTGTATGCCTATTTCATGCAGTGTCCTCAGTATTAGATTGAATTACATTGACAGACATTACAGACACCGCTAGATAATAAGTTGATGGATTAGCTTTTTATTTTTAACTCATTAACGGTGGTTCTGCTAAGATGAAACATCATCAGAAATATTCCCAATAGCCGTGCACTTTTTACTGAGTACAGTAATTGTTGGGATGCGTTTATGTTGGTTGTGAACACAGATGCTGACTACACAATAAGGAGGACTCATTTCTTTCAGAAACCATTGAGTGAATTGTTAATTGCGTTTGGCTATTATCAATATGAATACGTGTGGGAGGTTTTAAAATGTACAAGATTTCAATTAACAACTCCATGCTGCAAATAAAAGCCTGTGGTTATTAAAAGACCTGATGTATAGGAAAGATTTTCAGCTCTTTATTGTTGGGCTAGAGGGGTAAACTGCTGTCTTTCATTTGTGTGTGTGTGTGTGTGTGTGTGTGTGTGTGTGTGTGTGTGTGTGTGTGCATGCTTTGTGTACTGCAAGGAGTGTGTCTGGCAGCAGTGATGCTCACCTCTTGAGAGAGAAAAGGGATGATTTGAGCACAGATGGCACTGAGACGTTTCACAATCTCCGCCTGAGATGGAGAAAAAAAGACAGAAAAGAGAGGAAGGAGGATAAATAATCACATTGGGTTTCATAGGATTACACACGGCATGTTTTTACAGCACAATGGATGTTTGTTGCATTTGGACACCTAATGAGCGTTGGTTCAGTTGATGACTGACCACCCCCCCCCCCCCCCCCCCCCCCCCCTCCCCTTCAGTCAATCTCTGCTCTTTTCTCTCAAACAGATAAACAGACAAACCTGTGCAAACAAGGACATTTTCACGCGTCAAATTCAGTGTATTCAGAAATTCTATATTTCATTCATCTTGGCTACACACTTTTTCCTCTACCATTATACACATTATACAGTAGATACTGTAGATAGATAGATAGATAGATAGATAGATAGATAGATAGATAGATAGATAGATAGTTTTATTGTCATTCATACATACACACCATAGGCACATGCAAGAATGGATTTTTTTTTGCACAAGACTCGACTTTAGGCTTTAAAAATAAAAGCATAAAAACACACATTTCAAACAGTGATAAAGTGCCGACACAGGATTAGTGTTAGTTATTGCACTGGGTTTGTGATAAGTTATAGATTATTGCACTGTAATTCAGTTGGATTTATTGCAGTTATTAAAACAAAAGAGCCAAGTAAACTAGACAAAGTGCTTCCAAAAGAAAATGCAAGTGAGGATGCATAAGCTGAACCCCGCGAAGCCAATATAACCCTTAGAATAACCCCTCAGAGTCAGTATAACTCCTCAGAGTCGGTATTATTAATACGTTAAACTGCAGGGGGCGCTGTGTTCACTGTTCCAATAGGTTTAAATGGGAAAATCTCAATTTAACTTAGTCAATAACTCAATACCCCGTTAAACTTATGAAAAGAGTATAGCGTCCTTAGTATTCTGTACGCTGGGGTACCCTGGTTGGTAAAATCGGACTAAATTTTGGGAACAAGGCAAATTTATTTGCATAGCGCATTTCACAAGACAATTCAATGTGCTTTACATGATTAAAAAGTGCAACAGAAAACATTAAAAATTAATAAGAACATTAAAATCAGCAGGTAAAAACATTAAATCAACAATAATATTTTTAAAAATGGCCCTCTCAGTCCTACGCACTATGAAAAACAGTGCCTTTAACTAGGATTTAAAAATGTTCACATTGGATGCTGACTTCAGCTCTGCTGGCAAGCTGCCGGAAGAAAAATCTGTTCTAAAATAATAATAATAATAATAAAGTACATGGAAAGAGTAACAGTGAGGATGCTTTACATCTACCTACCATTCTCAAACATCCCAAAATGTACCTATAATCTACATTATTTGTGTTTGTAAATGATGAATAACATTGTTTATTGGGATCCCCGTTAGCATTGGCACATGGCCGCATGGGGGCCAACATCTCAATCAGCTTCTCTCTCTGACACTCACTACAAGCCCACAAAAAAAAAAAAAAAACACCCCACAATCGCACACTGAGGCTGCGTCTCTCACACGTGCACACACACAAACGCACATTGAACCTCTGCAGTGTGTCTAATTCTATCTGTCTGAGTGCCCTCAGCCTCATTTTGTTCTCTTCTTCACTCACTCGCTCTTTCTCTCCATACAACAGCCCTCACACTGGGCCATTATTACACTATTCACTCTCCCCCCTAACGTCCCTTTTGTCTCATCTCCCTCCTTTACAGGGCTGGCTTTGCCTGTTTTTATTTATTCATTTATTTGTAAAATCCATCTTTGTATTTTCCTTTCTATTTTTTCAAACTATAATCTATCCACTCAGCTTTCCACATTTACTTCTTTATTCTTCTCCTCCGTCACTCTTGTCTGTTTGTTACCATGTCTCGTGTCACACTCCAACTTAATTATCGGTGTGTTTTTTTCCCTCGACCTGTCTCGCCCCTCGCTGCGTGCGTCTCTCCATCCTCGCCACCACCACGTGCTTTTGACACATGAAGATATTTGAAGAGGAAGAGAGAACAAAAGCACTAAGGAGGAGATAGAGGTCAGCACACACCACAAACACGCACGCTCGTATGTAATCCACTTCCTGTCACATACAGTCGCTCTCATCGGCGATTAAAAAACAAACATTTCCATTCATCATTCATCATAAAATACGTGTGAATAGGACTTTGGATTATAGATAGGTGCACTGAAGCTCTTGAAATCATTCTTTTTGTTTTTTTCACAAGCCTCTGTAATGAACCTGTCAGAGGAAAAGGCTTATAATGACAAAAGTATTGATTTAGTTTCAATCCCATTGTATGTTCAACTCTATTATAATAAACTTTAAAAACACTCCTAATTCTGGAGAAAAAAAAAACATGCATGGGATGGAATGGGCACCAGCAGCTCCAGAAGAATGAATAAATGAATGAATGAATGAATGTAAAGAGTAAAAAAGGCCAGATACCAAGAAAGTGTAAAGTGTCAGTGTGTATTATGTTCACTATGTTAACAAGCAGCTCTACAGGCTTCCATAAACACATCTGCTGCTCTGTTTCATTGACCTAAATTCAAGGCCTCAGAGAGCTGCTCATAAAACATCCAGAAATCATTTTTTTTTTTCAATGACAATATCAAAAATAAATTGGTATTACACACCTGACGACTGTGGGTGTTTTACAATGTGTGAGAACCCTCAGAGCTATTGACTATGTGTATGAACTAAGGTGGTAACTTAATTCCACTAAATGCTCCTTTAAATATGAATGAAGTCTTCGCTGAAGGACGACAGATTGTTTCCCATCAATCAACAGGTTGAACTGGAATCACGCATAAGTTCAAATGAACCAGGCTTAGATTTTTCCAGAAAAACAGTCGGATGATGGCCATGTAACAGTGGTGGAGCAGCGATTTTAAAAGTGGGGGGTGTTCTAAGGTAGAGCAACCATCAACTCCCAATTTAGTTTATTAAATTAATTTATTAAAACCATGATAAAGTCAGTGATACTCAACATGTGGCTCTTTAGTGTCTGCATTTTAATATTATTCTCCCAGAAAACCTTAAAAGGGGGAAACGTTTTATAACCAAGTTTTTATTACCTTTTTCTTTGTAACTTCTTTTGTCCCATTTTGCCTCTTTTCCCAAAAATTTTACCCTTTTTTTTTTTTTTTAAATTTTAAGCTTCCTTTTGCCAATAATAATCCCTTTTTCAAATTTTTGTCCATTTTTTGCAAGTTCTTTTTGACACTTTTATCCCATTTTTATAAATTCTAAATAAATACTGTAAATAAAATTCATTGTTGCCACCTTCATCCAAATAAGCTAACTTTTTGCCCAACAAATAACACTTGTTTCCTTTTTACCCTATATCTTGCCTCTTTTGTTCCACAGTTTTGCCCTTTTTTCACTATTGTTTGCCACAGTTTTGCTAATTCTAATCCTTAAATGGTTGGCTGAGATTGGCTTGATCAACCATTCAATCAATCTAAACTGGACCAATACATTTCAACAATGAACCCCTCTGTAAAAAGTGAGCGGGATGCATTTTTGTTTTATGAAAGTGCAGGTGTCCGCATCTCCCACGGGTGAGACGCACCTGCCATGTAATGCCCAAGAATGGCACGTGCATCGGGGCCAGTAATAACAGTGATTAAAAACGTCTAAATACAATGTATGAAAAGGTGAAAAAACACTGTTCTCTACAAAGTGGATGGTCATCCGTGATACCAAAGCAGGTCTCAGTGAAATGGGATATTCTACAAAAGTCTTGACTCTGAATAGAAAGGTTTATATAAAAATGTGAAATACCCTGAAGACATCCCGCAGCGAAAAACCGACAAATATAATGATGGGCTCAAAGAAGCCGTCATCACAGAAAAAAAGCAATCAAAGGATAACAAGTGGCTTTTTCAAACATGCAATTATTGTTTGAATGTGTTCAGTCGATTCAAATCTTCACCATTTGACTTTGTTTTTTTTCTGCAAGTGTGTACAGGCTTTTTGGCTGTGCTCTCCTTTCTCTAACAGTGGAAAACAACAGATTTGCAGGTAGATTAAACAGATTAGACATGGGACTCATATGCAAACACAAGATATTAAACAAATACCATCATTTTCTTTAATTGCAGGCATTCAGAAATTATTATTCAAAAGTAACTTATTTTACATTTCTCAAATAAGCTATTTTATGTCATGTATTAAAACCAATGAGAATGATCCAGACTGAGCACTCATGTTTGTTTTTTAAATGCTGAAGCTGAGACAACATGAGATGTGAGACACTATGTAGTGGACTATTCCTTAAGCCTGCAACATAATATGCAATATATGTAATTTTTAATTATCTCAAATTATTTGGTGATTCCAAACTGGTATGAGATTGAGATATTAGTTTACTGCAAAGTGTTGATGGGGCTGAAGTGGCCGATGCAGAGGCAGGAGTGAGAAACAACATGGCACAATGTCGCTCCAAAGCTCAGCCAAGCACCGCTGCCAGGAAGCGTTGGCAGACGGTTTGGTTGGAGAGATGAGTGGATGGAGGGATGAATGAGGCTGGATACAAAGAGAGGAATGGAGCTGGTCAATAAACACCTGAGGGCAGATCTGAGGCCAGCTGGCACACAAACACATAGCGCTGCTTCCATAAAGCACAGATAAAATAATAGGTGAGACACACCCAGAAAAAACACACACAGCACACACCAGGTTTTGAACAAGAGAGGCAGAAAAATCTCCAATATCTGTGAAGTTGTAGAATTTATGGGAAAAAAGAGGGGAGGGGAAAATAACTGCAGGATAGATAATAAACAGTGACTTACCATATTTTTCGGACTATAAGGCGCACTTAAAATCCTTTAATTTTCTCAAAAATCGACAGTGGGCCTTAAATCAGGTGCGCCTTATATATGAAATTAACTACTGTGCTTCAACATACTGAACTGAAAAAGTGAGTGTATTGTTCTGTATTTTATGTGTTAAATCTGAACAATGTTGAGAATTATTTTTAATGAGTTGAATAAAGTTTGACTTATCTGACTATTTTATTTCCCTTAATGCGTCTTAATAATAATAATAATAATAATAATAATAATAAATAATAAGAATAATAATAATAAACACAAACTGGTGTGCCTTATAATCCGGTGCGCCTTATAGTCCCAAAAATACGGTAATAGAAAGACCAAACAAACAAGTGCAAACAGCATTCCAAGAACAAGTCCAGTGATTATTTTTGGTAATCAACACTTGTTTCTGTGGAAATCAGAATTATTTACACAGCTCCGCGAAGCAGAGGAGGGAAAAAATTGGCTACTTTTAAACACAGCGGGGTCTAAACACAGTGCTTCTTTGAGTTGGTTTATGGGTTTCCTTTCAGGGACTCACACAGGTCTAAAAAGGTTGTTTGCTGCCACCACTGCCTACGGTTGCTTGAACACATAAGCAGCTCTGCGTTGGTTATATATTCAAAAAGACTTGCAAAGATACAATTGAAAGCATTTCATAATCAATCGCTGCTTATTTTGAAGTGCAGAGTGTCGTCCATCTGATGCCATCAAATTTCATTTCAATATGTGTTACGCAGCTGTTGAGACTATATTAACACCTTATTGCTTTGAGGCTCAACACTAAATTATCTGATTCATCTGGACCTCCTTATAAGTCACTGATTTTTCTCGCACCATAAAAAACAATCAAATTGTCCAAATGTGGCGGCGCATTGAGTCAACTTATAACATATCACATGACCTTACATCATCACTACACTGATCCAGTGCTGTGAGGAAAACATGTGAAGAGTTCGTTGAATGTTATTGACTGTTGTGCTAAAACTATTTTCAACTTTGTAAAAAAAAAATTCCATTAGTGCATCTAAAGATGTTTTTTGACAAGCAAATTATTTAATTTGAGATTATAATTAATGACTAAATAAACAAAAGACAGTCATCAACATCAACCGCCAGATTGGTTGTAATTATAACTCACAATCTTTTCCTAAATGTCCTAATCTAATAACTTAAATGTATACATAGGAAAATATTATCACATCAGAATATAAAAACTGACTTAAACGGTTTCTATGAAAAGCTGTCCCCTTTGAAGATCCACAAACAGAGTAAAAACAAAACGGAACAAGGGGGATAACTCCGGAAAAAATAATTGAGCGCTTCTCATTTTTGAACTCCATCAAGGTGTTGATACCCTGAAGCCACACACCAAATTTGGTTATCTTATCTTAAACGGTTTCTCTATGAAAAGCTGTCCCCTTTAAAGATACCTCAAACAGAGTAAAGAAAACAGAACAAGAAGGAAAACTCCTGAAAAAATAATTGCGCTTCTCATTTTCGAACTCCATCAAGGTATATATCCCCCTTCCACACATTGTGGCGGTGGTGGGGGTCCACATTTTGTGGCCTTCCACACTTTGTGGCAGTGGTGGGGGATAATAATAAAGACACATGTTTCCTTTACAAGTGGGTCTGAAAATTGATGGATGGATGTTTCCTTTAAAATAGAGATTGAAATGTACTCAAAATAGTTCATGAATGTTTCTCATTTGCCTTTTTTAGTGATGTTTGGTGTTTAGCTGCAGGAAGAAACTAACATGATAAATAAATAACCTACAAATTTTTAATGAACCATATAAAACACTCTTATCTTTGATGAAGAAATGATTCTAAAAAAAAAAAAAAAAAAAAAAGCATTCATAGAGCAAATCTCTGCCAAGCACCAAATCTCTTCTTTGCCAGATATTAGCAGTTATCTGGATCAGTGATCCTGATCATGGTACACAGATTATTCACACTTAAAAGGCCTTACAACACATAAAACGTGAAGCAGAACTCATGACTCGAGCATGTAATGCAAAAGTCACCAGCAGGAGGTGATGTAGAACGAGTTTCAAAGAGCTGAACATAGGATTTATGGATTTTTCAAACTGATCCAGCGTTACTATATTGATCCAGATCATCCACAAAATGTATTCCCTTGTTACTTATATCATCTTGGAATTTCCAGAAATGTAATGAAATTCCGCCTTTAAGTTTTAGGGTTATACGGTTCACAACAAATAAATACATAGTAAATAAAATAATACCAGCAACAACAAAAAGAAGACAAACAATAAAGCATAAAAGGCAACAATAGCTGACAATATTTATAGTGTGTACATTTTAAAAGTACAGCAATACATGTAAGCAATTGTGTTTTTCTTCCAACGTATTCTGAAAGAATGTAAAGGAGTTCATATTTGTCTGCATGCATTAGTGTGGTTAGGAGTGTGTTTTGTGTTTGGGAGGGGTGTAACATAGAAGTCATGTTGTGTTTGTAAATAAATGCTTTTTGTGAGAATAATGTAGCTGTGAAGCACTAGAGCTGTTTTAAACAGTGGGAGATGGCATTGAGTAAAACAGTGATATAGGAGCAGGAGGAGGAGAGCGCTCACAAGGGACTGCTACTTTTTCTGAGCCCAGCGTGAAGCTTAATGTTATTTCAAGCAATAACTGACCAGTCGTAGCTGTAGCATTGAGCCGAGCCCTAATATCATCCAACCAGGCAGATTAATGGTCTGTGGTAACCTCTTTGACACTCTTTTATGTCTACTTTCAGAGCTCATTTTGTCTAGAAGCTTGATTTGTATTTTTATTTTTTGCATTTCAATTTAGCGCAGCAGGCAAGACTGCATAAAAACACACATTTTGCTGTCTTACTTTGCCATCACTCTCACTATTGCCTCTGCTGCTCTCTTTCCACCCACACCATTAACCCAGAGTGTGAAAGCAACACGTTCCTGCCTTTTGGCTTCAAAAAAACATTCTTGAAAAATAATAATTTTTTAACTGGAATGGGAAAAGTTGAGGCAGGTGTGTAAGATGAGGTTATTATGACTGAAAAAAGATAATCACATAACAGTATATGACAGATTATTGTTTAATGTGTTTTAAATAATGAGTACGTTGAGTGGGGACAAAGACAAAATTGGTGCAGAGTAATAAGATTGAGCCAGATCTGCAATACAACTGCTACTGAGAATACATCAACACCCCAGCTACAGGGAAACCTGGAGAATATGCTTCTTAAAAAAGACCAGAATGCGAAATTAAATAAATACCGGAGAAACCATATTTCCAAGAGTAGGAAAACCACTTTCCTGTGATTGGCCATTAAAGTGTTTGTTCTCACAAAATGAAGGAAATGCGATCAGTTTTGCTTGATATTATCAATAAAGTTCAGTAAATCTGAAAGTTAGGTCATGTGACTAACTAATTTAAATCCAAACTCAACAAATATTCAACAAGGTGCCAAATAACAAGGTCTGTAAAAATCCAAATGGTGAAAACCAAAAGAACACAATTATAATAAATCTAGCAACTTGACCAGGGAAAGAGAAGATTCAGGACATTAAAGACACAAAGACCCTCCACCAGCAAACACACTGTGACCCAGCACTTCTTAACTAGTGCAGGAGAAAGGTATTTTATGGGATGAAAAACACCTGAGGGGAGAAGCAAGTACTCAATCTTGCTGCATCTGCACACTGACATTAGAAGAGGAAGAGGTGCAATACACAAGAAAAGACTCATAACGCAATAACAACATTAAGCTATGAGAAAAACAGAGTAACTAAAAAAAAATCTATTTTTTGTTAATTAAAATATATTTTAAGCCAAAATTGGATTGAGGTTAAAATATAAAATGAGTAGAATTTGTAATTGCCACAATAGAAAAATAATAAAATGCTGCAAGGTTTTCAGCTTTGAGACAGAAAGACTTAGTTTAAAGACAATTAGCTTTTAGCAGGTGGACAGGACATTCTTACTAACACGCATACTTCTAGGGCCTGTACTACAAAGCTGGATTTAATTTCCACTTATCGCGCTAACTTGTGGAATTATTACTACGACGTTGATTAACTTTTTTGCCAAGGTAAGTTACCATGGTAACTTATGCTGAACGGCTAACCTGGTCGGAAGTAGGTTAAGTTCTTAGATCTGAACGATAATGGACGGTCATTCTCTGTAGAGGTTGCTGTGCGGATCTGATCTGACAGCTGACAGAGAGAGAGAATATTTATGAATATGGATTTTCCATTTAACCTAAGACATTCTATAGGAGAGAAATAGATTTTATCTGATGGACTGGCCTACAGCTGATTGAGATGCTTGTGTAGGTCGCTCTCTGTTTTTGCGGACAGATAAAGTCATTCATTTCAATTACTGTTGGTGACGCTGACAGCCTCAGAAAGAACAAACAGCAGTTGTGCTGCTATAAACAAAGTGGGGAGGGTCATGTGAAACAATATAGGCTATCAAAAATACAAATATTGTGATGCTGCCTGTCCCTTTCACAGAGTCACTAAAGTAGACACAAAATTAATCCAAAACACCAACAAAAACACACAATAGGTCACAAATAGACAAAATGACGAGAAAAAGATACACAATTTAAACTGCACGTAACACAACAACAAAAATGACAGAAAAATCTAAAAAAAAATACCACAAAAACTAAAAAAAACTTTAGTTTTTCCTATAACGTCCAGATCTTTCATTACTCTGATAATGTAGCCTTTGGATTGGACAATCACATTTTTGTATCCCATGTAATAGAAGATTCTCATCTCGGATCTATTCTTATCCTGACAGTTTGGCGTAGGCAGTCAAATATTGGATGGGAAGAATTTTTTTTTTTACCCAGAAAATAGAGTTGTACCACACAGTGGCCTCTGAGCCTTTGAGTAGAGTTGTATACACACACACACACACACACACACACACACACCTGTGTACCACATTTTTCTCTCTGTGAATGTTGGAAGTAAATATTTGTAACCAGTGACGTACTAATCACCCAGTGATTAGGGCTGCAGACACACGGTGAACAATCATCCCTCCTCTTCTCATTCTCTCTTTTTTCTCTCATGTAATCATCCCTCCCCACTCGTTACTGCAGGCTCATTTTTCTACACCCTCCCCTATCTTCTCCTTTCTCCGTGTCCTCTCGCTTCATTTTTCCTCACCGCACTTGTTTTGCTCTTTTGCTCTCTCTCCCTGTCCTCCTTCTTATTTCTTTACCCTCCTTGCTCTATCGCTCTGCCCTGATTCTCTCCTTTGTACTTGCACGGGCTTGTGTTTTCATCTCCTGCTCTTCCTCTTCCCCCTCTCTCTCTTTGGGCATCTTTCCAGCTCTTCATCCCTGGCATTGAGCCAAATCTTCTTCTTCTTCTTCTTCTTCTTCTTCTTCTTCTTCTTCTTCTTCTTCTTCACCACCTCCCGCTATACTTCCCTCCCTCCCTCTCCCGCCTTCCTCTATCCCCTCTGATTGATGGCCCCTCTATTCTGGAGGGAGAGGAAAGGAAACACAGCGAGAAAGCAAGGCAGGAGGAGTGCACACACACACACACACACACACACACACACACACACACACACACACACACACGTACACACACACAAAGGCCATACAGAAAACCAATCCAAACAGAGCACCAAAGTCCTCATACACAGAGAGATGTGGGCAGAGCAAGCAAACCAACAAGCACACACTCACTAATACACAAAAAAAAAGTGTGCACGCAAGCACGAACGCACGCACCTCTGTGTCACTCTCTGTGACACACACACACAAAACCTGCTGATTAAACCTACAGCAGAGCGAGTAGAAGATATGCACGGAGCAGGTGGCAGAAATGAATGAAAAATAGATAGACGCAGCTCCTTTCTATACACACACTAACACACACTCATTCATGGAGTCCAGCAGCAACACAAACACGTGGTTATACACACAGTAATAACTCTCTTCCTCACCTATTCAGTCTATTCTTAGCAGTCAAATTCACACTGGCTCACCAGATTGCATTGACAGACTACATGACTTCTTCTTCTTCTAACTGATGTTGTCCACAGAGCAGATCCAGACAAAAATAGTCAAGATAGCAAAGCTATACAAAGAATGTAAACATACAGTGAAAAAAACTAAATAAGCACACATCACACACCGCTACGCAACTAAAGAGTATACAACTATTACATGCCCTGAGGGAATTTTTTATTTATTTATTTATTTACAAGTTGAAATATAATCGGTGCTGTAAAATCAGATTTATTTCCCCCGCACATTAGGATCAGTATATTTTCATTGCATGGTTTTACAAACTTGGGGAGGCAAACATGCTTTCATATCTGACAAAAAAAAAATCCCAAACAGACTGCAACTGTGACGAAACCTCATAAACTGAAGGGGTCCACTTTAAATTCAGCAGCTGCTCTCTGCTAGTGCTAAACTGAGTTGATAGCTGGCTGCAGCCCAAACCCATCCAGGTGGTATAGCAGCTGAAAAAAAGGGGGGAGCACCTCTGCTACATGGTTACAGTCACCCTTCATCATGACATTTCATTTGCATTCACTGTTAGAAAGTCAAACAAACCCAAACAACATTAGCTGGGCTGTAAAGCCAGCTGCTGTTGTAGATTTTCATTCAAAATATGTTGAAATGTATTTAATCAATAAATCAGCTCTGTCGTTCCCCATGTGGTCACAACTAGCTTTGTCCAAAGTGTATTCCACATAATATATGATTTCAACCAGCTAATGTTAATTAATTGTGTTCATTAGCACATGGTGTTGATTTAAACCTCCGCTAGTATTCAGAAGTAGCAAACAATAGGCCAAATTTACAGTGCTTTTTGTGTATCCATTATATTAAAATGTACTTGTTTATCATGTTTTTGGATCAAGGACATTTACTATGGTAATTATTAACCTAAAAAGAAGTTTTATTTGTAAGTTCATGCGTTTTTAGACACAACTGTTGCAAATATTTGCTGAAGCTGATGTCAAATTACAATCAATCAAAAACACAGTAGAAGGAATGTGGACAATACATGTAGAATTGAATACTCCGACTTTGAACTTTAAAGTAATTACATTTTTAACATAACTCACTTATAACTGCTGCGCAGCAGTTATGGTCGGGGCCAGGCAATTTTAAGCTAAACAACACAGCAGCTGTTAAAAATTCAGTTATTAAGACAAAAATTTGAAAAAAAACAATTTGCATCCAGACAGCATGGAGATGTTGGTTATTTGTTTTTAACAAAGATTTATTGGCTCTATGTAAAAAAATAAAAAAATAAATACAAAATTGACTCCAATTGTTCACATGAGAGGGAAATTAAAAATGCTGTAAAGAATTCTGTTTTTCACATGAACACTAAAAAGGTATTTCACAAGAATTTGCAAATATATGTTTACAATACCGTTTACAGTGAAACATTTTTTTTTTTTTTAATTACAGTGAAACATTTTTGATGCACTTTGGCTCAGTTTTTTATAAGTCAAAAATCTGTGTGGGTGGTTGGTGTAGGACAGTCTGAAGATGTGCTGTAGATAGTTTGGTGTCATTTGAGCAAAAAATTGTGGGAAGCTTAATACATTTTGCAGTTTTTGAAAAGAAAAACATCATTTTCACTTTGTAATAGACTTCCTATGGTAGTGGGGCTACATTTTAGAGAAATTTACAAATCAGTAGCACATTTGTCGATTTGTTGTGAACTTTAGAGGCTTGCTGTAGCATCACCTTTAGGACTTTGAGAATGTTTTTGCGGCTGAGGCAAAGTGGCATTGGACTGGACCTTTGTGCAGAATATGGTGATTGTTTGTGCATGTGGAGTACTATTTCTTTGGAAGAAGAAGAAGAAGAAGAAGAGAAGAAGAAGAAGAAGAAGAAGAAGAAGAAGAAGAAGAAAAGAAGAAGAAAGAAGAAGAAGAAGAAGAAGAAGAGAAGAAGAAGAAGAGGAAATTCTTTTGAATAAATGAAAATACTGCAAAGTAGGTTGAACAGCACAGATGTGACCACCTGTAAAACTATATTTAACTGCTTAGAACAAAGTTGGATAGATTATTTTATTATCTAAGAACTGTTACATTGAATAAATCACGTCTTGTTGAATGATGTTTTATATCTCTTCGTTTTAATACTGATTGACAATGCACGTTCAGACATAAATAGACAGACACACAGACAAACTAGCAGAAGCTACTTCTCTGCCAGATGACAAAGCTATTACGCTAAAAGGCTAGCTCTCTGGGATTTAATCACTCGTTTTCCTTCTCATCTCATCATTCTTTCTTCCTCCTTCTACTGGTTTTTTTTTTTTTTTTTCCATCTCTCAACACAACTCTGTGTGACATGGTTGTATCCAACGCCATCCGTCTCCATCCCTCATTACTCACAAATCACCTCTGCTGTACACAAAAGCTCACTCCATGCTTTGAAGGGAGCGAATGAAAGGAGGAGAGGGAGACACATCAAAGGCACACACATACAAGGAGAACAGAAGGTACGACATGTGCAAAGGACTGCACACGCCACTGATCACAGGGGGTAGAACACACTCACACAAACACAGACGGACATTGAGTAATTTGACCTCTCCAGAGCCAGCTCGAGTTGACCCACATATGCAAATTCATCCCAATCCAGCTCTTTAAACTAAACTAGTAGACATGTATAATATGTGTTAAAGGATTAAGAATGGACTGGGTGATGGAATTAAAGCAGAGGAAATCATAGGAAAGGTCAGGACTGAGAAGGAGTGATGTGGCTCTCTTATATTGTGCGTCAAATGCAAGGAGTTAGAAACACTCGCTGGGTCCTCGGTCTCACTGCCTCCCCAATGAGATAAAGAATCAGGTCACAACTGCTGCCAAATATACCAACGCACACATGCTCATGCACAGCGCACATGTGTGAAATACTGTAAAAAGCCAGACAGCTCAGGCTAAGGTTAAACTTGCACTCAAACGCACACTTAAAAATGGAACGACTGTAGCTGAAAAATAGGGAGTTAAAAAAAAAGGCTGCCTTTGCTTCTTAAATGTGCTGATAAAATTCAAAAAAAGAGGCAAACAGGAAGTAAGGAACGAAGGAAGGAAGGAAAGGACAGCCAGCTGCTCCATCTGTCCTCACGAGGCACATCCCCACAATCACACACTGTAACATACACTCTCTTTATCAGCAATATGCAAAGGTTATATATCCACCAAACATTGATTCTAATAAAATCCTGCCTACTGTATCTAAATATGTATCATTGCCAGGAACAGGGTGTTTTGTTTTACTGTACAAAAAAAAGTAAAGGCTTTGCTCACTTTCTGCAAGAAGACAAAAGAAACGTTGCATTTGTTCCAAAAAAAACCAAACCTTTTTAACGTCTCGTCTGCCTGATTTTAGTAAATGTGTCACGCTGCTACTCTGTTGCTTAAACCATTCTCTTACTTTTTTGAAAATGAAATAAATGAGTAAGCAGTGAAAGGGCAACTATCCAATTCAAGGACACTCTGACATGTTTCAGTGAAATGTTGATTTCTCACAGCACTCAGTCTTTCCTCTGCCTGTTATTTTTTATTATAAAAGATGCTTAAAAACACTAACCTTGACTCATCAATGAGCCTTTTCTGATGATGAATGGGAACAACTAATTATTTACTGACAACTGATTAGAAACAAAATGCAGCTTAAAAAAAACTTTGTGTTATCATTCAACCAAAGTGAGACACTCGACAGCCGGAGAGATAATAAATAAATGTGCTCACACTTCATTTCATTCATTTTATTTGAGCAATTTAACCCCTTTATAGTGTAACTACATCTGCTTATTAGCCTTGTTGCAGGGGTGGACTGGTCATCTGGCATGCCGGGCATTGTCCTGGTGGGCCTTCAACCCGAAGTGGGCCGATCCTCTACGTCTTTTTTGACAAGCGAGTGGAAGCAGACATGGCAACAGTGACTAAAATGGGCCAAAGCAGTCAAGACTGGCCCAAAAATGGGCAAATAAAGAGGAACCAAGTAGTACGTAATCAAGGGTAGCTTAAATGGGCAAAATGTGGCAAACAATAGTGAAAAAGGGCAAAATCAGGAATTAGTAAAGTAATTCAAATCAAAATCAAATCAAAATCAAAACGTAGGGGGGAAAGGAAACAAGTGGTATTTATTGGTATTATAGCTCATTTGGATGAAAAGTAGGCAAAAAAAATAAAGAAAGGGCAAAAATTGGATAAAAGCGTCCAAAAGAACTTGCAAAAATGGACAAAATAAGAAAAAGAAAAAAAGAGACATTTATTAGAAAAAGTTAGCTAAAATCTGAAAAAAAGGTCAGAACTTTTTGAAAATGGGACCAAGGAAGTTGCAAAAAGCCTAAAAGTAAAAAGGGGGTTAAAAAGTTTCCCCTTTTAAGGTTTTCTGGGGGAATAATAATTAGAATAATTAAAATTAAAGCTGCAAGCAGCATTGAACGGGCCCTCGCAACCACACGCATGTCAGAACGTGGCGCACGTTGAGGTGTGTTGCATGTCGAGGTGTGGCAGAAATTTTAAAGCGTCACAAACTTTCCTGCAATGTCCTGTGCAAACATAATGCCTATGAATTCCTTTTACCAATAGGTGGCACTATGACTATGAATGACGGTTGGGTTAAACCAGAACTAATTTTTTTTGGCTAACTCTTAATAACTACCATAAGCGTAGCACATCATCCAAGTGAACAGGCTGTCGGAAGAAAAAGCGGAAATGACGTTCTCCGTGCGTCTGGTTGGCTAAACACGTGATTTGATCTTTATTGCTTGAAAAAAAAAAAAAATTATTAGGAGAGTGACAGAAATTAGCCGACATCATGTCATGTTCAAAGCCTGCAGTGAAGAGAAAGGTTGGTGATGAGCACAGACTATTTCTTCCCTCAAGCCAAATGTAGCTCAGCTATGTGAGAGGAAGCGCTGCCAGGTCTCTGGCAGCAGGAAGTAGGCAAGAGAAGCCATGTTCAGAAGAAATGGTCATGTTTGTCAATGTTGCATTCATGTTCAGGGCAGTTCATGTTCAGAAGAACCCATTGAAATTAAAGAATTGTTAGTAATGACATTTATGAAGATTACATTTTTTTTAACCAACATTTTTTGTGGAATACCTGAAATTAAAGCTGGGGTTGGCGATTTTCTCCAGATACACTTTTTAAGAGGGGAGGGGCGAGGGGGGTAAAGGCGGAGCCGTCGGGGAGGCTACATTCAAAATCATGCTAGCTTTCGAAAATTGCCTACCGTACATTTAAAGAACTGTTAGTAATGACGTTTATATTTTTGTGGAACACCTGATGCGGCCCAGCCTCACCCAGACTCTACCTACTGTGGCCCTCAGGCAATTTGAGTTTGAGATCCTTGCTCTACAGTGATGATGTCATCAGTCCCAGCTGGTAGCAAAGGGCGCTATTGAGTCATTTTGCCATTCACATGTCCAATTCCCCCAAAATATCAAGTTTTTCACCAGTCCTAATATGAGTTCAAATTTTTATTAGTTTTTCAACGTGTTTAGGCCCTCAAAAATGCGATCACTTTTTTGTAAAAAAAACAAAAAAAAAACAAGAAAAGCACTCATAGAGCGAAGAACTCCGTCAAGGGTTAGGGTTAGGTTTCCACCCTATGATGTAGTCCTTCATTGATTGTATTTACACTATTAGATTCATTGATAATCAAAACATACCTTTAACATTTGAAATAACAACAATATTATTAATTGTCAAATAGTTATTCAAATCTTGCGACCTTGTTACAAATCATGTGATGACTAGTTATATTTTTATTCTTATTTTTCCTAATTGGAACACTGATGACATCATCAAAACATTTCCTCAATGATCGTGGCTTGTTTAAACATTTATCAATCCATTGCCACAAGCTCCATCTTTCCTGCACCTCCAAGCCCACAGTGTATGGCACCATTAAAGAACCACTGAATATACATGTGATACATCTGCACTAGAGATACAGGCATTACCCACCCGGGGGCCCAAAGTGCACAGCCCCAGCATGTATGATATGATAATGGAAGGAAACCAAGTGAGATGATGTGATGGTGTGTGCATGCATTCAAATGAATGTCATTGTATTCATGGAGCTTAAAAAAAAAGGAGGATCATGTTTTATCGTGTCTTTTTAAGCTGCAATCCTCAGGAAGCAGAGGACAAGATGAAAATAGAGGAGTGATAAAGGAGAACGAGGGAAGGAAAAGAGGATGGAAAGCAAGGCAAGAGATGAGTCAGATGACTGTAACGTCTCAATAAATGCCAGGACACGAGATGGCTCTGCCACTGACAATAAGAGTGAGTATGAAGAGGGGAAAAAGGAGAAGAGAGTGAGGCAATCGCAGTGATCTCGACAGGATGTTAAAAGGAAGGGGGGGGGGGGGGGGGGGGGGGGGGGGGGGTGGGGGGGGGGGGGGGGGGGGGGGGGGGGGGGGGGGGGGGGGGGGGGGGGGGGGGGGGGGTGGGGGTGGGGGGGGGGGTGGGTGGGGGGGTGGGGTTAGGGGGGGGTGGTGGGGATAAGAAAAGATACTCCTAATCTATTCATGATTCATTTTCTCACTGCAACTAAAAAACCTCTCCTTCCCCTCACATATATGTGTGTGTGTGTGTGTGTGTGTTTGCTCTCTGTCTCATATCTTACCTCCTATGCTCCTTTCCTCGGCTTCAGCTCATTTTCCTCTCCTTCTTCTTTCTGTACCTGATCTCTTGTGTATCTAAAGCTCTCTAATTGCTGTTTACCTTCTCCTATTTCTTCTCTTCATTTAATCCCTGTGCTCTGTATACGCCGCCTCTCCTCTCTTCTCTTCTCTTCTCTTCTCTTCTCTTCTCTTCTCTTTTTATCCAACAGTGGCACTCGCTTCCATCGCTCAGGTTTGCCACTGTTTCATCCCCCGTTTGTGAGTTTATTCTTTTTACTGAAAGTTGTTAAACCAATTTGTTATATCACCAAAACAAACGATCTCATACAACACAATATGGAATATTTACATGAGCTTTGATATACAAATAGGAGTTTTAATATACTGTATGTCCTGTGTGACTGTACGTAAAGGCTCAGCACACAGAACACAACGATCCTCAAACTAAAGCTGTATTCTTTGTCATGCTAATATGAGCAGAGGAGTCCTCACAGTGTAAGTTAAAGGGAGGAAAGACTGTCCACGCTAAACCATGCTGTGACCAGACTGACGCACATCAGACTCACAACTGCAGAAATCTTCTAATCTTGCTCAAAATCTTATTTATCTGCAAACAAAGCCTTTTGAAAATTTTGGTTTGACTGCGTTTTCTGGATTCGCAAAAGTCATTTAAAAAGTATCTTCTAGATTTTCCTACAGTGGAATGATACTAAACTGAGTTCATGATACGATATGATAGGATACGATAGAGGCTTGCGATGAAGATCCATTATTTTTGTAAAAGGAAAAAAGACTCAAAAGTAAAAAAAATTAAAAATGCAGTTGGAAAAAAAAAACATGTTTATTTGTTGTTTTTTTAACTTTAACTCTTACCATGCTGTCTCTGGGTAGAACATTTTCAACACACTAGGAATAGAACAAATGAAAACAAACCATGACAATATGGTGTGTAGTATAAATTGTGTGGATTTTCTAAAAATGTATTTATCAAAAGCTATTATAATCATTAACATAGCTTGGACTAATGCTGCTGTTTTCTCTGTAAGGGTCATTGACCACTACAACTTTGAGAACTCTTTTAGAATTACATTTACAAACATCATACTTTTTGTTTTGTCTTGTAAACGCTGTGGAACCCCCTCCCTGACCACCTGAAGACCCCACAGACTACAGCTACTTTTAAACATAGCCTTCTACTAATTTCTCTTTTAAACGTTTTATTTTAGGTTTTTACAATTCTTTTATTCTTTTAAACTCTGTAGCACTTTGAGATTTACAAATGTAAAGTGCTCTACAAATAAAATGCATTATTATTATTATTATTACTATTATTATTAAATCTAACTGTTCCCTGTCAACTTCTTCAATCTGATGTTTTAGTTTTGTTTCATTGCTTTTAAACCACCTCTGTTATCTCTCTCTCTCTCTCTCTCTCTCTCTCTCACTTTCATTCGCCTGACTGCAGCTTTCGTCACCCTCTGTCATCTTCGCCATCTTTCCTATTTTCTCCTCTCTTCCTGTCTTCCACCGTCCCTGGCCTCCCCCTGTCATCCTCCACACCTACTCATCCCTCTCCTTGCCTCAGGCTTCCTCCTCCCTCCATCTCTCAGAGGTGCAGCCAGCTCCCCAGTTCATTTCGTCTTCTTTTTGGGCGACAAGATCTGACAGTCGGGTCCAGCCTGGCTTTGCTGCCAGACATCTTTCACGTTCTCTCTCACCCCCTCGCTTTCTTCATCTCCAGTTCCTTCCTGCTGGGTACCGTAATAGTTTCTGTACTTGTGAATAAAAATCTTTCACTGCATTTTCTGAACGATTTGGATCAGAAACAGATGGATAGCCATGAAGAGAAGTTCACTGCTTCATCTATTCTTGAGCATCTTTTCTTTCAAGTCCATTTATGCTTAGTTTTAAATACTGATGTAGAGGTACTCACATAGTTTATAGCTACAGAACAAATATTCTAAAGTACCCACTCTGACCAGGTGGGGCAGTGTGACTCTAACTGCTCTCAGAACTACCTAAGAAACATCTTGTTGTTGTCGTTGCCACTAAATGTAACAAAATGATACTGGACATGCTGCATTAAATCAACGCCAATGTAAAGCTTTAGTTTATTCAATTTCTAACTGAACAGGAGTTTACCCAAGCCTTTAAGAATAAAATACTAGCATAGAAATGTAAAAAATAAAAAAACTTGTTTTTCTTCAAATGTCCTCTTTTCGGTTCCATTATTTGTTCAATCCCTCTTCTAGGAAGTGTTATTATACATGAGTTCCAAGGTGCACCAACACATGAACGGATATTTTCCTAATCTGGCAGTGACGATATACAAGAAAATTAGAATATATAATATATCTGTTGGCAGTTTAATGAACTATGCCCTCCAACACTGAATCTTCAGTCATTACTCTGTAGCTTTAATGTGTCCAATGCACTTGAGATTTGGACTGAAACCCACAGTTTGACGTCTCCGCTCTGTAATTACCTTGAAACTAAATGATACCATGATGATAAGGTTAAAGTGCAGAGTGCACACTAAAGGAGCCAAAAAGTTACAAAAAAGATATCAGAAAAAGCCCATCATTTGGAAGTGTATAATCATGCTGTCATCGGTCTGTTTGCAGTCTTTCCTGTTCTTTCTCATGATTCCCAAACCATATCAACAAAAAAGTGTGAACAATCACTGTCTCCAGAGTGCACACGACTGTACACCATTTACTCTGCATTTCCTGTACACAGATGTGTTTACACTACCAACAGTTTCCCCTGGTACAGCTTTCATTTGTTACCTTTCCCAGTTACACGCTGAATCATTGTTTAGTAAGGGTGTGATCATTACATACAGATCAGTGAAAGTACCAGCCGATATTGACCACCATTCAAATATTAACGAAGCTTTTACTTTTCCTTGGGTTTTATTTCTCATTTAAATCCTCAAGTCAAAATTGTTAAGTATATTTTACAATATCAAGTTGAGAAAATGATGACGAATTGCCAACTTTTCTTTATTTGCAGTGAACATGTAACATTTAATGCTTTAAATCACCCTGTGTCCAGTTATTGATAGAAGTGTATTGTCATTCATCAAATGAATTATTATCTGACGTGTGTGCCAAAATAACAAATACTGTGATTGATGTTATTGTTCACTCGGTAAAAATCGATTAAGTGATGCATCGCGATATTGAGTAGCACAATTCTTGGATTGATTTTTTAATTAAAAAAAAAATATATATATAAATAATTATTTATTTATTTATTTATTTTAACCTTTATTTAACCAGGAAAGTCTTTTCCACTGCAGGATACATTGTAACTGCAGAGCGCTGAAACCTGGGCATGTTGACTAGCTTGTGTTTTTTTTTTTAAAAACTAAAACGAAAGTACTAACCTTCTACATTTATTTGTTGTTCTAGGCATAGACCTCAGTTAAGTTGCACTAAAGTCATGTTGCACTAAAGTTAAAGTTGGTTTAAAAGCCACAGGCAGATTGTATGTTGTGTTTTTTTTATTTTAAGTTGTTGGCACACGTTTTGAGTGTAAAATATGTCAATAAAATATATTTCATGTATAATGTTCTCATGAAGGTGTACACATTTACAGATTAGTTGTTTCTTAAGTCATATATTGAAAAAAAAAATCGCAATAATCACCTTATACTTTAATATTGGGATATATCGTAACGTATCGTGAGCTATGTATCAGGATACATCGTATTGCCAGATGCCAGGCAATACACACCCCTATTGTCTATTATCTAGCAGTGATATATGATTAATGTGGTTGTTACAGGAACATGTCTTGGTTGGCCAACATATTAATGAAGCCTGTGTTTGAACACAAGTAAAACATTTTTAACACCTTTGCATTGTCTTTGTTAGAGCCTGTATCTAATAGATCAAGAAAAGTGCACGTCAGTCATGCCTTTATACCGTATATGTAACTAATGAATGGATGTAAAATGACGTGTGTTTCCGCAGTTGTAACGTCAGTTTGGTACATAGAAACACCAGGAGTGTGTTACACCTGCTAACTGCAAATGTAATGACTTTTTCAAACACAGGGTTGTAGCCATTAATATGAAACAACCATTATCAACCAATAAACAATATTTTGTCTGCACACAGTGCACAATGAATCTATTCTGTTATATGGTGGTGCTGCTGTTTAAATTGTAGCTATCAATATTGTTGAGGAACATGTTTTTATTCACACATGAGAGGTTCACTTAATACAAATTATACAGCTAGAACAGCACAGGGAGAGGACTAGCAGAGAGCAATAGAAGTCCTCCCACGTGTGTTGTGTGTGTTGCAAAGATACACACAAAGGCCAGCACACGCACACAGAGGTTTCAAGTCAACCAACAATTAAAAAGCAAGCGATGGAAAATTCCACCTCCAATAAGTCGAGTACTGCAGTGCTTACCTGTTTGTGCATCTCGATGTTGAGGCCATAGGACATTTCATAATACTGTGCAGAGAAACACAAGAAATAGCACTTTGTTAGCATCACAAATACAAAGACAACACACTAGAAATCACTCGTGCACTGTATGTCACAATAAACATCTGTTGCTGAGCATTGTGGCTAACGTCACCTGTCTCTAAGAACCATTGTGGTGTGTGTGTGTGCGTGTGTGTGTGTGTGTGTGGTGTGTGTGTGTGTGTGTGTGGTGTGTGTGTGGGTGTGTGTGTGTGCGTGTGTATGTGTGTGTGTGTGTGTGTGTGTGTAGTAGTAGTGAGTGGGGATAATGAGGTAATTATGTGTCAGAGTGAGTTACTGTCCCAGCTTGTGTGTGTGTGTGTGTGGTGTGTGTGTGTGTGTGTGTGTGTGTGTGTGTGTGTGTGTGTGTGTGTGTGTGTGTGTGTGTGTGTGTTGAGGTTTTAACAATGTGATGGTTTGTGTCTGTTAATGGCAGCCAAATAAGCAGGGCTCATTGTGTGTTGTTGAATGTCTGTGACCAAGAACACCTACTCCACATAATAGAAAGAGGAGGGTCTGGTAATGCACGTGAACATGGACGTGTGCAAAATATGAGTTCTGTCTGAATATGTCAAACAGAACATTGGACTCCTATCAGGGCCATCTTGGCTTTATCTGATGTTTCTACTGCATTTCAACAGGGCACACACTTAAATTGTTTTTAACTAAGAGAACAAAAAACATTTGTTTCATGTTATTCCTAAAAAAGTAACACACAATTGCTTTAGAAGCCTGGGCAAACCTCTGTATGAGGAAAGACCCCAGAGGAAAAATTGCCGAGCTCATTTTCACTGTGAGCCACATCAGCATTATGGTTCCTCTCAAAGCAGTGGATGGCACCCTTAGGGCTCCATTTTTACAATGAAAGGTACTATTGTCAAAGCGCAGGCCGCAGAATAATGTTTAATAATTTAGGAGGTAGCCAGAGCTGGACCTTTTCTCTTTCTCTTTCCATATACAGCAACAGATCACCTGTTGAGTGATTTATCATCAATTTAGGGTCAAAATATTAATAGGATCAATTAGTAATCTGTACATCTCTGGAAAGACAAGTTTCATGTCACATTGCACACAAATCTGCAGAGGCTCATACAGACAAGACATAGACACAAAGACTATTTTTAGGGTGATACTAATAAACATCCATTATATATCCAAGGTCTAGTGTTATCAACTTAATAACTTTTGAAAAACAAAGTGCTCTAGAGTCTAAACATTGCCACCTTTTGGTGTAAACATACAGTATGAATCATATTTATATTGTACATACAGACAATTGTTCTAAACCTGTGCCACTGACAGTATAGATGATGTCAGTGTTTCAAATGGCATACTAACATACTTTATACTACACACTCAATGAGTACTGTATATACTATCTGTCTATTATATACTGTAGGTATCATAGGAGGATTAGGATGACGATCATTCCCACTGAAGTATACTTCCAAGTTCCCAAGATGCATTTTGAACTAACGACAAAAACCTGACACAGGCTAAATATCTCCGCTGATTCGCCACTTCTGAAAGTTCTGAAAGCATTTTAAATGAGAAAGTGACCAAGTAGAATATCAACATATGGTGATTTGATCCATAAAACATTTCAGAGATTTTCAAAGACCTGCCATTATGCTTACTGACTATACTTCAGTTAACTTCAAAACAAGATGGTTTTATTTTGAAAAGGGAATGTTTGACTTTTAGCTTGAAACAAGATGGTTTTATTTTGAAAAGGGAATGTTTGACTTTTAGCTTGAAGCCGGTCCAGGACGATTTAGCATTCGCAAGGGTATGACTAGTGTGCCTACCGTGCACACTTCAAAAACTGTCACAATATGGTATACATCCTGGTATTTCTCGCATACTCAATCTTTCCATACCATCTAATCTGTGAACGCACCACATACTCATTTTGACGTCAGACTTATTATGAGTAGTACGTTAGTATTTCCATTTCAAACACAGCCGATGTCAGTGTGGCATGATGTCAATAACTGTAATAAGATTACTGCAATGAGCCAAAAAAATGTCAAGATGGTGTCAGGAAAAGGTTTGAATGTTGTTTACTCGCTGTCCTCCAAAGGAAAACTCAGCCGTAGTTCACACAGACTGATTTTGGGTTGTTTGAACTTATCTATGAGGTCAGGGCACAGGTAATCACTTGCTCTCAAAGGACATTAAATGCTTTGTATATGTGTTTATGTATAATTGTAAATGCAAGCTTGCGCTTTTTTTATTATTGTACATTAGCAATCAAAAATGCCTGGGTGCACATGTGTGTGTCATATGCTAAATGCTAACTGCTACCTTCCTAAACAAGCACCTCCTCCTTGTCTGTATGCGTCTCTGGGTGCGACGTGTGTGCACATCTGTAATGTTTTGTAAGTGGGTTGGGTGGCGAGAGGCGCGCAGACAGTGAAGATCAGTCATGGTGACAAGAAGCATCCTCTGCCTCTGGATGAGCAACTGGTTTGACTGATGACGATGAGACACCGCTCTCACTCTCTGTGTTCTCTCTTGCTCATTTTTGCTCGATCGTGTTTTTTCTCGCCATTATGCCCCACTTCATTCATCCCTTTCCTCTCACTCCAGTCTCTGCCTTCAGGGAATGTCAGCCTGTCTTTTCTCTCCCCATGCTTCTCTCTAGTTATTCCTTTTCTCTCAGCTGCTCTTTCATTTTTCCATTTCAGTCCCTTTTTCTGTTTCCTTTGCTTTTTTCCCCCTCTATCCCTGCATGTAGCTAGCCCTCTAAATCAAAAACCCTTATATTGCTTTAATAACAATTAGTTACTTGCAATATCAGATTGTACTGTACAAGGTTCACAACTGAAATATGGTTTTCCTAGACAGTATACGGCATTTCTCAGAGATGCTGTACACCAAGACAGAGAAAGCTGAAAATGGTTTTATTGCTGTTTTTTTCCTTCAGGCAGTGACATCTAACATGTTACTGCTTCAGTGGCTATGGCCGTGTTTACTCCCAAATATGTCATAAATTGAAGCAATACATGGAGGGGAAGATAAACATGCATGTACTCATTTATTCATTTTCTCATTTTCTGTAGCCACTTATTTCTGTATAGCACATGTGTCCAACGAGAAAGTAAAAAAAAAAAAAAAAATTAAACACTTTGTAAATGATCAACTAATTCCGTTGTAGATACTGTGTCTCAGCCACTTCAAATACAAAAATTCAATAAAGATTCACAATATTTGTATAGTTCAGTTTTCAGCAGTCATTTTTAATCTCGAATTGTTGAGAGAACTCTCAATTTCTCCAAAAGTCTGGCAAAATTTCCTCAAATTATTCAATGAAATTTCTCAAATTTGCAAAATCAGGGAAATTTAAGTGAAGATTTGAAGGGACTGATATACTCACATATTTTATCATTTATATATCATGTATACGTGGTGTAAACCAGCACATATTGATGTTGAATTTGCTCATTTTCCCACAAAACATATGTTTCCCACTGAAGCTCAAACTGGTCCCTGAACTAAAATGAGTTAGAGTAAGATATAGGTTTTTGGTCTGTGGAAGTGAACATGAATTAATCCACTTGAGCAATGGGTGAAAAATAACGTGCCCAGTAACCTTTTTCTTTAAGGCAGATTGATAACTACTCGATCCCTGTACTGGTCAGGAAGAGAAAGAGAAGATTATTATCTAGATTTATTCAGGTGAACGATACCACTGCTTGCTCTTCTTGATAACAAACATGATTGCTGTGTTCCTGCCATGGCGTCTGATAACTGTGTGAATTGCCAAACGTTTGTCAGGAGTAATGGCAGACACTGGGGGACATCATTATGGTAAAACATGTGTGTGAGACAGGAGGTTAGCTTTGCCTGACTGGGAGGAGAGATCACTGCCTGCATTTGTTTCTTTAAACCACAACACCCACACATATCGAGCTGTCTCAGTGACCAAGCATCACATCAGGGAGTGTGTGCAATCCATCTTGTCCGATTCCTCCTTTCTCACCCGTACACTCTGTCTTACTCTCCGACATGGCCTTTCCTTCTTGCTAATGATACTTTCTTTTTGTTTTGTTTTTTCTCCGTCTTCACATTTCTCTTCCCCTGTCCCTCCAGCCTTCTATCTTTTCTTTTTCTTTCCTGTAACATTTTGGTTTCCATTCTTCCCACTGTCCCTTTAAGCCATGTTTTTCCTCATTCATATTCCACTTTTCTACTCCTTTCCAACTGTCTCTCTCTGACCATTTTCTCTGCTTTGTGTATTTCTTCTCCATTTTTTTGTCATATTTACATGTTCTTCTTTCCCATCCTCTGCAGTATATCATGATCTCATCTCTTTCACTCTCTCGTGGACAGATCAACTAAAAAGCAGGGGTGAAAAAAGATGTTTTGATGCACACAAAAATTAACTCAATCATGGAATTTCTTTCTTAATATATAAAATTGCCCACGCACTTCACACAAGCTGACAAACACCTGAGAGCCAACACATGCTTTAAAGAGCACGCACATAAAAACACTGGAGAAGCTCTTTGTGTTTTTCCACATCTGTGTTTTTACAGCCCTCTCAACATGAAAGACATGTGACATTCCTCTTTGTTCCCCCTCTTTCCTCATTCCTCATCAGCCTCTCTCCTCACCTCTCCATCATTACACCGCTCCTACCTCTCCTCCTCTTTTTGACTCACTTCCTATCAGTCTCTCCCCATTAAATCTGCCTCCATCTCTGCCATCAGCCTACTCTCTGACATTCCTGTTTCTCTCTCAATCACATGTTTTTTGTTTTAATTTCCTGAACCTCAAAAATGTACTCACTTTACTAACAGCTAAAGGTTATAATCAGTTCAATACAACCCAGAAAATGCATTGCTCACTTTTCAACGAGCTCAAATATGTACATGTTGGAGTTCTACATGTATAAATTATGTATTTGTGATGTAATATACTATTTTAGAAATATCTATTCCCACAATGGAAGCATGCAAAAATATCAATAATGAAAAAAACAACAGTAAATACACAACATGTCAAGTAGTCAAAGAAGGTACAGTTGTTGATAGTTGAGCCAAAGCGAGGTTTAAAGGCACAATTAAAGATAAAATACAGTTTTTGATGTGTCATGTAGATCCAAAATGCACAGCTTTATAGTGCGTGCAATGGAGCACCGTTGAGGTTGAGAAGATACGAGCGTAATGGTGCATCATGTTGTAGTTCAAAGTGTTAATGGACAAACAAGGCCCAATTTTAATGATTGATGGTGCAAATGTCAAAGCGGAGACCAATGAATGATTGTTAATTACTGCCTAGATGCAGCTCAGCTCTTTCACGGGAGGCAGAACTTCTTTCTTGTTGGCTATGGCAATTACCTATAGTTGTAACACAATGCTTGTGTAATGAGAAGACGTGCTATATATAAATATACATATATATATAATTGTTTTTTTTTTTTTTAACAATGTGTGTTTTACAGTTTCTGTAATTGTTCTCAACTTTTTCCTGAAGGCACATTTACATTTATTTACACATCTTTTATCTTGTCAGTCGCAGCATCTTTTATCTTTAATGCAGCATAGCTCTTACAGTAACAACCTCCATGACATGTGTAGAATGCGGAATTTGTCAATTTTAAGGATTAAAATAACTTTTTCAGGTAAATTCTGGTGTCCAACTAAGAGGTGAAGAAGCCCAAATACTGTACTATACCAATCCAATGTTCAGTGAGACGATAAGTAAGGAATACGCAAAAAAAATGAGTGTAAAACACTCCTAGTGAAATATGGTAACAGTTGTCCTGTGGGTGTACACAAGCAGTGAAGTAGCCATTGTCCTCTTTGCAACCATCTGCACCGCACTTTGTATCTGCTCATAGGGCACAGTCCATGGCTAATATAATAGGAATTTCACTTTATTGTGTCCTCCAGTAGTAACAAATGCCTCAAATTGACCAACACAGCAGTCTAGGCAAACAGCTGCACGACTAATAACAGCGCTCTAAGCACAGTTGAAGCTGTAGTACTACAGCATGTGTTTTGTCTGTAGTCACTCTTTTAATAGGTTCATCCTCTTTTAACTGCCTTGCTCCTCCAACCTCCAATTATAGCCTCTGATGCCTGCTGGTAAACCTTATATAATCCCTCTGTCATGTCGGGACGATGTCATTCAGCGACGTGTGTAAGAGCTCTGATTTGTGTGTGTGCATGCATGTATGCACGTGTGTGTGTGTGTGTGTGTATAGCAGACAGCAGTGTATGTCTGTGAGTGCGTTAAGCTTTAAGCCCAATGACGTCTGATGTCGCTTACCAAGAACACTGAGCACTGCCTACCCAGAGAGCAAAGACAGTGATAGATAAATAGATAGTGTGTGTATGTACATGTATTCAAGTGCACTGTATCTTTTAAAGTGCAGCTCAGTGAAGTGATGGCAAGTGTGTAATCCCTGCTTCACATGTGGTGAATGTGTGTGTGTGTGTGTTCCTTTCTGTGACTGGTGACCAGCACAGGGTGTATCATGTACCACTGTGATTCATCAATAAAAGGTACCAGCTCTCATTAACACTTAACAGAATATTGTGCATTGACATTAAGGGTGTAAGAAAAAATAGATTCAGCGATATATCGTGATATTTCACCGTGCGATTAGCGCATCAATCCAAAAAATTTTCAGATCGATTTTTGAAGCATGTTTTTTAACAAAAAGAAAACACCCATGATTATAAATAGCACGGAAAAACTAGGCGTCAATGAACCACATCAGACCTTGTTAAACTACCTCACTGTCACTCCTCTATGCATTTTAGCTTGGAAGTTGATTGCACTTTATTTTCATAAAACATACTGTGCACTTTTATAGATGTAACTGTATGTGTTAATTTTTTTAAGAATTTAAGAACTTTACAGAATTAGAATCTGTTGCAGAAGCTAAAGTTTAACTTTTTGGAAAAATGTAATTTGTATACTACTTATTTTTATATTTATTCTTGAATTACACTTAGTTACCATTTACTTGTTCTCACAAGTTTAAAGAAGAATGAAAGAAATTGTATTTCATACCATTTTGCACTTGTGAAGGTGAAATTTGTAATTATCATATTGCAATATATCACAATGTATAACGTATTGTTTGATATCAAGAGGTATCGGGATATATCGTATTGTGACATGCAAATTGTGAATCATATCACATACTCTTATATTTATGTTTATACTTCTTTTTTTATTTATTTTCTTTATCTAGTTGATTGTTATTATTTAATGTTACACTATCTGAGAGAGCACAGGTCACCAAGACAAATTCCTCGTGTGTATTCATACACTCTTGGTCATAAAGTTGATTCTGATTCTGATTCATTCTGATCGTCAGTTGATTGCATTGCACACCCCTAATTAGCTCAACACTGATTCTGTACTGGAATACCTGCATTCACCTACATATACGTACAATACGTACATATACGTATATACATAAGTGCACGCACGCACACACAGAAATGTCCCATTTATAAAACAACCTTGGATTAGCCACACATCCTAAAGCATTTGCTTGCAGAATGCAGGGAGGATGAAGATGAGAGAGAAAAAGAGAGGAAGAATGGAATCAGCCACAGCACTAGATTCTTGCCTTACTGTAGATTTTCTCACAGTTGATTTGTTCTGGTTGAGATGCAGAACAACAACTGGACACCACTGACATTTAATGAGTCAGACCTACAACCGTAGCAACAGACTTTATGTTTATGTATAGCAATAGGCAGGCATTATGTCATGTCATGAACTATAGATCAGCACACATGGGAAATGACGTTCGTATTTATGAATGCTGCTGTCCTGTTGGTTTCTACATCCTGAGAGAGTCAGATGGGTTGAGTCTAGGGCTGGGCGACATGGACCAAAACTCGGATCTTGATATTTTTTCTGAAAATGGCAATATATGATATAAATCTCAATATTTTTAACTCAATAATGTATTACCAGAAAGATAATTCTGGGTTAACTTTGCTGATGAAAAATGCCACAGGCACATTTATTAACAAACAGCTGCACAATATGTGCCACTTTTTGCTTTTTCTCCTATAGGGACAGCACGTGTGAGTGTGTTCTGTAGTGTGGCTTGTTTAGGGGAAGATCTGCGTTAGGGCGCACTCAGGAAACCATCTAACAGAGGTTTACATGTTGTTTGGAGAAGTAAAAGCAGCGTCTCCTAAAACAAGTATTTTGAAACAAAATAAGCTATAAAATGTACCGTATATCTCAGAGATATGGAAAAATTGTAAAGGAAGACACTGTTTAAAGGTGCAATATATGAGATTTACAAGCAATTTCTGCCACCACCAGGTGGCATATTACTGATTAAAACCAAAACTTCCGACATATCCGGTGCTGACCACTGAATGTACAGGTAACAATATTCTCTGCTACACCCTGCAAATGTTTTCGGCGGATGGACCGATGTATATCGTCAGCTTTACATGTGTGATGCGTTCATGAGTGAAGATGTTTAAGTAGTTGTTTGTTAGTTGTAAACCTCACGGGTAGTGCACACTTTTCTGTTTGATGGGTGTTTGTTACCAGAGATGGCGTAGTTCAGGGACTGCTCTGTTGTAAATAGGCTTATACTCACCCAACCAGTGGAAAATAGGTACTACAGGTTGGCCGGGCAGGCAATATTATTATGTATATATAACTGTAGTCTAAAAAAAAATCACATATAGCATTACAGCTCAAGGCATGTTTCTTAACACTCAATTTTTTATTTTAGGTATTGAAGACATATTTAAAAGTTGAAAATTTCACATATTCCACCTTTAAAGTTGCAGTCTGTGACTCTCAGATCCCTCCCTCCCCGCTGCTCTCTTGTCCTGCCTCCAAACATTCCAAAGTCCCTCCCTCAGAGGAGCTAACAAGCTAACGTTAGTCCGACAGCAACATCACAGTAACATAACAAGCACTGTTAAAGGAATATTACTGCAGCTCTTCTCTCTCTCAATGTGCACACACCTCAGCAAAAGCAGCAACAACACAGTGTCACTTACAACAGCTCACACGGTGGTCGCTGTGCGCACACAAACAACACATGCACTACAGAGTTCTAGTGTAACAATTACAAATCAAACATAATGTAAATCAAGCAGCAGTAATTACATTTCAAGCAGAAAAGTTGATAATTCCATCTTCTACTCCTCCAGACCATACACTGTAAAAAAGACGGTGCGACAGCCCCGGGAAAGGGGCGGGGCCTGTGAGCAACAGTTGTCAGACAGCCCATCAAACACAATCCTGGCTCTGATTGGTTCTTTTTGCTCAGTCGCAGTGCGTTCTGACAATCTGCCAAAGGCTGCAGGAGCAGCAGGGGGGGTCAATGAGTCTGTTTTTTCACACAAACTACTAGTTTCATGTAAAGCTGGTCTTACATAGTGACAGCTTTAGCAAATATGACAAAAAGTCACGTTTATAAGAGTTGCAGACTGCACCTTTAACTGTACTCTATGGATAATATTAAATACGTGCATGATAGGATTTGTACTGTGTGATTGTATAAATAAAAACAAGTTAAAACATTTTTAGAAAATAGAAAACTAAACATATCTTCAATCACAATATACTGCCCAGCCCTCGTTGAGTCCTTTCTTATATCTGGCCTTTCTTAAATCCCCTGGACAACTGACTAATGAATGGCAGTGCAACCTTTAGCAAAGCAAGAAGCAACCAACTAATGTTCAGATATCAGTCTGTTCCGCTGTGGGACCTGACGTTAGTTTACTTCTACCTCTGTCTTTCGCATGAACACACTTTTGTACTCAAGCGTGACCCTTTTATCTTAGATGCTTTGATCCTTCTTCTCTATATTGCTCGCTCAACATCTTTGTCAGATTCATCTCTCTGTTTTTCTGCCTTATATCCTTTCTTTCTCATACTGCTTTTTACCTCCCTTACTGTATCACCGCTCTCATCTATTCCTTTACACCCCTTTCTGCTGTGACTCTCTCTCTCTCTCTCTTCTCCTCTTTGCCCATCCTCCCCTAAGTAGTCTGTGACTGTAATGTTGCTGAGGAAAACACAGTGTGTCAGCCTGAATCAGACAGATGAGCTGGGAGAGGAGTTAGAGGCTGAGAGCACTGCATTAATCCACACACGCACACGCACACGCACACACACACACACACACACACACACACACACACACACACACACACACACACACACACACACACACACACACACACACACACACACGTACACGCACAGTGATACAAAACCGTCTGAATACTCACATTTCATTTTCACGACCAATGACAGCGTGGCTGATATGTGATAAATATGGGATCATCACGATGCAGCATTGATAGAGTGTAATCATACAAATAGATCAGTGTTGTTCTGTGTAGGGATGGATACCTTTCACATTTAAACGGATATCCGGTACCTGGGAATCGCTGTCAGTACTCAATGGTACCAATTTTGGTTATTTTTGTGTGTGTTTTTGTGGAAACAAAAGTTCATTTGTTTAATAATAAAATCTCTTTTTATTTACATAATTATTTCCTAATATATAAACAAATACAAAACAGTTGTTTTACTAATTTCTTCAGCAGGACAACCTTCATCTACAACTATGCAGTGTTGTTTCTTAATAACGCACAACATAAAACACAGCTCTGCGTACTCCTGTTCATTTCATTTCCCTCCATGGTGTGATAGAGGTCCATGACGGGCAAAAAAGGATTGAAGAAAAATAGATAACGATATAATATTTTACTAATTGAAAGTACAATGAACTACACTCGCTGTTTATCGTTGCTTCTTGTGAAGTTCTTTTTCAAGACCTTATGTAAACTTTGTCGGGCCAGACCCGAGCCCGCTCCAAACTGACTGTGTCCCCTGCTGTGGAGAAAACTCGCTCTGAAGGAGTGGAAGAGTGGGTTGAACTGTGTTTAACCTGGTGCTTCGTCAGTTTAAAAGCATTTCCACCACTGGAGTTGCGCTTTGCAGCGAGCGTTATCTGCTTAATCAGCGGAGCCATACTTTCACCAGCCATACTTTGCGTGTTGATGGAACGTGCCGTGATTGATGTTATTACGTTCCTGTGCTTGCAATGCTGTGTTTAGGTCTGGCATGGAAAACCGACTACTCTTCCACTCCTTCACAGTCACAAGGTTGTGTTTAGGAACTGAAACATGGTACTGTTTGATTTTTTTTCGTGAATTGGTACTCGGTAGTACCAAAGTAATGCAGTCAGTATCTAAAAAAGTACCAAAATTGGTACCTAATCCCTAGTTCTGTGTGCTGTGAGAGTACAACTCTCCATTTTTACTCAATGTAAGGCAGGGAAGGTCATCATAAGAGAGTGTTGTTGGGGGTTGGTGGGGTTGCCCCTGGCAGGTCGGCAGAGCGCCTACACATCCCCGATCCAAGGTATAATATTGCCAGTGTTGGGGGTAGTGCATTACAAAGTAACAGGTTACAGTAATTATATTACTTTTTTGGGTAATGAAAAAAGTAACGCATTATGCCTAAAATATGGGTAACAAAACTACTTTACTAGACTGTAGGAACGCTTTTCCTGCGTTACCCAAGCTGTGCTTCCTGTTTGTAAAGTTCTGATCTGTTGGTCTTTTTTCAGCATTTTAGCTGCTATTACAGGGGGGCATCTATGTCCAGTGAAATCAGCTGATCCATCATTATCCCTGGCGGAATGATTAAACTGGTACAGCCACCACTGGACATCATTGTAAAGGAGTAACGAGTAATGAATTATGGTACTTTTTTTAGTAACTACTAGGGATGTCCCGATGCAACTTTTTCACTTCCGATATGATACCGATAATGCAGCCTTGCGTATCGGCAGATACCAATATTGATCAAATACAATATCAGCACGAATCATACTTTTATTAGTGTAAAATTTTAGAAACGGCTTGATGAAGTGATGTTACTCAAACAGAGAATAACAGTCAACAACAGTAGGTCACTTATGAATAGAAGTGCTGGAGTGGAACATTTTATTGGAAAGCTTATAATGGTGATTTTAGATGCAGTCTGATAAAATCCGATATTCGTTTTCTGGCTGATATCGGACCGATATCAGATATCAATATCAGATCAGGACACCCCGAGTAATTACCCCAACACTGGTTATTGCAACTATTACTGCAATTCTTTTGAAATTGATAAGTGCTTTCAAACTTTGTAGGCAGATTTAGTTACTACGTTTCCCCATCTGTAGGTGGCAGTATGTAGCACAAGGCAGCAATAAATTATTTTTGAAAAAATTGTTGGACTGCTAATTTCATACATTTGATAAATACTGCTTGAGGTAGCAGCAGTCAAGACCAATCCAGTCAGACTGTCTTTGGGATGATATAATAAAAATGGCTTTTAGGAGCCTTGTAGAAATGCAGTGAAAGGTGAAAGTGAGAGATACGCTCCTGTTTCTTGGTTCCATCAGCTTCTTCATTTAAAAAAAACAAAACAAAAAAAAAAAAACACTACAGTGTATAGATTTTTGATCTTGTATGAAAACCTGCTTATTAGGAAAGAACAGGAAGTATTAACAGAAGGTCCTTCAAAATAAATGCTGGGGTTAGAGTATTTCTAATGTAAGACAGCTGTTTTGTTCTTATCTATCTGCTATTGGCAACATTTGCCCTTTTTACAGGAAGGTTTAAGAGTGAAATTTCTACACCTCTTGTTCAGTTACAATGTAATCTTACTTAAACACAGAGTCCAGGAGAGAGCAGAGAAAACTGGGGGAAATAAATCAAGTCTGGCGGAATCAAGATGCCCACAGACACAGAGTTAATATTTGTGAGTGTGGGCCACTAAAGTTAAACATGTCATTCCCTCCTGATTAAAAAAAAGAAAGAGCCAAGTAGTACAGCCGGTATAAAAAGCATATTCAATCCAAAAAGCTGCAGTGACTGGGTCTGCCAAATAATGACACACACACACACACACGCCCACACGCACACACACACACACACACACACACACACACACACACACACACACACACACACACACACACACACACACACACACACACACACAGACCAGACTAATTTAGAGGGGTTGAGGCATCATCTATTCAGGCATGACATGTATCAAACATGGTGGGTGCCAACTACAGAATCTCACCAGTAATAAAAAACTTTTTAAAAGTCTGAATGCATGAGAAAACTTCCACTTTCAGTTTAAAGTTATTTATTAACTCGCTATCAACACTTAAAGCTTGAAGCAGAAAAATAATTGATCCATCCACACGAGTACGCACGTTCTTTAATTTAGAGACTCCTACCAACATAACCAGTAAACATAATAGAACCAGTCAGTAAATGCATGTCCAGCATCAGTCTAGGACGTTAAAGTCAATTCAACACGTTTTGGAAAGGTTACATTCACTGAACAATGCTCGTATGGAAGCTTTATTTTGTTTGTTTTTCATAACATACATCAAGAGTTAATCACATTGCTTATTTTGCACTTTTCTAACATTGACTGAGCACCTTCACTCTGCATAACCCTGATATGAAAATGCATGTTTGATTTAAATCTGAAGCTAATTACATAAAGAAGAATGCAAGCTCAAAAAGTCAAATATATACATTTAAAACAATGCATGATAGTCCATCAATATAATTTACTGTAATGTTTGCAAATTGGTTTATTGTAGCACACAGCAACTATATTTACTGCTTCCCCCAAGAAAGTAATATTATCACCAGTGGTTTTTTTTATCCGTTAGCAGGATTACATCAAAAGTACTTAATGGTTTTTTACTATATTTTAACCAAAGATCAAAATACTGATTCTGGATCAGCTTAAAACATTTTTTTAAATCCCTATCTCTCATCATTGGTGAGATTTCAAAAATTAATATCTTGGCTCCTAATGGACCGATCTTTATGAAATTTAACTTGGTTCTGTCGAGTTGTGTCCTCAATTACCCCACCGAATTTTGATCCATATTGTGCATTTCATCATGATTTTTCAAGAAATTTGGGTGCCCATACATTTGGATCTACTGTATCATTATTAATGGGGATAGAAATTTCGTACAAGCTTTTAAAATGTGAATGATCATGGTACCATGATCAGGATCAGTGATCCAGATAACTACCAATATCTGGCAAAGATGGTATTTGGCACTTGGCAGAGGTTTGCACTCTTTGAGTGCTCTTTTTTGTTTTTATAACATCATTTTTAATAATCTGTCAATAGTTTAACAAGAAACCTTGAACATCACGCTGCTCCTTTTACACTTGATCTAAACCTAATCTAACACTGAGCACCTTCACCTCTACACGGCCTTATGATTTATACATGACAATCCATCTTTACTTACTATAATGTCTGTTAACTGGTTTATTGTGGCACACAGCAAGTATAAAAGGACTGTCCACGTTTGTCTTTGTGCTGAACCTTAAATGTCCAGATGTCTCCAGTAATACATTACAATGTTTTAAGCATGAATGGGGAAATACAGTAAATACAGTATCAAAAGGAAACACTGCAGATGATTAGGCAATAACAGCACACTAGGTGATAGTTTTGCAAAATACAACTTGTTCAGAATTAAACATCACTATAATGTTGTGTCATATTATTCAAGAGTGCAACTTAAAGTGTAAGGGTATCTGTTGAACACTACCATCCAATATGAATATGTATAAATATTTCAAGCTCACAAAGGGGGGGGGGGAAGATACATGGTGGCTTATTCCTGTGTAACTAACTCATTGCAAGCCCACCTCTCTCCCTGGTATTTAGAGAGCTTTAAAGTGATGAAGAGTAAGGGCAGGAGCAGTGCAGCATGCTGAGCAGAGTCCCAGCCTGTGGAAACAGGCCTCAGTGTGGATGGCAGGCCTAACGAGCTAAATATAGCCTTCTGGGTTATCTCCTCTGTGGGTGCAGCCAGTCCGTGGTTGCTTCACATTATTTACGTGTCTGTGCGTCCACTGTCTCTCTCTCCCTATTTCATTTCATGCACAGCACACATCACTGTCTTTTTCTTGTGCACTCTGCGTTGAATACTCATAGTATCCCCTCTGTCTACGTTTCACCACCTCACAGCATTTTTCATTCACTCTGCAATTTTCTCCCGTTTCTGTTCTTCCTTTTTAGGTCTCTGTCTTTTTCTTTGTTAACTTGACATGTCTCAATCACTCTGTCCGTTTCTGGCTTTATCTTCTTCTCCTCCTCTCTTTGTATCTCTCCCTCATAGCAGCTCACTGCTTTTTATTTCTAAGCCCTGACAATGAGCCGTTTTTCTCTCCAGTTATTTCTCCCTTTGAGAATCTCTTTCTCTCCTCCTTCTCTCATTTTTATCTTCCCATTTGCTTCTAAGTTGTGGCTATAGAGCAGCATAAAACTGTGTTAGAGCTTCACTACAGCACTCTGGTTAAAATAATGAAGCCCAAGGTGCTAAATGTCTGACACAATAACCTATATTGATATGTGATGAGCATCTGGAGCCCCCTAACCTCCTACCACAAGGAGTGATTTACCCAAGGGATGAACCTCAGCATGCAGCAAAGGACACTGGAATATACAGTACTCCTAGCTACATACCATTCGTTCACTGATAGTGGGGGGGGGGGGGGGGGTGATGTCCCCCAAGGATTTGACATTTGTTAAGCAAAAAATCCAACAAGATGTCAACTTTGGCTCCTGTCCTTTCAAAGGCCATGAAGCTCCTCCAGCACGTGAAGTGTGAAAAAGAAGAAGGTAGATGTTTGTCTGCTTGGTGCTCGAGTCAGTGTGAGGTGTCTCAGTGTAAGGAACACAGTGTGACAGAGTTTGCTTTTGAGTATGTATTAAAGGGGACATATTATACCCATTTTTCATCATCAATCTTCAAACTTTATAAAAAGAATTTTATAAAACACTTTCGATTGCTGTAAGATTCAGTTCATGTAAGGGTGCGTTCACACCAAAGAACCCTAGAGCAGTTTAAACACTCTAGGATTTGTTTGACCAGATAGTCAGCCTTATTTGGGCCAGTGTGAACATGCAAACAAAGTCTAGAGTGGATCAGACAGATGAATACTAGAATGATTGTTTTAGCTGGATTTGACGTCTAGAGTGATTCAGGTGAACTGTGAACACAAACACTCTCAGCTCAGACCAAACACAGGAAGCACAGAAAATGACATAGGGCGCACGGCATTGTGGGTGGGCAGGATACCGGCTACGACGAGAAACAAAACATCAAAACTACAACAACTTGTTGCTGCTCCATTGTTGAATTTTGTGAAAGAACAAAAGGAGGAGACAACTTTCTGCTCTTACATGCTCGCTTTGACCAAAAGATGAGAGCCTCTTCTTCTCTTTTCTCTTTGTCAGTCCAGTCACATGCATGCGCACATCTGCTGCAGTAGAGGAGCTCAGCTCATCGCTTGTATTGTGTAGAAACTTTGTTGTCTCATGTCTCATTCAGCAGTAAGTAAACAATAAAATTTACCATTATATACGTTAAAAAACTACCCAACTTTAAGTGTTATTTTACTGCATAATTTGAATATAAAGTTGCAAAAAAATGCAGTAGTAAGACATAAATGGTCTGAACTGAAATAGAAATGGCTACTAGTGTCTGAAAGCAAAGCCCACTATACAAACACAATAAGTGGCCGTACTACTTTTATACCTGAACACTAGGATAATATATTTTACTACACTTTTGTGTACTTTGTGTGTAATGCTCTTTTCATAATTTTACAAGCCCTTTAACATAGAAATGATGGGCAAGCAAACATTCCACCTTTGAATAACAGCATTGATCTTTCAACTGTTTTAGGTCTCATACAGGTAAAAACGCTTAGAAAAAACTAAAAAAAATTGATCAATTACATGAATAAAGCTCTACCTAACTCTACCTAACAAAGCTAGTTTCATTCACAAAGAAATCATTTACAAATTGGAAGTATAGCTTTACAATAAAGAAAATGACTTTGATTTACCATTACATGACTCAAAACTGCTTTAAAAACTATGGCGTTAAACTACATCTATAGCCACTGTTACTCTGACACAGCCTGATGAAATCATCTGATCTAATACTGAAAGGCAGCGTCCTTTCTATGTCTGTATTGCTCACACTTTCCCTCTGTATAATAACCTGACCAAAACAAAGTCATATAAAGTCTCATGGTGATCCATCCAAAGCATTTCATTGAATATTTATACAATCAAAGTAAATATAAATGCATTTCTGGCACTACTGTGGTAAACGATTAGTAATGTGAGAGTGATGGTGGAGACATAATTGAGTGTGTTGTAACTGATGTGAGATGTGTGCACTCGTGTGTGTTTTTATCTGTTGATCTCCTGCCTGTCTTGGTGTTTCAACATTCATTTGTCTGTCTGCCAGTCTGCCTGCCTTCCTCTCTATACGTCAGCGTCTCTCTCTCGCTTTCCCTCCTATCCATCTGTGTGTCTATCTAGCTTACAGCCCTGATCCTGCCTGCTCTCCCAGGTTTATGAAATGCGAGCAGCTTAGCAGATGGTGCATATCGTATTCTAGTCGGCTCTGTGTGGGTTTTGTACCACAGACGAAGGCTTAAGATACATGTGAGCCTTTAGTCTCGCAGACACACCAACACGGCGATCGTTAGAGCGGGAAAAGAAAAGGCAGAGCAGGAGAAGAGGCAGTGATATAGAGATGTCTGAAGGAGCGATGATTAAATTATATGAAAAAGGTAAACGGCTTCCAGAGATGGTTGAGGGGAAAACCAGAACAGAATGCAAAAAAAGAAACAATACAGCAATGGCCCTAATCTGTGTTAGAAACATTATTGACAACTGCTTGATTTGAACTGTTTTACAATGGCAAGAAACAGTAATTTAATAACAATATGAATGTAATGAACATCCAGATGTTAAATTAATGTTTCAATGCCATTCAAAATGACTCCTTGAGTCAGGGGTGTCAAACTCATTTTAGTTCAAGGGCCACATTCGGCCCAGTTTGACCTCAAGTGGGCCGAACCAGAAAAATCCATTCTTTGGTGAAGGAAAAAAAGCACAAATTCTAACAAAATCCAGAATGTTAAACAATTGGAGAAAATTCCTTGACTTTGCAACTAAGACCTCGTCCACACGAAACCAGGTATCTGTTAAAACTAATATATCTTTCTACGGTTTGGCCTGTCATCCACACGAAAACGCAGGATAAGGTAATTAAAAATGAGGCTTTTGGAAAACTCCGTCCAAAGTGAAGATTTGGGAAAACTCCAGTTTTGCGTTTGAATGTGGACACTGATAACAAGAGTTTTAGGTTTCCAAACGTCACGGGGACTGTGCTAGTGGCATTGGTATGGGGTAGCGGAGCCCAGTTGGGGGTGCTTGGGTACGCCTGCTTGTTGGTTTGTGGCTAGCGGGGTGGCCCTGCTTGGGAGGTTGATGGCGTCTTTTCTCGTCGGGGGGAAGGGGCCACCTCCCTGTGGACGGTGTTGTATCGTGGGGCCGTGCGGGCCTGTGCTGGTCCTGGTGCGGGCATGGTCGCTCCCAGATGCGCAGGGACTGTGGGCTCCAGTGGCGCGCCAAGCAGCACAGCCGGAAACCCACCCCGCGGCACCCCCGAACCATACCGGCCCCAAGGAACACGCCGGCACCCCCCACTCCCCAGGAACAGCGGGGCATCAGCCACACCTCCCAGCGGTCCAGTGGGCGATCCCCGCCACATGCCGACCCCGAGCGGCCGCGTGTCGTCTACGCCATCTACCTTCTCCAGTTGTCCGTTGTATTGACGAGCTGGACTCACACCAGACAGGCCTCCTACATGGACCATGTCTCAAACACTGTTAGGCAGGTGGGCAAAGCTATAACAGTACATTTGAACCCCAATGCATAAAGCTGCCAAAAACAGAGAATGATGTCCATGTACTTGTTGATAGCACATTTATGCGGTTTTGTGTGGATGGAAATGTTTGTTAAAAACAACGATGTGTGGCTGTAACTTTTTTTTTTAAACGGAGGATGGTGGATATACTTTTATTAAAAATACCCAGCTACGTGTGGACAAGGCCTAAATTTCTCAAAATTTGCAATGTATAGTACTAGAATTCTGTGAGATAATTTGCGAGAATTTTCCAGTTTTTTACAAGAAATTGCATTTTAATATCACTGTAAATAATGTACGTAGTATTGCAAGCACTATTGTATTTTAGCTACAACTTATATGTTAATTTAGTCCTGTTTTTGCTGTAATATCTACTTTGAACAAAATCTTCCTGCGGGCCAGACGAGATGATCTGGTGGGCCAATCTTGGCCTGCGGGCCTTTAGTTTGACATATACATATACTTAAGTGATCAACAAGATAAGATTGTTTCAGGCCATGTCAATCCAGCAGCTGGCCAAGACAGTATGTAGTCTACTGTGTAACTTCTGTACCACAACCTGAGCTCAGAATGGTCCAGTCACAGTAAATTTCTAGTAAAAATATGATTGGACTCACCATGATATAGTGCCTCTGCATCTCAGTCTTCTCACTGGCCAGCTTCTCACACTCCAGCTTCAGGCTGCGCAAGGACGAAAAAAGGACACTCATGGATTAAAGAGTTTAAATGCATCCAGTGCAGTAAATCCCCAAATCCTCAGGATTCTGATGTTTAGGAGGTTAGACTCAGGTTATGGAACCATAACAAGACAAGGTGTGACTTCAGGCTGTAAGTCACACCTGGAAACTTGACCGTAATGTGTCCGTGTAGCAACAGTCAGCAGAAAAAGAAGTATGTAAGTGTGTTTGAGTTTGAATTTCCGATCTAAACAGATCAACTCTAACACTAAAACGTTTCCCTTGGTCCCCCTTCTGCCGAACAAGACTTTAGTAAAAGATCCTGTAAGTGCTAAAAGTTGTAAGATAGAGTTAACCATATTAGATTTGGTTTTCAAGCCCATCTGAAAAACATAAACCCATTGTTTGGTTGCTGAAACCGTTGCTAAACCATGTTTTTTTTGTTTGTTTTCTGTTGCTTTGTAGTACTTTATCATGCTGAACAAGCTATTCAAAAGATAATGTTTCTAATAAAAAGGTCTGAAACAAGGCATACAATGCAAGTACCTGTCAAGGAAACATATACAAGCATGTACTGGTATTTCTTTGCATAGTGAAACCACATGTTACAGATGGAAAGAAAACACATCCAGTGAACATTCCAAGTGATGTAACAGAAACCAGATTTAACCTACATCCGTTCTTTACATTTCAGGTCGGGTTTGATTTCCAAAGCTGAACTCCATAATGATTAATGACTGCCATGCTCAGTGGTCTACTTGTGTTTGACACAGAGAAGACCAAGTCTTGTGATTGCAGGGCATTGCTGTCTCGCAGCAGGCTGTTTGTTGGCCTGCTGATAGGGAAGGAAGTGGTTGAATGTTTCACTTCTAAGTTCACACCTGTCAGCTGTGTAATGACGGGATCCTTTAAAATCTTTGGCAGCAAAATTGATTTAAAATAAAGAAAAACAAAGAAATAAAACAAGTCATAGTACAGAGAGAGGTTAGCAGGGAGTTATTTGCCATTGTCAACTGGTTTTCAGTGTTTCCCATACAAGTTCAAATTTAAAATACTGAGAACATTGAAAAATGTATATGAGTTGGACATGGAATTAAAGGTCAAAGAGCACACATGTGAACTATCACATGTTAGTGCTTCTAAAGGGATTATGATTACACGATTACAGTATATTTTACACTTATAATGGAATTGTTGCTATAATTCTGACATTTTTTGAAAACTCTGCCAATTCTCACAGAAACATAACAAATATATCTGGTAAGTTACCAAGCAAAGTTAGAAAGTAAAAGTAAAGGATTGAAGGACTGAAATAAGACTGGAGGGACTGATAAAGTAAACGTTGGTACCATTATAAATACATCTATTTAAACACAAGTGACAAACGTAGAAAAATGTGAGGTTTTAAAAGGTTTAAAAATGTTGAAATGGTTCGGAAAATAAACAGGAATTATGATTATGTTTGTCATTATTCATTGGTAATTATAAACACACAAAACATTACATTTTAAAACTTGTTTAACATTGTGTTTTATATGAATTTGAATCAACTGTACTTCTGAGTGTGTTAAAACTAACACATTCAAGCCTGCGTGTGCTCACCTGTGATACTGAGCCTGGAGGAACTGGAATTCCTCCTTGATACGGTCCAGAGTTTCCAGGACTGTGAACTTGAAAGACTGGCCTGGCTGTAAGGGGACCTGCACCAAAAAAAAAAGGTATAGAAAATGAATGAAAAATGTGTAGTGAAGTGTGTATGTGCAGAGAAGAATGCATGCATTGTGCCTGCTCTCTATGCATTCAGTTTCATGTGTGCCTACATGTGTATGTGTATGTGCTCCAAACTGTGTGCGTGTCAGAGAGCAAAGCGAGGGGAGAGAAAGGCCAAGATGAAAGAGAGAAGGAAGGTCACTTCCTCTTCCCACATATCATAAAGCTGTGTCCTCTCTCTCTCTCTCTGTTCTCCTCCTTCTCTAATGACTCTGCCTGCTTCACTTCACTCCCCTCTCCTTTCTTCCTCTCCCGCTCCCTCTCTTCCACATTAAAATCTTCTCCACTCTGCCAGATTGCTAATGTATTCCTGCCTACAAAGAGCTGCAAAGGGAGGAAACATCAAATGAATAACTTACAGGAAATCACGGCTCCCTCTTTCACCTGCTAAAAGCTAAAGAAGGCCCAGCAAAACAAGCATTTCCCCTGTGCCCCCCAACACCACCACCACCACCAGCAGCAACAGCCCTCTATATGTGTCTAAAGCACATCTGCATCTAGTCTTCCAGTTAAGGCTTTGTGAAGTAAAAAAAAGAAGTAAAAAAAATAAAGGCAATAGTGCTCATTTTAATGTTGAGGAAAAAACACAGGTGGATGTTTGTTTTTTCCACAACAATTTAAATTCTCTGTGGATTTGTTTTATGACTAAATAAAGACACCAGCTTTTACAGCAATCTTCTCCCTTCTACACATCTGTAGTGGCAAATTTTCTCCTTCACAGTGCAGTTCTTACCGCGGCGCTCGGACTGAAAGAAGACTGCCAGGTACCAGCCACTTTATTCACTCACTTTCCTTTACGAGTCATACCACAGGCTGTTACACGGCTCCCCATAGAGACCACCCTCCTGTCTGTGGATGAACTAAACCTGTATTTTCTTTCAGGAACTAGTACTTTGTTTTGACTCCCAATGTGACACTTTGATGCAAAGTACCAGATGTGGAGTCACAAACGGAAATAATAATCTTGAATCTAACTTCTCCAGCTACAAGATATTCAACAGCAAAAGTAAACTGAGAGCATTTCACATAAAATTGGTAGCTATTAGTGTTTTGTTTCTTTTTTTGTCTCGATGCCAATACAGATACCGACATACATAGTATCGGCCAATACCGATACAGGCCGATACTTCCGTGTTTTAAAAAAGATGTGACCTGTTTTTAGCGAAAAATCAGTTCTTCGAAATCGCCGAAATTTTCTCTCATGTGTAGGGACATTTGGTTGTTTTTTGGCAACATGAAAACGAGATCCCGCAGCTCCGAGCCAATAGTGATAGCTTGTACTGGACACGTAACCATACGTGTTTCTGTGATGAGGAGTCAGGGCAGCAGTGAGAGTCAGGAGAAAGAAAAACACAAGGCACTGCGTTTGAAGAAGAGTAGGATGCTGTAAATGGCTTCGTTGTGTTAATAGTTAGTATTTGCAATACCGATGCCAGCCTTTTAGTGCCGTATCGAGCCCCTCCCGATACTAGTATCGGTATCGACACAACATTAGTAACTATAGCAGCACGGTTCAATTACAACAGTAAAGGGATGGTTATCTAGTTAAAACCAGTGGGTAAAAGATTGGCGCTGTAAGTGGTGGGGCTTCATTATTTTAGACAAGCACAATTCAATAAGATTTCAATTAGTCCAACAGTGGAGGTCAGAGATGCAGGTTTGCTGAGTAATTAATCTGAGGAGTCGAGCTGAGCCTGAGCTAAACTGTGTTGAGACAAGCTTGTGTCCAGGACAGCAGGATGACTCAATAGGTATGTGCGTTAATGTGTGTGCATGTGTGTGTGTGTACGGGTGTGGGCTTTGGGGTGGGGGGTGTTTGTGTTTATAGAAGCTGTCGGATGGGGGCGTCTGCCAATGGATCCCTACTGACCTTGATTCACACCACTAGTGCTCATAGAGGGGAGGAGGTATGTGTGAGCGGTGATAGATAACAATCTGTCACATGCACACAAACAAACACACACAATGCTGTGCGTGCAGATTCACAATTTTAGTGCACACTCGCTGAGCAACAGCACAAAACCCCACAGAGGGAGAGAGAGCACAATGATTGAGGAGGGAAGATGTCAAAAGAGATAGATACTCAACAGAAAGACAGAGGGATGGATGGATTAAAAAAAGAGGGGAGGTGATAGACAGACATCCAGAGGTATGAAAGCATGGGCAGAAATGAGGGAAGAGCAGCTGAAGGAGAGAGATAGCAGCTATTCATTCATCTGACACATAGGAAGGAGGAAGAGGATGATATGCTGTCTGCTCTATCCACCATGTGTGCTGCTGTGTCCATCGGCCTGTACTAATACTGCTTTCTTTAACCATCTGTGACGACGCACACATGTACACGTACACATGAGTGCACAGGGACACGGTGCTTGCTTTCTGCTTACTTTAGCTGCACCGACTCAAGTTACATAGCAGACAGTCACAGATCAGGGTTATAAAAGAGTTCTGGGAGCACCACAGTCAGCACTGGGACCTGTGGGTCAGCCATTAGACATTAAACAACGCTGGGTGGCCCCTGCTTGGGCGGCGCCCTGTGAGGCCGGGCTCTGCGGTGTGGCTGGGCCCTTTGGGGGGTGGGGGGCTGGTTAGGGCTCATCGCGCGGGTGGCAAAAGGTGAAAAAGGGAGGGGGGGCGAGATGCTGACGGGGTCCCTTGGGGTTGGTGGCGGGATGCGCTGGGTGCTCGGCTCCATGGGGCTTTCTCGGATGTGTGTGCGGGGGGCGGTGGCTGCTTCTCGGCCTGGGATCTCGGGGGCATCTGGGGGGCTGCTTGGTCGTGGGGGGTTGGCCTGAGGCTCCTTGGCCCCCACTGTTTCTGCTGGCCTGGCTGCATCTGCGGGCCCGGGGCGGCTCCTGGGTTTGCAGTAGTGGTTTTTGCACATACACTGGTCTACGATGCACTGGCACGCCTTGGGATGTGGGATAAAACTCGTACTGGGCTTAACTTTAGACACGTTGATCCCATATACCTTCTTTAGGTACTACCACTCACTCCTTCCCTCTGTCCACAGCCACCACCATTATAGCTAAGCTTCACACTTGTCACTATACTGGCTTGATTACACAACATATTAAGCACAATATGTTTTACTACAATTTCACATCTCACTCTCACTGTAAAATAATCTATTCTTCCCAACCCTTTCTAATTCCTGCCTTGAGTCTCTCCTCCCTGCTCCTGTCCCCCTCCCTATCCACCTAGGTGTAACACTGCTCTCCCTTTTTATATCCTCCCTATAATAAAATGTTTCTTACCCTTCCATAGGGAGGGCTGGTGATGGTCACAACTAAGCAATAAAATAAATCAATGTATTTTATTGCAATAACAAAACATGCATTGCTGTCTCATAACGATTGCACGTCTTGTAGTGTTGACCTTTGACAGCATGTGCAGACAAGTGAAGAAAAAAAAGACATTAAACAAGAGTTATAAACTAAAGTCCTCAGGCAAAATCTCAGCCTGCTGAGCTGTATCAGTCAGGATAAGGACAAACATTTATATTTAACTAAATGGATTGCACTTCCTGAAGAAAATGCAAGCAACAATGAAGGTGAGACAAGAAACCTTGACAGAATGAGCTTTTATTTTGAAGGGGCCATGTGCCCCCTTCAGAGAATCTGCTTTTATTCTATTATTATCAATTTGGCTTCTGCGCACAATCTATGGCATGATCATATATTATTTTGAAGGGACATTTGGCAACTTTCACACCAATCAACCTTTATTCTGAAAGGATTAACTTTTTGGATTCTAAACACAATTTATGACATCATTTTGAAGGGGCCATCTGCAACCTTCACAGGATCAGCTTTTAGTCTGAAAGGACATAACCCCTCAGAGTTAGTATAATCTTCAGACTACCCCTCAGAATCAGTATGATGTCACTATTCCAATAGCTTTAAATTAGTATTTTGTTTAACTGTTAAATTTATGAAACTGCAGAACATAACATAATATTGTTTTGGCATTAATATTAATGCCTAATAAGTACAATTATTAGTATAAGTAAGTGAGGAATCAGATGTTATACATGTTTTTATACATCCTTACCAGCCAGTACGTATCAAATAGTAAAGTCTTACTCCAGGACACTTAAGCTGGTAAAAACCAAACCCTGCGGACTATGAGATATGCTATACGTGCAGTGGAATTGCAATGTTTACATGAATGGAGGCATCAACGTTTACACCAGAACAAACATTTGTGTATAGGATTTTCATGTCTCCTGTTTTGTGACAGATGGCACCCCAAACTGTCAGGGGGCATGTCAAGATCCACAAAGGCGCCAAAGACAACAACCAACCACATTCTGTGTTTTCCTTTGCATTTACATACATTTGTATTTACATTCTTATCTTGCAGAGATATCTGAAACCTAAAAGGATCACTGGAGTAGGAGTATGAAAGGGTCACATGCATGTAAACATTCACACAGACATATGCAGCCTGTGAGGCAACAGTCAATCGCAATTTGGGCGAGTTGGCACAGGCGAGCAAAGAATTAAGAGGGATTATGTATGTTGGGGGAGGGTGGGTGGGATGTGGATGAGGAGAGGGGGAGTGGTCATTGAACCCCACTGAAAACAATCTTTACGGATCGAAGAGAAGACAAGTAAGCCACAGTATGTGTGTCTAGTCATGTAATTTGGTAATAGTAAAAGTAAAGAGATGAGCTGATCAAGTTTAGTAACTTAACTTACTTCACTACTGAAAAATTATTTTCTATGTCTTTGGAGGTTGAACCAAGTTCCTCACAAACATTACATGAAGTTGTTTTCTTTTTACATAGGCTCTTAAATCCCTGCTTTGTTTATTTCCATCTTGTATTCTTGCAGTTTGTGTCCTTCCCTAATTTGCGAATGCATTGTTTTTCCTCTTTAATTCAATACAAAACGCCAATTACTGTAAAAGTGTTAAACCAACAACAGAATATGAATAATTATCCTACTACCTACACATTTTCTGTGTACGAGTTGTCTTTGCATATATACAGCAAATAATGGTGAATGCCAACATAGTTTTGATGGTTAAAACCTACATATATTTTTTATTGCAACTGATTTGTGTTACATACAGAAAATGCCAATTCCACTGCACCAACAGAACAGAATTTCTAGTTCAACCCTATGATAACAACACACTTTGCTTTGGCTATGACCTACACCCACTACCTGAATAAAATAATGAAATGAAACTGCATTTCTTTGTTAAACTTAAAACAGGAATAAAATAACATAGTGAATAGAAAAATCAATACATACTTTGTTAACAGTTGCAATCATCTTGGTGATATTTTTTTTTAAATGGTCACAGACAAAACAGCTTATGCTCTGGTGTTCTGCCCAAACTGGTGATCATTATAACTGGTGATATGTCAGTGTCATTAACATAATCTAAACTAAATGTTTGGCCATTAAACAACAAACGGCTACATGATTCGTTTTGGTACTTTGTATCTCTTTTGAAACCCAGACATCAAATAACCTGGTCACCAGTTGAAACAGAACATAAAACAAAATGTGTCCACTCCCTGCAGCAGATATGGGAGATGGACAAAACGATTGCACATAATGTCAAACACAAACCATCATGGCCTTTGAAATGATCTGACGAGTTTGTGACCCAATGTGACGCAGCGGTTGGACAAAACAGTGGACTATCCCCTTGAATGGACTATTCCTGTAATAAGTAGTGGTGAAGAGGAGAAGAAAGCGACGTAGCAACTTTGGTGTTTGAAGCAGCTGACTCAGATGACAGACTTCGCTGCTGCTACTGCTGCTGCCTCACAAACACCATGGAGCAGCGTTTGTCTGACTCACAATCACAATAGCCGCTTAAATAGCCATGTGTTTACTGTAATGTGCAGTTTTTTGGCTGAAAACAATAACAAGAGTGTGTGGAAAGCAAAATAAAATCGCTGTGTGGAGTCAGCGTCTACAGACACGCCTACTCATAAATATGCAAAAGTAGGCCCCAAAACAGCCAGTTTTAAGAACAGCTCAGAAAGTCACTTTTCAGAGGGCTAAAACTCTGGAAAACAGGCGAGTTGAAAACAGCATAATACCGCACCTTTAAATGTTCTTGCAGATGACAGAAGAACAAGCCTCTGATTGGACAATGCATTGAAAAGAAGTTAGAACTTCCAAACCAAACAGTAAAAAAGGCCAAATTTCTATCTGTTCTTTGTTTTATGTTCTAAGTAAGTGTTAAGCCTTGCAACGGACTGACATTATGTCCAGTGCGTAACAAGCCTATTGCATTTTGTTTGGTGGGATAAATACCAGCAACCAAACTTTAGATATGTTAAAAGTTAAGCAATTTGCAGAGCATTTGCATGACATAAATCATAAATCTGTAGAGTTATCTAAAAACTTTGCAGATTGCCTTTCTTACAAGCCATTTCTTGTTCTTCCTTTTCTTTTCTTTAATGTTTAGCCTGTCATTGAGGTTACTTCGGCTCCATCTGCATCTGTCTAAGTCTTCCTGCTGGGTTCATTTATTTGTCACATGGAAGTCTTCTCCTCAAGCTGCTGCTTGTTTTTTTTCCATCTCTCGCAGTGGCTGCACAGAACAAGCAGCAACTGTAAAACAACTGCAAGTCTGTGAGTGATTGGAAATCCAAACGATTGTATCTGTCTGCTTGTTGTTTTCCTCTGTCTTTTCGCCGAAGGCAAACTTTCTTCCCATGAGTATTCACAGGACATAAGTAGGCATGCCTATGCATGGACAGACTCATTCAAACAAAGCACTCGGAAAAACATTACACCGACTTGCACTTTTTCTTTTGCTACTCCTTTTCCATTATTCACTTTGCTCAGTCTTTACTTCACCCTCTTACTTCTTTTGTTCTTTATTTTGCATTTGTCTCTTTGAAACAAGCCGAGACACATTTAGATAACACATGAAAAAATAATTGGCTGATGAAATATTTACGCAATGAGAAACTCCGAGTGTGACAGACGAGTGTCAGCATCCATTGTGTACAAGTTAGTCTGTGAGTGGTGGCCAGTATGTGTTCAGTATTTGCTGAAGTGAACTATGATGTAGGTAAGCAAGTGACAAGCTGTAGGAAAACAAGGATTTACATTCATACCATATTGTTATGCAACACTCTTACATTTGGTTCTGGTGTGTCAGACAGTGTAAACAACTACTGTATATGGAGTAGAACATCAGTTATGTGGTGACGCAGTGTTACACTTAGGATTAGTAGTCACATGGGGATACCATGGCTTTCATACATGCATGCTACTTTCATGTTCAGTGGTTTGTCACGTTGCCTTCCATTTCAAAGGTTTTGGGTTTCATAACAGGTCGTGTCCTTTTACAGTGAAGTCTGTGTGTTCTTAAATATTCATGGTATTTCTCCACATATTCTAGTTTCTTCTCAATTCTAAAAACGTGTTAAAAACATGTTCAAAGAATGTTCTTTACGAATGAAGAAGAAATAAGAATAGTCTTTATACAAGAATGTTAAGTTGAGTGGTGTTCCACTTCAGCCTGGCTTTCACCATGTGGGTTGGTAACTTTTTAATGAAGTATTATTCCGTTTAAAGCTGAGGTCACACTACAAGAAGTAGTGAGGCAGGATCTGTGCGGGACAGTTGGCAACAAAAATCTGTTTGTGTGTTAGGAACGTAACTGTAATTCTGCAGAATCTGAATGCACTCATGTTGGATTCGCCATCAGCCAGTGATGAGAGGAAGGTGAGATAAAAAGGAATATCAAATCAACAATATGTGCACTGGCAAAAGCAGCATTAGTTCATTCATTCTTTATTTTTTATTATTGTTTATTAACTTTTTAACAGGACTGTCTGTACACCAACAGTCTAATAGGCAAGACACAAAGTCTTTCTTGGTTTGACAAACTGTGTAGTCTGCAGAATTGGTAAGTGTTTCATTCTCAGTCTTTTAGTCATCATGCCAATTTTGGGCAGAAACATGTTTGTTAGCTTACATTTTATTCAAAATTTGTATAAAAGACTTAGAGTCGTACAGTGTTTCACCATAACTTTAGCAAACAGACCAAAGATAAGTGACCATTGTTCTTCAGTGAGTAGGGAAAGAAATGCAAATACGTGAACAAATAAACCTAAGACTACTTGTTCTCTTTCTGCTAACCCCATACTGAATCTTTCGATCTTATTTCATCTGAGTATTTATTGTCTGCATTAGATTGGCACAGTGCCTAAGTTTAAACTTAGTCAATAGCTTAGATTGAAATCAAACATCTCTGAAACCAATCTTCTCTTTCTCTACTTAAATGTCTGGAAATCATGATGCAACATGCATTGCCTTGTGCAATGCCTTTGAGCCGCTACACCAAAACAATCAGTTTAATTACAGATATTTCCTGTTCGCTCTGTCCATTCAGTGTTTAAACCAAAGTTTTACCTTCTAAAAAATCAGCTGGTTGGGTCACTAGTTAACTGGTCAATATGTTGACCATTAGTTACTGAGTTAGGCAGTGATTGCAGCCAGTCTTTAAACCAGTGGTGGATTACAAATCAGGGAGAGATTGGCAGCCAAATGAGTCTCTGGGCTTGTGCCAATGCTGGCTCTCATCACTTCTTTTAATGGCAAAGAAAAGAACACAGAAGACAAGATTTGGGGATAGAAATGTCCTGTTTTAATCAGAGAGCATCCTTAATCTGGTAGCGGCGGATGCCTCATCAAAAAGTTACTGCCTGCTTCGATGACTTCATGTTTGTTCTGCAGTCCCTCTCATTACAGCGATGTTGCTGTTCTTTGGCTCTTCAGTCTAAAGGCTTGCCATTATGATCTTGAATGAGATTAATCAAAAAAATAAATCAAGACAAGAACAAAAAAAATGAGGCTACAAAAAAAGTGGAAAGAGAGGAATTGCCAGTGCGAGCAGCAAACAGCAAACATTTGCATGCCCCGATAGAAGGAAAGACTTCAACATGTAAATAAAAAATACAACTTCATCAATAAATATCTAGGAAATATTAAATAACATCTCAAAGCCACTAAAGACAGCTATAAATCTGTCTATTAGTTTTTGTGAGCTCAATAGTGGAAGGTGTCTGATTACCTCAGTCTAATAAATGGCAAAAAATAGCTGACTTTGTGTTTCACCCCTGACCAGGTTGTAACAAAGCTCGCCTCATGCTCACATATGATCATACATTCTAGCTGCAACCATTTTAAAATAGTTTTCTTACTGTTTTAACACGCTCCCTGAAACCTGCTGGGTGCAATTATGCAGCACCCACAGCAAGAAGTCTGTGTTTAAATTCAGGCAAGGGTATAATGTAGCAGCACACATAAAAGAAAAACTGCTTTAAGTGTGTCCATACAAGTCTATTTCATGTAAATGAAGTGGAACCAGTTGGTGGTTTAAAAAGTGTGTATGTGTGTCTGTGAGACTGATGAACCTAATAACAGAATGAAGTTAGCAGCTCGGTTACAAATGAGGAGGACACCATCCAGCGCTTAGAGATTCCTCTCAACAGTCAAGGTCAGACAATAATAATTACTGCTATTGCACACACACACACACCTTTTCCTCCAACGGCTTTAATCCACGCAAACACACTCCTAGTTTCATAAAGTCACAGTTTTATAGCGACACAACAGCAGGTGTTTGGTACTTCACATGTTCATATTCTCATCCATCACAGAAAAGGAAAAGGAGTGGCCGGGGCAGACTTACATTTATTCTTCTGAAGGACAACAACCTCATACAAGCAGCCACAGTCATAAATAACTATATTCCCTGACAAAGAAGATCAAGGATCCCTTTGGAGAATAGCGTGACCCAAAAGGAGCTCAGGTTTTCATATTAAAAAGTCAGTCAGTCTGACATTTTATTAAAAAGAAAGATGACTCTGAGACTGCCTGTGTCCACAGTAGAATAGCAGCATGTTCTCAAAGAAGCTTAAAATAACGTTATGGTTTATTTTAAACGGCAGACCACAATCTTCCACCTCCAACATCTTTCACACACTATAGCTATTTTTGTAACTGTGTCATCGTTTTTGGGTTTGATGAATTTTTGTGACTTGTCCAGAGTTTACTCCATGTTCTACACTGAGTAAGCTGGGATAGGTTCTCCCCGTAACCACGAACTTTGTAGATAGGTATGGATAGAATGAAATAGTGGTTTTATTACTGAACATGTAAATAACACGAAAAGAATAACAACACATCTACAAAAATAGAGTGACAGCTTGTGTCATCGGAGAAATTTGAAGTGTACATTGACTTATGATATAGATATCAAATAGTTTTATAGTACATATTTACGTCACATAAACCTTGACATAGGAAGAAGAACTCGACATTTAACATGTGCTCACGGATAAAAAGATACTCACTGATTTTAGATCTACGTGCTATTAAATTAAACCATTCAATAATTCAATAATTATAGGAATCTGGAGAACATCCTGTCCTATACATGGGATATCCATCACTCTACCAACGCATAGCAGATACACACACATACATACAACTATGGCTACAATAAACCTGGAATATTTCTCTTTTGTCATTTAAAAGCAGAGTACACAGAGAAACCCTGAGCAAAGTTTATAGAAGACAATCCAAATCACTCAACAAAAGTCACATATTAAACCCAGGTTTTGATGCAGAAATACATACAGTACATACATCTCAGGTAGTAAATGCAAGATAATGATTACTTCAGGAAAGTCACAGCTCTTACATGTTATATTCTTTTCATCCAACTTTGATTGAAATCAAACACAGGTCTTATCACTGTGAGACATCGTCACCAACTAAACCTTATTGATATTATCATGTGGAACTGAGAGAAAACAATAGACACCTAAAAGCAGAAATGTTCAGTCCTTTTGACTCACCCGCTGTCAAAAATATTTTCATAAGTTAACTGGTGGAAAATCCCAGTAATTGTTGAAAAATGCATCTAAAACAAGGGTTTTGCTCTTTGAAAAGGACAATATAGAAGATATTAATCCAGGTGTGTTTATAAAGCTGATCAACTCTATGCTAAAGTAAAAAAACAAAAAAAAAACAGACAAGCAACAAAAACACACCCCACCGTTTGGTGCACGTTCACACCTCCCCACAGATCACATTTCAGAGCATCAACATAAATAAAGCTTCATCGGCAAAAGACGAGACTGGAGGAAGAGTCGGAGACAAACCAGACAAAAAAGTGAGACAAAGATGATCAATAGGATGGAGCTGGACTTCATCATAAAGAGCATCACCGTAAGAAGGGTTCTGACATGCCTATAAAAAAGAGGAATGTTCACACACTTTTATGCCCATTCTCATATCTCTTTTCAACCCTGTTAGATCTTTTTAAGGAGTTCCTTCGCACTGCCGTTCTCCTCTTTTTTTGGCTCTCACCTCTTCAACGTTTTCCCACAGTTTCTTGACTTCTCTGCTTATTCCCACACTGCTTTCTCCAGCGGGCTGACTTATTAGCATTCTCTCTGAACATATAATTGATTCCTTCTGCTCTTCTCTCGTGAAAATGTCATTCATAATTCTGTGTGATAGCGTGCTGCCTGGCTTGTTGGCTGGCTGGATAGATAGCTGACTGTGAGGCAAGTGGCCACTGACCCATTTGTAGCAGATACAAAGAGACTGACAAATAAATCTGATTATAGCAACCAAACTGGGCTGCTTGTGAAACCAATAACCTCAGCCAGACTGAGCCTAAGCTGTCATTCATCCTTCAATGCTTTTTGTGGCTTTGTTGGACTTTTACTGTAGCGGCATATTTAGTTTACAAAACAAGCATGGAGCTTTATAAGCATCTACAACTGTTTCATTGCTATAATTGTTGAAATCCAAGAGAACTCTTGTGTCACACAATCCCACACACACATGGGCATATGCAAGCTTAGATGAGCCTAAAGAGTAAAATGCCACCTACATGTCGACCATCAGCTAGTACTCAAAGACTCAAAGACACCTGGCTTCAGCTGACATCATTGTAGGGTGTGTGTGTGTGTGTGTGTGTGTGTGTGTGTGTGTGTGTGTGTGTGTGTGTGTGTGTGTGTGTGTGTGTGTGTGTGTGTGTGTGTGTGTGTGTGTGTGTGTGTGTGTGTGTAAACAGGAATCCCCATGCCCAAACTCCCCAAAACACTCCTTTCGATCTCCTTGACTATGTTACATGAGTCGCACTAACTAAACAAACTGAAACAGACAGGGACACAGAGCAAAATGGGCAAAAAAACAGGGAGAACAAGGTAAAGCCCTGAAAGTCTGAGGGGGGATTGGTAAGGAAGTCTGGACATGGGCCACAGACATGGAGAGAGAGGGGGAGACAGTGAATAAATGCCATGAGGAGGAACTTACCGGATGCCTGCCCTGAGGGTACATGATCCCAGGAGAGGAGAGCCTGCCAGTCCGTTTGATGGCCAGGTTAGTCCCCTGGCCCTCCAGTCCTCTGCCCTCCACTGGATACACAACCACACAAACACTCAGTCAAAGTCTCACAACCTCTCCCACGCCCACACGCTGAAAAAGTCCAGTATGTGTTCCTTATCTAGGTTGATCCCCTGTATTATTCACTCTTGCTTCTTGTCCTCTTCAGTCTTTCAAGGTAAAGTCCAGTTGAAACACTGTTGATGATCTGTCAGCCTGTGGATGCAACTATCCACTGATGTCATGTTAAAACAGGCACCAGACTTTACCTCCCCCTCATCCCTTCTGCAGTGTCTCAACCTTTCCGCCTTCTTGACAGTGTATCTTCCTGCTTTTTTCTCACCCTGTGATCAGAGGCGATCCACACGCAGTGACATGACACTGAAATAGACGCTCCTCTCTTTCACTTCTCCTCCTCCTCCTCCTCCTCCTCCTCCTCCTGCAGCTCCTGTGCACTCTTCTCCTGCCCTGTCACCCAGCCGTCCAATGGCAAAATGCAGAAACATAAACAGACTCAGCTCGTCCAAATGTTCTGCTTTTTTTTTTTCTTCTCTTCAGCCTTTCTGTAAAACACTGAAGCCTCTGAATTGACTGCTGCCGCAGAGAAGAAGGAGAAGAAGCAGGAGGGAGGGGAAATAAGAGAGAGAGGGAGAGAGTGAGAGCTTTGTTTTTAATCGAAATGTTGGAGGGGAAAAAAACGCAAGAGGAAAGCAGGAAAGAACAGCAGGTCAGTGGAGGATCCAGCGGGCTTTTCAGCAGCAAACCCTAGACTGTAATATATTGTGCCTGTTGGCTTCAACACAAACACGACAGGCTGCTAAAGCTCCTCTTAAGGTGGAACTGAGAAGATAAAGACAGTCAGTCGCACTTTGATGGAGGGAGGGAGAGCGATGAATCTCTTTTCAATTGTGGTCGGGCAGACAAAGCAATCAGTCATGCACAAAGAGCCCAGCTCAGAGTGATAGGAATCGAGAGTCAAACCCATAAATGCTTCAACGCTCAAAGCAGTGACAGCAACGTGGACCCTACATCACATCATACATACCTATCAGAGGGATAACTTCATCTTTCACTTCACTTATAGGGTCCTCAGACAATCATTTTTTTGTTCTTAATCACATGCAGACACACTAACTAACTAATGACATCATTTCTAGAACCGAATCAGGCAACAGGCTTGGCGCCAACTCGTCCAGATGTTTTTTTAAGGGCATGCCAGTCTACACACATCTGCTTCCAACGTCCATCCAAAGAGCTTCTATAGCACTGCAGGTTAGCGGAGAATAAAGGTGCTTCTCAACATGCAACAAAAACATTGAAATAGCTCCATGTAGTGCTAACATAAAGTCATTATTCTGGTAAAGATCACTTTGACTATTGAGTCTACTGGGATCATCGTTGATACTAACACATGCAACTTTATATTCCTTCCTATAACAACTGATGTATGTCTGTTTTAAAGGTATGCTACATGTTAGAACAAACTAGGATTTGTGTGTGTTTTATCAGAAAACTTTTATCTGAACATCACTTGAAAACATCAATGATCTAATGTTAAAGTAAAAAAACAAACAACTAAGACTCAAGTTGAGCCACGGACTAATCTGATTTAAATGGAGAATCTCTGTTGAACAATTACAGTACAATCAGAGCTACATCTATCAAAGTGGCATTTATTAAAACTCTGGCATAAAAAACATCTCATTGATAGTCACGCTCCAACACCAATGTAAAAAAATAAAATAAAAAGCATTCAGCGATTAGCCCCGTTACACCCCTGAAACAACCACTGACAAATATCGTTCATCCTCCATTAGACCACTGGCTCTGTTGTACAACATGTTATTTACAGGACAGCTCAAAATGGACCTGGACCAACTAAGACCTGGTATTTAAAGCCTTTCCCTGGACACCAGTCTGGCCAGGCCGTCTTTTGGCGCTGTTCTTAAAGGGTTTATCTAGGACAGTCCCAGCTTTGAACTTGATCAAATGACCATTAATCCAACATTGTAGAATCGGATATAGTCAGTCTTGGCATCCGTGGAGGGTTTCCAGTACGATATAGACAAGCAAGAGAGCAGCTCAAAGAAGTAAGAAGCACACCTTTGTTTTTCATTGGTTTTGTTTCATTACACTAAAAATGCATTAAAATGCATTGAATAAAAACCTCGTCTGAGTTGATTGAACCTTTCTGGTTGTCTAGCTCATGTAACAAACATTATTGTTTCCTGTGTGATTCATCTTAGACAATGAACTCTACTAATTATATATAGTTTAGGTGGTGAAAAGCTGATGAGATTGATGCAATTCCAATGCAATATTTTGAACAATCCTTTATTTGACTTTGATCTCTGTATAAGCTTTTGAAGTTTCAAATTGAATATATGAAAAAAAAATAAAAACAGAAAATTGAGATTTTTGGGGGGTGCACCGAAATTATAATTCTGTTTTGGACGTATTGTTTCAGTGAGAAAAGTGTTTCCAAACTGAAAATACACCTATTTTGGGCCAAATATTTTAGCTGGCCAAATTTTCAGTGGATCACTAGTTTTTTAACCCACAGTAACTCGCTGCCCTTTCAAAAAAAAAATATTGTCATGTTGTATTATCGCAATATCCCTTCTCATAAAATCTCATCCTACCCGTACTAAAAACCAGAACTGGAAAAGGAAGTGATATTTCAAGCAGCCATCAGTGAGTGAGCAAAAAAAAGATAAGCCTCGCTTTAGAGGCTTGCATCACTAGTCCGTTATTCTGGTGGTTCACTGGCTACATCTTTGAGGCTTTTGGTGGGTTTAACAATATAATTTGGTACTATCTTCCCTTCACTGCACTGCACGTAAATCAAATTAAGAACACACATCAGCATTGTATTATGCAGATAATTATTTTTCCCTCGGCTCTCGGGCTTTAGAGCCAGATGGGCCGGCACACAAACACAGACACGCACACAGACATCAACACTTCTAAATTGTCCTGATGTGACGTATGTTAAAAACATGCCGTCCTATTTACTAGAAACGCTCCCAATAACGGACTGACTCATAGCAAGTTTCTATAGTAACAATGTGGTGAGCAGCTTTATCAGATCACATAGGTTCATCGATCACATTATCACATTGTCCAGTCTGACTTCAATGTGTTTAGGTTATACTTTAGGTAGGACAACACATTAGGTCAATGCAAACTTACATAAACAACATAATGAAACCCGCTGTATTTACTGTATGTTAGATGGATTAACTATGAAGAATTAGCAAAGAAATGTTCAGACAGACACACAATAACTGAGTATGAGGGAACTCAGAGTGAGACCATACCAGTCTATAGTCATTTTTAAATCAAGTAAGCAGAATGACCCACCCATTTCATTCAAGAGTGCAAGATGAACCCAGATCTTTTCAGGACAGAAAAAATAAACATTCATTTTAAGTTTTTGTAATGCTAATGAGTGATGAAGCGCTCTAAACCAAAGAGAATGAGCCCACACACATTTCTGTCTATTGCCTTGAAAAGACTGTGTGATACATTTTGTACTGCTGTTCCGGGTCCGTTTTCCCAGTTCTGCGGACGTGAAGTCAAATAGGGCTAATGGTGACGTCAAATGATGCTGGTGTGCGTTTTCAACGGCTTGGAGAGACGTCCCAATACCGGAAATAAAAAAGAATGAGAAGAAGACGGCTTGGAGACAAGAAGACAAGCACGGCGAACTAAACTAAACTACAGATTGGTTCCACAGAGGCATGTGCACAAGTCTTGCAGTTAACAGTCACATGAACGCTGAGTAAATAAACAACCGTGTCACAGTTGGAGGGCGGATCGGGCCCCATTTTCTCATCCGAGTCAATATGACAATCAATATGCTAGAGCTGTTGTAAAAGCTCAAGATCATTTGTACCCCACAAAGTGGGATCCTACATGGAGCCCCAGGTTGAGGGAGATTGTCAGTGATCTTGTATTTCTTCCATTTTCTAATAATAGCTCCAACAGTTGATCTCTTCTCACCAAGCTGCTTGTCTATTGTAGATTGGCTCATCCCAGTCTTGTGCAGGTGTACAATTTTGTCCCTGGTGTCCTTAGACAGCTCTCTGGTGTTGGCCACGGTGGAGGTTGGAGTCTGACTGTTTGAAGGTGTAGAAAGGTGTTTTTTATACAGATAATGAGTTCAAACGGGGGCCATTAACTCACTCACTGACATTGACGTAAATATACGTATTTTCAAATACAAACGATGGCTGCCAATGATGTATATATACGTCAATTGTGTTTTTCAACGGGGGTTGCTAGGAGACAGTGTGACGGAGCCCTCACATATATATCAGCTGTGTACTATGATGTAGTGACCAACTGGTGCCATGTAGGTGGCAGCAGTGCACCTTTGGATGAGAGAGCCATGAAGTGCACCATCAGCGGGGAGGGAGAAGTCAGGGAAGAGGCAGAAAATGGCACTACGAGAGTTGATGGTGAAGTATCCAGCAGCTCACACTCAAGCAGAGTATGTGTGGACCTAAGTGGACTATTGAGAGTGTCGCGATCGTGAGAGAAGACGATCAACAACCCGGGCCAAACGCGTCAACTCGGCATGTTGGGAATAGGAGGAAGTTGTGTGTGTGGAGACTGGGGGGGGACCTGGAGGAGGGCTTAAATACAGTAAGAAAACCATAAAACTCTGACCCAGATAGCAAAATAAGAATAATGTTACCTTCAAAAGCCTGGTCTCAGTGTTGATTATATAGTTTTATAGAAGGAAACCAATATTAAGGTGTCACTAAAGCAAATTAAAAAATAGTTTCAAAGTCACTGACAGGTTTTTTCAGGAAAAGGCTGTTTTCTCAGCTTTTGGCACAGAAACTGGCATTTTGTGTGAAACTACCGATATTCATCAACTGCTGATTACTACGGAAGAACAAAACAAGCTAGAAACAAAGACACATTTTCTAATGAAAGTAGAGGGTCTACTCTTTCAGAATCTGGTTTCAGATTTTAGATTGTCATAGTACAAAATATTCTGTGGGTCTTTAAAAATCAGTCAAAATGCTCTAAAATGGCCGGCAGTGAGGGGGTAGCGTTTCTGAAAATGGCTGGCAGTGAACGAGTTAATACAGGTAACAAGTGGAGGATAGGAGAGCTTCTTAAAGAAGTAACAGGTCTGTGAGATACATAATTATTTCTTGTTTGTAAGTGCCAAACACTTGTTTTTTTGCAAGAATTTACAAATAAATTCTTTGAAAATCATGTAATCTGATTTCCTAGATTTTTTTTCACATTCTGTCTCTCACAGTTGAAGTGTACCTATGATGAAAATTACAAACCGCTCTCGTCTTTTTAAGTGGGACAACTTGCACAATCGGTGGCTGCCAAATACTTTTTGCCCCACTGTATCTATTGGAAAGTGTCATTAGGTGATGCAAAATGCAAACGGTAATTGGTTGGTCTGAAAATGTAAAAATATACTGCGGGCTCTGAAGAAAGGATCCAAGTGATTACATGTTTTGTACAAACAGTTAATTCCCTGTTCAATTCAGAGAAATCCACTGACGCAGACATCTCACATAGTACCGTATGTTGTCCATAAAAGCCCTACTTTTGTCATTTATTACTGTAGCATAAATGTTTTATGTTCTCCATAAATTTTAACCAAATGTCTAATATTCTTAGGTTTTGTAAGCAGGGTATATTCATCAATCATTTCCTGGTGCTACAAGAACGTAATCATTGAGGTTGCACAACAGAGTGGCAGGTCACCAGCTTGTCTTGACGGAAGTTTTAAGTTGACAGATCAATTCAAAGACTGCTTGTTTACATGTTGGATAAGACACCGTACCCCACATTTCTCTCAATGGTAGGTGAGTGTGTGTCATCAACTGTCCATAATATTAAATGTTGTATCTGTTAGGGCTAATGTAGACATTTCTGCTGGCTTAAATGTCTCACAAAAAAACTAAAGTAATTTAAGAGATAAAGGATAGGACATTTATGCTGCTAAATGTTTGGTTATGAGGTCAAATCTATCACTCCTCATGGGCTAGAGCAATACCATTTTGGTTTGTACAATGCTGTGTTTGTCCTAATGGCAATAAGGATAGATTTTATTTATTTATTTATTTATTTTTTAAGAAATGTTGGATATCAGTTTTCCATCCGCTGTACAGTTGATCTAAATCCTGTAAATTACTCACATCTTGGGCAACACCACAGTACACTGTGTGCTCTCCACTTTTTGTTGGCGGAGCCAAATGATTAAATTAACAAACAAATCACAATGTCTTGTCACTTATTACTGTTAACTAATAAAATATGATTGTAGAACTGTTGTGAAAAAATATCACACAAGAGGAATATCAACCGATAACGATATAGATAGGGGCAACCTCTCTTCAACCTAATTTCATGCAAGATTATACAATATACATAAATCCATGGAAATAACAAGTCACCCCTACTTTAAATACGATATCCGGAGTTTCTGAGAAACGTCTCGATGTCCCGCCCTAAACAGCCTCACTTCCTCCCCCTGCCTCTGCCAATCTACCAGAAGCCACGCCTCTACTTTTCTGCACACGCTTCGCAGAACATAACAAGGTCGCATTGATATAGGTCTATGGGTCAGAAAAGTGCCAAAATCATATTTACCTGTTTGCTGTTGTGACGCGTTTCCTTGTTTCCGTGCAAAGTTCCGCATTCACTTTGATTGACAGCGTCAAAAACAGGAAGTAGAAGCCTATTGGCTGGGCGCACTCGGCGATCGTTTCCATTTGTATAAGGGTCTATAGGACGAAGGAGGGAGTTATATACATTAATGTATATGAATGACCACCGGCAGTAAACCATAGTAAAAGAATAGTTAGGTATTTTTTCGCATTTCAAAAGAATCATACATAAACATAGATTTCTCAGAAACTCCGGATATCAGTTTTAAATACGATGTCCGTCTGGATGTATTCCATCTAAAATATAATCTGTGCATAAATGATAAACCTAACTTCAGTAATGGAAAGATTGACATATTTATTTTTAAATGTTTCTCAATCAAAAGCACATATCGGACCAACACCGATGTCAAACGATATTACATTTTATCGTCCATCTCTAAATATTATTTTATTTTTAGAAAAAAACAGCATCCTTAATCATATGTGAATTTAAATGCATTCAAACTGCTTTAATTCGTTCTTTGCATATGAAACTAAGCAACACAAGTATTCAGTTCATCTTTGTAACAAACTTTTTTTTTTTTTTTTGTCATTAAACCGAAGCCACTGCAGCAACAGAGAAAGACAGTGAGTGTTAATAGTTGAACTTCCATTCAAAGCAGGTCATAGGTCGTACACAGTACCAGTCTGAGTCTGTCATGTCTTAATTCACTCTGTGCAGCACTGAACACATCTATTCAGGTCCACCTTAAAACTGCTGCTGCCTAAACACTCACTCTGTCAGCTCATTGGCTGCCTCTTACTTGACTCTAACCAATCGTGTCCACTGTGCCCCACGTTGGGTGCTGAAGTAAATAGGGGAACGGACCAATCACAGTGCGAGCTGGTCGCTGAATGGACGTTAACGGTAGGAAGAGGCGGGGGGAGTTTGGGGTGGGGGGGGGGGCAGTCTGTGGGGATTGTGGGCATTGAAGTTCCAATTATTCCGAGCGCGTACGCAAACCCACGGGCACGCGCACGCCTGTCAGTCACGGTACATAAATGCTTGGTAAAGTCTGCCCCCTGCTTCTATTCACACACACACACACACACACACACACACACACACACACACACACACACACACACACACACACACACACACACACACACACACACACACACACACACAGAGAGAGAGAGAGAGAACTATGACTACATTACATGGAGGTCATTACAAGGATAATAAATAGTAAGTTTAATTTACAATCTTCTCTAGAATCTTCTTTTCAGAGTAGGGACACTGGTTCATATCCCATTTTTAACGGTTTTACACTCACCGAAATATAATGTTTTAGCTGTAACGGAAAAAAAAATTGAAGATGTTCAAATACAGGATTTTTACAGTTTTATTTCAAGCGAAGCAGCAAAAATAGCAAAATACTGAGGGTGGATTCATTGATGCTGGGCTCACAAAGGAAAAAGACTTTAACTCAGGGCAGTGGGCATACTTACAGAAATTATGGGTATAACCTTTTCAACTCAAGTGAATATAAAATATAACAAACAATAACATGAAATACGCCATTTTTTTTTCCTATTTAAAGTGCAAAAAGAACACAAAAACAGAAATTGACATTTCAATAGTCTAAAATTCAAACCAAATCATGTCGTCATCATTATGGCTTTGATTAAAGAATATTCCTATTCGTGCATGATCTGTGCATTACAAATGGTTTTTTTTTCTTCTTTTTTTTAAAAAAAAAATATCAAACTAGAACAGTTTACACAGCATGTTGTTTTTCAACAATATTAGCATTTTTTTTTTTTATTTATTCAGTTAATTTCCGACATGGTTACAATCACAGAAATTCACTTTGACATTCAGAGCAAAATCACATCATTGTTTTTTTTTTTTTTTTTTTTTTCCTTTTGCATGCCGGAAAGGGCGACGGAAAAAAGCATTTTGCTTATCCAGATCCGTCCCCTGATTTGAACACAGATAATTTTACATCAAACCTCGTTTCTTCCCTAGTCAAACATTCTCATCTTCTTCATACCATAATTTCATCTTTTCATTAACAACTCTTTTTTTTTTTTGTCCTTTTTTATGTGATGTGTTCTCGTCTGCAGTCATTGTTCCTGTTGTTACTCCTCCTCACTGTCCTTTTTCTCCGGATCTCCTCGAGCTTTCTTTTCCAGTCGTTGTTTACGTTCCTCCAACTCTCCAAACAAAAAGTTCTTCTTCTTTCGGAGTACCTTCATATCCTCTGAAAGTTGCCTCAGCTTACGATCCATCAGAAAGGCACATGCACATACACATACCCCCATCATTAGCAGGCCAAAGATCATGACTCCTAGCAGATAGATGTCCTCCACATCTTCCACTGTCATCGGGGAGAGACAGAGCATCTGGCTTCTCCCTCGTGCATCCATGACATATCCACTTGGGTATGTGTCCTTTGGACACGCTGGTTCGTGCTGTAGCAATTGCCTCGTCGTGAAGATTTTGTCGATGGCTCTCAATGACCAGTTGATGAGTTCCATGTCGTCGCTGTAGAGTTCGATGAAGAGTTGACTTGAGATCTGTATGCGTGTAGAAATATCCTCTGTGTTTTTTCCTTAAATCCTTTCAGATTTACGGATTGTTGTGTCTCTGCGTCAAGGCTATTCCAGAGGTTCATGGCTCTACACACAGGACTATGTTTGCCAACGTTCGATTTGACCCTGTCCGGTCTGAACACATTATTATGTCTGAAGTCGTAGGAATTTTGATTGTATGTGAAACGTTTTTGTATTTGATGTGGTAGTTTTTTAGATGAAGCCCTAAATGCGTGTATTTGTGTGTTGTAGTGTATTATTTCTTGCAGTTTTAGGTATTTTGCCTTCTCGAATAATTCGTTTGTGTGCGTTGTGTGGTGCTTTATGTAAAATTCTTATAGCTTTTTTTTGTAGTTTAAATAGTGGTTCAAATTACGTTTTGTAGTTATTTCCCCATATTTCGGAGCTGTAATTTAAGTGCGATGCTATGAGTGAAGAATAGATTGTTTTAAGTGATTTGGTATGTAGGATTTGTTGAAGCTTCCATAGGATGTAACTGCTTTTGGCAACTTTGTTTTTAACTATTTGTATATGTTTTTTCCAGGTCAGCTTGTCGTCCATCCAAACTCCTAGTACCCTATATTCTTTTACTTGTTCTATTATTTCCATGTTTAGTTTCAGTCTTATATCTCCTGTTATTTTTCTCTTTCCGAAATTGATGAATTTTGTTTTACTGACGTTTAGGGCTAGTTTATTTACATCTAACCATGTCTGGATTTTTGATAGTTCTTCATTTGTTGACTCTATTAGAGTTTTAATGTCTTTACCTGAGCATAGAATGGTTGTGTCATCTGCAAACAACGTTAGTTTGAGGCAATTTGAGACTTTGAAAATGTCGTTTATGTATAAAATGAACAGTTCTGGCCCTAAAATTGAACCCTGTGGAACACCACATTGTATAGTTTGGCATTTTGATGTGTGTTCTTCAAAGTCAACATATTGTCTCCTATTTGTCATATAGCTTTTAATCCATTTTAGGGCGTTGTGCTTTATTCCGTAATTTTGAAGTTTTTCTTCTAGAATATCATGATTAATTGTGTCAAAGGCTTTTTTTAGGTCCAGAAAAATTCCGAATACAAATAGTTTTTTTTCTAATGCTTCTCTTATATTCTCCGTGATGTCAATTTTAGCCATTGCTGTTGAACGTCCTTTTCTAAATCCATATTGTCCTTCATGTAGTATATTATTGTCTTCTATAAATTTGTCGAGTCTTTTCATGAAGAGTTTTTCCAGAATTTTCGATAATTGTGGTAATATTGATATAGGTCGATAATTAGTGAAATTCCATTTTTCTCCACCCTTGTAAATCGGTCTGATTTTTGCAATTTTAATTTTTTCTGGGAAAACACCATTCTTAAATGAGAGATTACTTATATGTGTTAGTGGCGGGGTTTTTTCAGCTGTGATGGTTTTTATTAGACTCATAGTTAGATTATTAACGTCTCTGGATTTTTTTGAGGTACAGGTTGTGATTATTCCATCCACCTCTGCTTCTGTTACTTCTTCAAGTACAAGGTACTTATCAATGTCTTTCTTCTCATTGTCAAAATGATTCCATTTAAGTGTTGGGTGTTTATTAATCCCTTTCTCCGTGTTTTTTCCAGTATTTATGAAAAAACTGTTGAGTTCTTGTGCTATTATGTTTTTATTGTATTCTTTTACATTGTTTATTATAAAGTGGTCTGCATTTTTTTCTTTGCTTTTGCGCATGGTTATGGTGTTTATAATTTCCCACAATTTTTTGTTTTTGTTTTTATTCTCTTTTAATTGTTTTTCATAGTATTCTCTTTTTTTTTCTCTTAGTAAATTATTGACTTTGTTTCTGTATTTTTTATAACGTACTTCTGCTTTCAATGTTTTTTCTGTTATATATTTTTTATATAATATGTTTTTCTTTTTGCATACGTTGGCTATTTTCTTATTAATCCATGGTACTTTGTTTTACTTTTGATTGTTATTTGTTTCAAAGGGCAGCATTTATCGTATATTGTTGTTATTGTGTCTGTAAATGTGTCATATGCTACGTTCACATCTTCTTCATTGAAAACACTCTCCCACCTCTCTCTTTTTATCTGTTGTTTAAAGTTTTCTAGTTGTTTTTCTCCTTCCAGTCTCCTGTATGTCAATGTGTTATGATTTTCAAGGTTCTTCTTCTTTTTAGTGTTAAGTATCGTAAATATTGGTAAATGATCAGAGATGTCATTTATTAATATACCACTCATTAGATCTGTGTTTTGTATGTTTGTGAAGATGTTGTCTATCAGTGTTGAGCTGTGTTTATTCATTCTGGTTGGTTTCGTTATGAGAGGTTTTAATCCATTTGTGTACATGTAATTAGTAAAGTCTTCAATGTGTGTATTTTTTAAAGGGTTTAAAATGTTTATATTGAAGTCTCCACATATCAGTAATCTCTTATATTTAATTTCTTCTATCATTTTAGTTAGTTTCTCATTAAATATGTCTATTTTACAGTCAGGTGCACGATACAAACAACAGATTAATATCTTACGTCCCTCTGGACTTGTAATTTTCACTGTTATACATTCCATCACTTCTTCCACGGTTAAAATCATTGATTCTGTAATCTCCATATCAATATTTTCTTTTATGAATAGTGCAACCCCACCTCCTGGCTTATGTAATCTGTTCCTTTAGACAAATTTATATCCTTTTATCATAAACTCCATGCCTTTTTTTTCTTTCAGCCAAGTTTCTGACAGTGCTATTATGTCAAACCTATACAATGTGGAGATGTAATCCTGAATGTCTTCAAAATTTGCATACATACTCCGACACTTACAGTGAATAAGTGACAGACCTTTTTCCTTCTTTGTTTCCACTTTGAATTCAGTCTCTGTGTAGTAATGACAGTTTGTGTCTTGTTTCCAGTGTGAAAAGTTGTTTGGGTCCACTTCGTCCACTTGATTAATCTCCCGTTGTTGATGTTGATAATGTTGTGGATGATTTTTAGTGATTCTTTCCATATCCATAATTTCTATCAGTGTTCTTGTCGTTTAGGTACCTCATTCGTATTTTTCCAGGTCTTCCATCCTTTCGATTAAAATAGGTTTTCCATTTTCTTCTCCTGGGGGTGTGACAGCAAATGAGACCTTTAGACATTGACGATGTCTCCTGCATTTAATATTGTGATATCCTGACACACGATATATCATCCCACGTAACTAAAAGTGAGGATTAAAGACAGAGTCAAGAAAAGACACACAGAGAGAAAAAAAACACCCAAAGTAAATGTGACATATGGAAACAATTCTCAGTTGATTGACAAGCTTGCTGTGATATGTTGCCTTTTCCTGTCATTGATCCCCAATGTCTGTGTATGAATGGAATGTTTCTGCTCAGCTATAATAGGATGTGTACACAGGTGTGAAAAGGTTGGAATAAATATACACACAGAGAGAGAGTAAGAGCAGCAGAAATAGCGTAAATCCTTCTGAAGCATGGAGGAGTTTTTTTTAAAGGTGCCTCACCAGGCACTGCAATGTTGGCTTTATAGCCTTCATCCACCTTCTAACAATGGAAAATCTGTAGGAAAACAAGCATTACACTAGTTTGACTGCAGTGCAGACTCACTATACTGTCCATTAAAAAGTCCACTCAACAGTGGTAAACATCAGTCACGTTCTGTACAAATAAAAAAGAAAAATGCTTTTTCTTACTTATTTCCTTTAATCAGCTTCTAACAGTACATAAAAATGAAGTGAAGTGGGAGGTCGTCACATGCTGTAATTATATAACTGCATAAAGAGCAGCATGGATCATCGCCCAAAGAGTGCGCAGTGACATGAAAAACAAACAAAAAAAGACATGAGTGTGACTTTTTGGAGTTTTTACTGTTCTCTGGTCTGCAGCAGCAAACTGCACTACTGCATATTTAAATCTAAATGAACCGAGGCTGTCAACAACTCACATAGTTTACTTGTGCAATCAACTCTGCTGCCTGCGTTAATTATTTTATTTCCCGATGAAGACGCTCTTTCTGAGCCTTGGCTGGTGCGTGCACCATATTCCATGGCGATATGAATACATTTCATGTCTCAGAAAAACGTTACGCCATCATGATTCCCTTAACGGACCCCATTTTACTACTGCGCTGCTGCGGCGTGGGAATAAAAAGCTGCTGACTCCCACTTTATCCACTGCCATGTTCACTAGTGTGAAAGGCTGACATAAAGCTTTATGGACATGGCACATGCAATTTTTAGTCTCATATGACACTGTCGTACTTGGAAGTGTACAGCAGTGTAATGTAGTGTAGATAGATGGGGCAGAAGAGGCGAGTTTGAATGGATCAAACTATTAAAAGAAACATACACGCTAAGAACAAGAAAAATCATCCCTCATTGTTAGGTTTAATGCACATATATTTACAGTTTGTATTTTATGTTCACTTGTGAAAGCTCAGCATTTTCACTGTATTTTAAACAAAGCTAAAGCAGAACAATTAAATACAGTGCTTCAGTAAGACTGACAGTTTTGAGAAGACAAGCTGAATAATAGCTACATTTGCATGATTTGGGTAAAGTTCTGTCTATTGTAGCTTTTTAGAATAAAACCTTACACTGAAACATAATTCCAATTAGATGTTAAAGTGGTTTTTCACAGTCCAAAAATATGTATATAATGTAGACAGGAGTCTCTAAATTGCCACCTTGAGTGTCTCAGTCCTGGAATTAAATATATTCCCAGTTATTCAACATTCCTTTCTTTTTAACCAGAAACTCAAATTGTGGGTAAAAAAAAAACCAACCAAAACTGGGCACTAAGTGTAAAGAGTATTACCCAAAGCCACAAGGACAGAAGTTTTTACAGATAAAAACATAGCGTAGGCCTCATAGATCAATAAGTCAAAGATAGACAAACAAATTTACACTTTCGGAAAGTTTCATTGCTTTGTGGGATTGGGTACCCCACAGAAGAATGAAGAGGCAAGCAAGGCAAATTAATTTGTAGAGCACATTTCATACACAAGGCAACTCAATGTGCTTTACATGATCAAAAAGTGCAACAGAAAACATTCAACAGCTTCAAAATCAATACAAATTTGAAATCAGCAGCAAAAACATTTGAAACCATCAGTAAAAACATTTTAACTTAGCAACAAAAACATTACATCAACAACATGACTAAAAATCTCTCTCTCAATCATATGCAGTAGAGAAAAAAAGTGCCTTTAACTTTGATTTAAAAATGTTCACATTAGATGCTGACTTCAGCTCTGCTGGCAGTTTGTTCCACTTCTTTGCAGCATAACAACTAAAAGCAGCATCACCGTGTTTACTGTGAGCTCTGGTCTCCACTATCTGACCTGTGTCCATAGATCTGAGAGACCTGCTGGGTTCATACCTGACTAACATCTCACTGATGTATTCTGGACCAAACCCATTCACAGATTTATACACCAGCAGCAGAACTTTAAAGTCTATTCTGAGGCTGACTGGGAGCCAGTGTAAAGACTTTAAAACTGGAGTAATGTGTTCTGACCTCTTTGTTCTGGTTAAGACCCGGGCTGCAGTGTTCTGAACCAGCTGTAGCTGTTTGATGCTCTTTTGAGGGATTCCTGTCAGACGACCATTACAATAGTCCAGTCTGCTGGAGATAAAAGCATGGACCAGTTTCTCCTGATCTTTCTGAGTCATTAAACCTTTCACTCTGGAGATGTTCTTTAGGTGGTAGAAGGCTGTTTTTGTAATAGATTTGATCTGACTGCTGAATGTAAGATCTGAGTCAATCAGAACACCAAGGGTTTTGACTTGGTCTTTAGCTGACAGCAGTCCTCTTTTCCTTGTTACCAAAGACAATTACCTGCATCTTGTCACGATTTAGTTGAAGGAAGTTTTCACTCTTTCACTTTACCTTTTCTAAGCAGTCACACAACACCTCTATGGGACCACAGTCATCTGGGTTCAGTGATAGATATACAGTAGTTGTGTGTCCTCTGGCTCTGATAATCAACCTTACAGTTCTGTTAAATTTGTCCAAAAGGAAACAATGGCTAAACAGAAGAGGTCCAAGAACAGAGCCCTGAGGAACCCCACAGGACATTGGTATTCTGTCAGATTCAAAGTTTCCAATGTTGACAAACCCACTTTGCTCCTCCGAGGACTTAAACCATTGCATTACTTCAAGGCATTCCCCTTGAAAACAAACTTTCAAACGGCAATATCTAACTCCATTTGTTATCGTCACTAGCTTTAAACACCTGTTTTAATGAAAGTGCTATGGTCACCTCTTTAAGGTAAACACTTGCAGAGACTTTTCTTTTTCCTCTGTCCAAGGCACAGTTCACATTCTTACATTCTTGTCTGATTTTCCACCTTCCTGTTCAGCTTTATGCAGACAAAGAAGTTGCTTTTTTTCTTCAGGTTTTTCCAACGTTTTTGTCTGGAAATGACCACCTACTAACTAGACAATAACCTAATACTCTATACTTGTGAGTCTAAACATGTAAAGCTCAAGTGTCTGCAATGACTTCAAAGTTCCAAGTTTTGCTGCTGAGTTGGATGGTGATCACTTTTCCATTTTTCCTGTATGATAACATCGCTTCCTACTCACGAAAGCATAAACAGACAAAAAAAAGATGCAAAACACCAGATAATGAGCTGATATAAATTCAAAGGATTATTCTTGGTATTTATGTGTGTATGCTTAAATATTGTAGGCTAAATATATGGTGGTTTTCTCACGCGTTTAGGAGCATAACAAGCTTCATACTATCAGACCTAAATACAGCTTGACACACAGAGTGAGCTGTCGGCCGCTAAAGTGATGTTTCAGACCAGACACGTGTAGTGATAGGAAACTGCACAGGGAGAAACCTGATCCCTGTGGTGTGGGAGCCTCGACAAATGGCACTCTGTCTGACTTTGCATAGTTAGACCCCTATTTATTCTACACATACAGGAAAACACTCACATGTACAATACTAGAAGAATGTGGCACATGCACATGAAAACAGACCTTCAGCAATACATGTAGAGCAACACTTGTACGGTACTCACACACCAGTCAATGTCGTGTGTGTTTGTGTGTGTACCTGTGTTACAAGTCCCTGAACACCTGCAAACATATGTGATCCTCTGACCTTATGGTGCAAACATTAGGTTGTAGCAGCTGTATGTATTTCTGTGTGTGTGTGTGTGTGTGTGTGTGTGTGTGTGTGTGTGTGTGTGTGTGTGTGTGTGTGTGTGTGTGTGTGTGTGTGTGTGTGTGTGTGTGTGTGTGCGTGTATTGAGGGTGGGGTGTCTGCTTGGGCATGTCTGAGAGAATGAAATCTTACAGAATCCACACGACTTCCTGGATGCTATTTTAAGTGTGCAGCGCAGCCCGCACGGCGCCCCTAGAGGCTGAGTTGTGGAAATTATTCAAGGTGTGGTCAGAAGGTGTGTTCTCAGAGGAAGGGGAGCATGAACTTCCTCATTATTCAGAGCCAAGGTTCAGTAGGATAAGCGCGCCTGAGAGGAGAGCTGGAAAGGGACCCGGTGGTGTTCCGTCCACACACAGTTAAGCTCATTCAGCCATTTCACAAAAAGGGTGTGCACCCCGTGGCACTGGCTGTGCACATCATGAAGCTTTAAGTGGATCCTACAAAATGAGACCCAACCCAGCCCAAACCCGACAGAATCTGGCCCAAACCCATCCGAACCGAATGAAGCCGATCTCTCTTTAAGCCCTAACCCATTACAGCCTGACACCATTCTTATCCGTGCGTGCACATGTAGAATGATACACGGTAAGTTTCTTTAATAACAGCTTTATTTACTAGCCACTCATTTTGCATACAACTATAAAGATGAGAAAGGGCTTAATGTGCCGTTACACGCTACGTGCCAGTTGACTTTTGCCATAAAGCAAGTAGTAACCCTGCTGTAACACACACAACTCAGGACCTGCTCTCTATGTCAAACAAGTCAAAAACAACACATTTATGTGTAATTTAACATCATTTATTCATGTGCCAGAGGCCAGCCTTCCATTCACCTTCTCAGCATCCATTTGTGTGTCTTTCTCGCGCTAATCGAAACACATCACCTGACGATTTATTTACCACGCAGTGTCCGAGCCTGACCCAACTCTATGTTAAAACAATAGAAATTAAGAGATCTAAGCTCTAGCGCATAATGCCACCTTGTGTGCTTAGGTTGTGTGCATCGTGTACCTGAGGAAAGCACACTCGGTGCGTAGTGGGGTGTCGGTGTAAGCTTGTGGGGTTTGTGCGCATTTATCTGACTTGCCGTGGCTCGGCCACGCAGCCCGGGGAACGGCCCAGGACAAGGTGGTGCCTATAATGTTGACTCTCAAGCAATAATCACTCCTTAGTATTTTCTTTTTTACCATCTCCTCACACGAAAGCAGCCAGGCTGCACTTTGAGCTCTTACACTTAACCTGCTGCAGCCACATACACACTGCACCGCATATTATTATGAGCCCCAGATGTTTGAAAACCTGTTCATGCAAGTGAATAGTAGCATTGTGTCTGCAATCTGAACTGGACCATGCCTGCGATGTAAAACACCTTCTTCCATGCAACAAAGTCTGTTTTCTAATCCCTTATAATGCATGCATGCGTATTGTAATGCATGCATTTGTACCGTAACGCCTCAATTTCTAAAGTTCTAAAGATAAAGTTTTAAAGTTCCAGACTGGTTGTGATTAAGTGGCTGGTTATGTATTTTTGGTGGTAAAGCTTCTCAACAGCGTCTGGTTGGGAAGTCGTTTATTTGATTCTGCAAATCTGTAGACGGGTTCAGGTTGGCCTGATGACAACAAAAACAATAAGCTTTGTTGATGTAGTACTTTATTTTTGTAGCACATTATTAATAAGTGCTTCACTAAAAAGAATAGATAAAAATCAGCTGAAACAACACTGTGGCCAGACGCAAAAAGAAGAGAGAGAAAATACCATGATAAAGCAATTACTGGAACATTGAGAGCAAAAAGTAGATAAAACAAAGAAAAAAGACAAACTCTTCACTTACATACTACACAGCATGAAACATGTGAATAGGAAGTAGCACTGTTACTACAGCACAGGGTGTGTGTGTGTGTGTGTGCGTGCGTGCGTGCGTGTGTGTGTGTGCTATAGCCTAATTGCAGATGGCAGATGTCTGTGTTGAAAAATTCATGATTTCATGTTTAGAGATTCCAAGGAGATAACTTGCCATTCCAATGGACTTCCACAAATTTAACAAGAGCACCCAAACACCCCCAACCTGGTCGCCGCCACCCCACACCAACTCCCACGCCACCAGCACAGCCCCCCATGGTGGCTGCTGTCGATCACCCATGCCCCGACACAAGACGTCTCCCCAGCACCAATACAGCACGACGAATGACAGGCCCCAAGCCTCCAGCCCCACACTGCCTGAAGCAGTGTGGGGCTGGAGGCAGTGTGTGGCCCCACACTGCCTGAAGCAGTGTGGGGCCACACCAAACAGCGGCCAACCCACGAGCAGATGGGTGCGCCCCAGAAAGCTCCGCCCAAGGATCCACCCCCGAAACACGAGGCTTGTCAGCTGGCTGGCCCAGCCAGACTTGCCCAACTAGCTTGACCTCAAAACAGGCACCGCCACATACAAGGCCCTGCAGCACCATGCCCCAACTTTGTGCACGCCATACACTCACCCACTAGATCCACCCAGGCAGGCGCCGGATGGAGCCTGACCCAGCCCACAGTGACATCAGTGGTGAAGGCAAACCCCCAAAGAACCCAGCCGGAGCACCCTGACGAGCCGGCAGAGCAGCTCATTGCACCCCCCGGCATCCAGAGCCCCGCAGCCCCAGGACACAGAAGCTGCCCTCAGGCAGCAGCCGCCCCTACTCTGGACCCCCCAGCCTTGAACCCCATACCCTCCCCACCGGACCAACACAGGCCCACATGGCCAAACAACACAACACCATCCGCAAAGAGGCTTAAAAAAGAGAGAGCACCACAAGCTGCCCAAGAAGAGCCACCTCACCAGCCAAAGACAAACAAGCAAGCACACACAGCCCACATAAATGGCAACATCGCCAGTACAACCCCCTCACGGAGGCCGCCGACAATTACCCATGCCCCGAAAGAAGACGTCTCCCCAGTACCAACACAGCCCAGACGATGAGAGACCCCAAGCTGCCAGACACACCAAACAATCCCCGGGCACACAGCAGGTGGGCGCGCCTCCAGAAGGCCCAGCTCAAAGATCCACTCCTTAGACACCCCAGGCACGGCCCACACGCCCGCCCAGTGTGACCGCAAAGGAAGCCTACGCACAGACGAAGCCCCGCAGAACCACGTCCCGCCGCCACGCCCCCGAAAGCCACACATGCTACACACTAGCCGACCAAATCCTTCCCAGCAGGGAGGGAGCCCGACCAAGCAACACCTTTGGTGAAGGCACACCCCAGGGAACCCAGACGAGCCGGCAGATGCTTTACATCCTCACTAATTATGCATCTTCACACTCACATTCTGAACTTCTTGTATTCGAGTCAAGGACTATGTAGTTAAAAAATATTACAGTTTTAAAAGAGAATTATTTTTTTTTGTATAAAAATGACAGTGTTTTTTAAGGGGTTGGGGTTCAAAACATTAACATGCAGAGTGAAAAACAGCACTTTAGGTTGAGCTCTAGAGTGGATAATGGAAACTGTCTGCGACCAGTAACAAAAGCTTACAGCTAAATGCTTGCCAGGGTTCACAGTTATGGAAAAGCTGAACATCAGTGTGGACTTCACCAAAAAATAGGACCTTGTAGTTTGTGGACTCGGAGGATTCTGTGTTTGTTCATCTAAGTCACAGATAATGCATGAAGTTTAGGCAGTTTCCAGCCTTTGATGAATGCTGTTAAGGTGCTTTTTTCGTTGGTTTATTGCAGGTTTTGGTGGATGTTCAACTGATTTGGTGGGGGAAATCCCCTGTTTATTCTGGAAACACTTGTAATACTAGCTGTCGACAATATAATATGTTATTATGTGCCTACTCTCACAAAGTATTGTTTAGGCTGTCTATGCAGACTAATGGAAGGATGCATCATGCACAACTGAGCCTCACAATGCATTTTACTTGTGTGTAATCATGTGTTTCTGAATGTACAAGTTAGCACTGTGATAGACAGGGTGCACCCTTCTTATTTTTTCAGTCACCTTAAAAATTCAGAGCAGCTGTGCCCTAATCTTTATCATCCAGACGACAGAGTTCACCGGCTGCTAAAGAGTGAAAGAAAAAAACCTTAAATTGGGATAATGAGGCACTATACTCAGATCTATTCATTAGGCTAAGCAGCTCCTACAGTCATTAATAACATTTAAAGCTCTCATAAAGGATCTTCACAGTTAGTCACAGTTTCTCTAAGGTATACATCAATCACCTGTGTACATCATTAATAATGCAGTATAATTCTGGAAGTCGTAGTACAGCTAAGGGCAGAGGAGAAAGTAATAACAAGTACTCATGTTACTGTAATTGAGTTGCTTTTATGAGTACTTGTACTTTTTTGAGTATATTTCTGAATCAGTCATTTCACTTCTAATTAAACACGTTTTAAAAGAAGTAATTTGTTACATTTCGACGCCCAACCGTTACTAAATAAATCATTATTTTTTTGTTTTAAAATCCATCCATTTTCAGACCTGCTTTGTTTTTTTTCAGAGTCGTGGGGGTCTGCTGGTACCTATCTCCGGCTCACACTGGGCGCTAGGCAGGAGTACGCCCTGGACAAGGCGCCATTCCATCACAGTGCAACACACAGACAAACAAACACTCACATTCACTTCTATGGGCAATTTAGAGACTGCACTCAACCTTACAGTCATGATTTTGGATTGTGGGAGGAAGCCGGAGGAAACCCACGCAGCACGGGGAGAACATGCAAACTCCACACAGAAAGGACCCAAATGTCCAGACATTATATATATATATATATGTATATATATATATATATATATATATATGTATATACTGTATATAATAATTAAGTTTCAATTGTGCAAGATTTAGTCTCTTCTTTTTAAAGTTTATACATGAGATGTTTACTGTATGCAAGGGAACCGTGACCAGATTTATTACCAAAAATAAACGTGAGGAATGAAAGAAACTACCGGTACTACCGGTAATATTACTATATTATTAGTAATATTTAATTGAGCTACTTTTTACTTGTACTTGAGTATTTCATGTATGACTTAGTTGTACTTGTAGTACTTGTACAATTTCAAAAAAGTAACAGTACTTCTACTTGGGTACGATATATCAGTACTCTTTACATCTCTGGCTTAGGGCACACACGAAAACTATGTTGGTATGAACACACACGTGGCGCAGTGCACACACATGAAGAGAGCTTGGCACAACGGCTGAGCTGTCAGACCAAATAGGTTCCAACTGTAAGTGTTCTCACTTGGGATTATCATTCCTATCCGAGATGTTTAACCCCATTTCTAACACAAGAAAACACACACATGTACGCTGCACACACATGCACGCTGCACACACATGCACGCTGCACCCACGCACGCACATACATTGCAAGCTCACACAGTTCCACCTGCCAGCAAAGTGACATCAGTAACATTCACCAGCTGAGACAGAGCCACAGCCATCCAGCCGCCTCTCACATTAACCTAGTTTACTACTCAAACACTCCTCCCACACACACACACACACACACACACACACATACACACACAACCTCCTTGTCATCTCACACAGCACAAAGCTCAACTGCAATAGGCCTATCTACCGTCCCCGTGGTAACCGTATCTGTAACGTGGCGTGTGAAACGATCGGAGGAAACAGTATCATTAGAGGCTGACAGATATGAAGTGAATACTGGACTTAGATGGAAGAAAGAGGTCGTTAGATTGGTCAGAAATGGACGAGGAGAGGTTAAGGGATGTCAAGGATTAAAAGGGTGTTCAAGAAACACAAGGAATCAATGGATTTTTATGTGTGCAGTGGGGAAAATGAGGCCCAATGCTGTGGGGAAATCAGTGTTTCCCTTTTTGGATATTGGCAATAAGTGTAAATATTTTATTTTTTTCTCTTCTGGAACTAGAAGTAGGACATCTTGTTCCATGTCCTTTGCTGTAAAAAGCTAATGACTTTATTATATTATCTCAAATTTTATGGCCTAAGGAAAACTTGAGATCATTGTGTTCATTTTTCAAATCCCCACATGTCAATATCACAAAGTTCACCTGCAGAGAAATTGCCTTCATTTTATGACGCCTCGTCCTCAGTGAGAGCAGCATTCCCTTAGAGAGGAGATGTCAAAGTGACATTGAGTAAGCATTAAGCTGTGTGTGTGTGTGTGTGTGTGTGTGAGAGAGCTTGATGCTCCCAGGCTGTCGCTAGACATCCACTCACTACAATTCACTCTCCCCATTATAGACACACTGACTTTTATTTTGAAAGTTCCAAAACACTTGCTGAGAAACTTTGAATGAGTGAGCTTCCAGAGACGAGCAGCTTTCCTCTGATCACTCACTTATCACACCATGAATTGAATTCGTTTGCAGGATGTGTTTGCTTATTGAATCCCGTTTTTTCGTGCACCGGTTTGAAGTGATGAGGCTTTGCTGAGTAACTGGCAGCACTGTGCAGAGATGTAACTGTATCAGTGGAATGAATGCTCCGAGCTTTTTTTTTCTGGGAAGTTATCAAATATAATGGTATATTGGGTTATATTGGTCAATTAAATGCAATATTCTGTCCATTCAATCCAGAAAAAAAACTAAGAAACATAAAAAACCAAAACCTCCCCAACAGTGAACACAGCACACATCCTTCTCTGATCTCACTACAAAACAGAAATCACCAACAATCTAACTCTGGCTCATTTGCAGCATTTACAGTCTGTTTATTAATGTGCATTGTCCTTTTTAAATAATCAATAAATTCAACAATCGAGAAGGTCATCGAAGGAAGCACACGATAATGACACTGTGAGACTTTAATCAGAACTTTAGAATCATCAAAATCCTTGATTTTAGAGTAAAGCAAATATAAATGATACAGTTTGATTCCCTTCCAGGTGACTGAGGTTATTACAGGTTTTTAAGTGAACAATATATTATCTTATTGCTGCCAGAGAAGTCAGGTTTAGAGAGACTCTGCCAATTTTGCATCTCTCACATTTCTCTGACAGTAGACGACACATTAAATCCACCTTAGTCTCACATATTCTGCAATATACTCTGTGAGACTGCAACACTGGGAAAAAAACATTTGTTGGCAGAATGCAATAAAACTGCAGAAAAGTATTTCCACCTAAAGCAAATGCAGCGATTTAACAGAAAGTAATTATTTAGGCATGCAATTACATTGATCAGACCAACTGGATTTGTAAAGAAAATTGTAATTGTAAGGATCGGACTTAGACTTCTTGGGTTATTTGGAAATTAGATGATGTGATTGTGTGGTACTTAATTCCAATGTGTGTAATAATAATAAAGATATTAAGTAAAAAAGCTGCAACAGCTTCAAACGTGCATAAATCATTTGTGCTGAATTTATGTTACTTATATGTCTAAATAAGTCCAACACTTTGACATATAGTTGACATATCTACATTAAGTTCGATAAACACAATGATGTCCCTAAAAATCAACACATTTGCTTAGAATGAAAAATTATTTCCCCAATTTTATGTTCAGTCAGTTTTTAATGTGAAAATCAAACAGTGTTTACATAATACTTGAATGAGTTTTATTGTGTTACTGGTTAACATCCTATAGCTAATTTTTGAGCATCTTAAGGTGTTTTTCCAGGCTTTAAATGTGGAATGGAACAGGGACACTGATAGAATATTGCCTTCCATGGCCCTTTATTAGACAATATGTATTACTTCTCTGCTTATAGTGTTGAGTTCCTCCATCATGACTATTTAGATTAATGGGAGAATGAAAATATTGCTCCTGGGCATTCATTTCTCACACAGTTATACTGAGTCTCACTGTATCTAAAATTTGTGCCCATTTTAGTGATCTTTATTTTTACCCCACACTGTGTGTTTAAAGTGTTTGTGCTAAGTGTTGGGCCAAGGGGGACAAGAGGGCAAAATGAGTTCCAGTTGGTGATAAATACATTATACATTTGACAAACATGATTAATCTCTGCAAACTGGATGCATCCCTCTTAAGCATGTATTTTACTGACTAATCCCAGCGCCGCCGCTCTCCTACAGCTCTGTAATAGTGTTGCTCAAACTCTACAGCAATGTGCAAATATAGCTGGTTAACTAGGCCCACTGCAAATAGAAGAGAACTGAGTTTAATCAAATCAACACAGCATGCTCTGTTTCAACATTCACCCTCTGGCATCGCCCGTCCTACCCTCTCCCTCGCCCTCCTTCTGACTCACTTTCTCTCTCCGTCTTTCAGGCAGACAGTGAAACACACGCACAGATATGCATATGTTAAATCAAAATAGATTACTAGCATTTCTATAATTTACCATAAAACGGATGCAGTCTAACTCTGAGGGAGAGTAATAGGCCCACGCACACTGTTCCTATATAATATTGTTATTTTTCTGTCAACAATTTGATCCTTGTTGCTATGGATGATTGCTAGTTGTCCTCCAGGTCCTTTTGGAAAACAGGCATCTAATCACAGTTCCCATCAGTGTCACCAATAGATCCAGTGATAGTTAGATTTATAACCTCCTAAATCCTCAGGACGGACCAGACTCGAAAGTAAATCTTTGACGTGTGTATTTAAAACAGTAAAACCATGAAGCTGTGCGGGACGTTTACAACAATGGTGTGTCAAACTCAAACAGATCATCAGTAATCTTGTGACAGTACAGTCTTAAAATAAAAAGAAAAAAAAAATACATCATATAAAAACTTAAAACCCAGAATAGCAAAATAGGGCAAAGCTTGGTTACATGTTTATCAAGTTTATGCCCGTTCCTATAATTTAAACCTCATTCCTAATGACCTTCCTGTGTAATAAATGGACACACACATTAAATCAATCAAAAGATAAGTTCAACTGCTGTTCACAGGTTGAACACAAATATATAAAAAGCTTATACTTCTTTATGATAAAAGTAGCTTAACTTTTACAAAGAACTTATTATCCATCAATTTTCTGACCCGCTTGTTCCTGTTTTCAGGGTCTTGGTGAAAACTGTATTATTACTCATTTAATTGCCATCCAGTAATTGCTACTTCTTTTATACAGAAAGTACATCAACGAACCAATCACATTGTCTGCAGTTCTAAGGTGGGTATAATAAATAATAAATGAGGTTGTCCAATGGAATTGGAGGCTGAAATCCACACAGCACCTGTTAGAAATGCAGGGACACCTTCACTAATGTCCCTCAAATGTAGAAATGAGGAAAACATGCAAACTCCACAAGTAAAGTTAAAATTTACTGCATAAAGATGGATTTTGTAGACACAGAGTCTGAAGATAATGTTGGTCCAACATTATCATAACACTCCCTAATTCTTGTGGAAAACATCATGGTATTATTGCTTAAATCAGGGTCTCTTGTTCATACTGTACATATAATGTCACTCCTATGCATTTGGCTAGAGTCAATATAAATGTTACAGGTTTGCATATATTCTTGACCAATAGTTGAGAACATGATTAATGATGGTTTTGAAACTGCTTAGATGATAACAGTCAAACTTAATCTAATTGACAATAGATCAATGTCTGTTTACTGTTCTATGCTCCACTTCTGAAACAGGCTTTGACTGCTGTTTGCACCACCTGAAACTTCACAATAAACACTGAGACCTTTTCCCTCCTCGCATCCTAATGCATAACCTGGATAGACGTTCACCATTAAATACATCCCACAATGAATAATTGAATTTTAACAGATAAATGAAGTCCTGCAGTGCAGCTGCAGGAAAGCATCTGTGTTCATTATAATAGTGAAGCCGCGTATTCCTCCATATATTTACTTTGTCGACTGTCTCCATATGAAGCAAAGCAAGCTGCCACTGTCTGATGTGACACTGAGCACCGTGAGTTATCACCCTAATCATCCTGGCTTTGATCACCTCTGCAGGGTTCCATTACAGGATCATGACTAGCATTTTGATGATGGTTTGAAGGAAAATTAGACAGCAGGGAGTTTCCATTTGAAAATCCACCTGATGGCATTCCTGCTTCTTCATTGTGGTATACAAGGACAGTTTATGACAGGCGTGTGGCAGCCGCATTGTGTACATGTGCGCCTGCAATTGCTCCACCAACGCAATTACACAGTATTGCAGTCAACAATCCAGCCGGGTCCAGACAGCGTGAGACAGCAGGTTGGTCAGACCACACAGCTCACTGACGCTTACAAAGCTGCATATGTCTGTGCAGTGATGAACAGCAGAGAACAGCAGGGGAGCAAAGGAAGCAGAGCAGGAGGGACGGTTAGGGGGAAAAGTCAAGGATTAAAGGTTAGAAAGGAAGAACATCAGAGAAAAAGTCATATTTAGACACAGAGGAAAAGTTCAAAGCAGGTTTGGAGTCAATTATAATTGTAATCATGGAATTATTCATTAATTACAATTAAAACGTCATTGTAATTGAAACATCTGATGTTGTTGTAATCATAATTTAATTGTAATGAAAGTGTCTATTTGTACGGTTGCCGTATGGACAACCCCCAGTGTTATTGGTACGGTTAACAAAGTACAAGTATTAGTCTTAGTGTTAGGTTTAGGCTTAGAGTCAGGTTTAGATTATAACCCAGTATCACAACAATTTTTAGGGTTAAGGTAACAGTTACGGTTACGGTTACAGTTACAGTTAGGTTTAGGTTTAGGTTTAGGTTTAGGGTTAGAGTTAGGTTTAGGGTTAGGTTTAGTCTTAGTCACGTGACCTAAACTGACAAATGACTGACCTATCACGTGACTTAAACTGACCAAATAGGGACGCTGCGTATGGATAGAATGTCGGTATATTGATAACAGTACGGATAGCCACTGCTAATTTACTTTGTAATTGTAATTGGATGGAAATTCTCTAAAAAAAAAAAAAAACCCTTTCATTTACAATTTCAAATCAACATAAAACAAACGTCATTAACAATTATTAAAATATGTTTCAGATCAATTTTTCCCACTACCTGTCAGTTCTCTTGAAGATGAATATAGCATTTTAAAAATCTATAAATCTAATGCTATACTGATAAAAAAAAAAGGCTCAGACGCTCACACCAAAAATATTAATACCTACTGTATATTCTAACCCTAACCATGAGATGAGAAACAAATTAGATGATAGATAATTAGTGTATTTTACAGCATAAGACATGGTGGTTACATGGTGCAAAGAGCTAGCATGGATCAAGCTGCTAATCAGGACAAAGCAATTTGACATTTTTGATCAAAAAAAAATGGCAATAAGAAAAATCTAACACACTCAGGGGAGATTTTAAGTTAAGGGTGTACAATCCTGGGTGTGGATGTGCTATATTTCCTTTCCTTCTCTGAATAAATCGATGCAGTTCATGTGTGAAAAGGTTAAAAAACAATAAAACTGATTAAATAGCTTTCACGAACTGAGCATCACTTCAGACATTTTCTAACCTTGGTGTCTGAGCGACAGAAGAGCATCAAAAAAGAGAAATGGGGAACGTGAAAAAGCACAGACAGTGACAAAGATGGTAATGCATTAGCATCACTGTTCCAAAAGTACTACGGAGAGGTTTTTAGTATGCCGTGCAGTGCACTTAATGTAAGCTCGCTCTGAATGAAGGGAAAGCAAAAATACACATCTTAAAGAAAAGCAGAAAGAAGGGAAACGTGCACAAACAGGAACAATGAATAATATTTATTCAAAACAGCAGCAGATGGAGATCCAGGGACTTAAGCTACGTAGCTGTGGCTAAGGGAGAATCATCTAAACATACACATGGTGTTTTTCATCAGTTGTATCAGAAAGGTAGAAAATAAAGGAAAGGTTTGCTGGTGTGGAGAGGAAGTCAGGCCACTGTTGTGTGTGTGTTAGCCTGAGGTGTTTTCATACTTGAGCTAGCACTGATGGATGGAGGTTGAGAGCAGATGAATTAGTGATGAGGATCAGGATGAAAGTGCTTTCCAGAAACAACAGAGCTGGTTTAGACACAGGTGAGTCTGAGGTGTGAGGAGGGAGTGATAGACAGGACAGGACAAGTCGGCCATGACACCTATCAACCATCTCAGTAACAGACAGGGTTCAGACAGTTAGGCTGAGCTCAATCATCTGTCGTTATTTTATCTTCCAATCTTTAGCTATTACAGAAAGAAGCAAAGGAACTCCCTACAGTATGTAGACCAGGGGTGACCAACCGTTCTGACACTGTGATCTACTTCATAGGAACTGTATAGTCTGAAGCGCTACCGGTTTCAAAAGCACTTCTTAAATACTAAATGTTCACGGTTTCACTTTAATTAGAGGGTAAGATAATAAGGAAGGCTAACAGTAACTTAAAAAGGTAAGAAATGTTTCAACATGCAACACTTTATTTTAGGGATAGACCGATATGGATGTTTTAGCCGATGCCAATTTTTTTTCCCATCAGCCTTAGTCGATGATTGATTTTCTTGAGTCGATTTTTGGAGCCGATACTACTTTTGCTCCTCAATTTACATCATAAAAATTACACAATGATGATAACAAATTGTACGAGTCTCGTTTTTTTTTTTTTTTAAAAAAAAAGGAACATTTATTGAAACGACGACAAGTAAAAAATATTTAATGAATATTAAAAACAGGTGATGTAGAACAATAATGCGGATCGGCGAACGCAGCAGCCCGCATCGGCCGATGCTGAATCGCCGATACACGGAAAAAAACGCAAAAATCGGCCGACGTATCGGTCTATCACTATTTTATTTCTCCTAATTCATGCAATTGTTTCATTTTCATTATATTTTATAGAAAAATATCATCTTCCGATTTTACTAGCTATACTAAAAAACAACTTTTAAAATCCTATTACATGTAACATTTGTAAAATGTAACAATTATATTTTATGAAAATCCACCTTGCGATTTAAAAAATGTTATATCATATTATATATAACATACCCCCAACCCAAACACCAAATTTGCAGCACTTAAAAACATCTGTCACAATGTTTCAGTGAAAATAAACATTTAAAGATGGTTAATTTAATACTAAAACTTAATCACTTGCAGCAGTATTAAACTCTACTAAGTACTAACTACATCTGTCATATGTATGAGTTTGAATTCTGGAAAGTAACTCAGATTTTACATGGAGATCATTGGTGATTAGAGCTTCTGAGGGCACCTCACATGGTCCATGACGGCTACCTGGTGCCCGTTGGTGACCCCTGATGTAGAAGTAGAAATGCATATAAAAGTGAACAATATCTGATAAAGCATCTTAAGTAGGAATTAGTGCAGAACAGTAGGCTGTTGACCAACAAAGAAATAATCAGTGGTGCTGTACTTTGATGTAGTTGCATGTGAAACGTGAGATGTGGATTTAGTATTATACACAGTCTAGACCTAAACCACAGAGTTCCTTCCTTCCAGCAACAAACTCAGTGTGTGACAAATCTAATTAAAATGAGTCTGATGAATGAAGCGTATCTCACATTACTGTATACAGAGCTAAGTCTTTTCTCTTTCTTTATTGGTTTGTCTGAGGAACAGCCATTAAGGACAGTTTTGTGAATTTCCCTCTCCAGTAACAATACACAGTTATCACAATTAAAAACATTTCCAACACCTTCTTGGGGCAAGTGGGACCTTTTTGTTGTGCATTTTGCATGTTCTCTCAGTATTCAGTATGATTTAGTTTTCTCTCATATGTATTTTCTTACCGAGAGTCTCTAAAAATCCCAGGAATATGAGAATAATTCTAGAGCCTCCAGCTATAGTGTAATGGACAGTGACTTAATACGTTTGCTCCTTAAGATCAACGTAGTTATTGACTTGTGTTAATGTGTGATGTATCTGATGTGAGCAGGTGTTCGTTCTGAGGGAGAAAAGCAGTGAGTTAGAGGCAAAGGCCACAGCGCAACAACAGGCAACAGCATGAAATAATAAAACGCAGAGGAAGAGATAAAACAAGGACCTTTATTTTTCTCCACCAGCGAGGATACCCAGAGGAAAGAGGGGGAGGTGTGGGCAGGCTGTAAAGAGTGAGAGAGGAAGATGAAGAAGAGGAAGTAAAGGGGAGAGAAAAACACCAGCTGAATGATATTTGGCTTTCAGTGATAGTGAGTTTGTACCACTGCTCAGATGGTTTGGATTGTGTTTGTTTGTGCCTAAATTGGCATGAACATACACATTTTCATCCACATATAAAGTGAAAATACAAAAGTAGGAAACTGCATTAAATAGTATATTATTTTAATCTATTCTATAATGTTCATGTTGATGTATTATCTTGTTTTAATTCCCAAATATATTCTTATAAGAAATAGTGGCAGAGTGCAGGGAAATGTATAGTAATAGTAATCTATTACAAGTACTCACATTACTGTAAATGAGTTGCTTCTAAACCAGTCATTTTACTTGTACTTAAGTGCGTTTTAAAACAAGTAACGTCATTCGTTACATTTCTACACCCAACCATTACTGAATAAATCATCTTTTCTTGTTTTATAATGAACGTACATTGTGAAACTACAAAAAATGGACAGACAACAATCAAATGCATCACATCATCGCCGACCAACCAGATTATACGTAATGCACCGCGCCAAAACAGCATTAAATGCTTTTATTTTCTTAGTTTTAATTGTTTTTATTTTGAATTAAATTCATTGGTGTTATTTCATTTAAAGAAAAAAAATAAAATACAATTGTACATTTTGACAAAACTTTTATTTTGTACAGATGCCTTTGTGGAAAATAAATTCAGTTTTGAGTACTATTTAATTGAGCTACTTTTTACTTGAGTATTTTATGTATGACTGGGGCACCATTGCAATGAAGTAGCAGTACTTCTACTTGAGTAGGATATATTGGTAGTCTTTACACCTCTGAATGAGAGTAATGGTGGTGGACAGAGAGAGAAAGACAGACAGACAAATGGGAAGAGGGACAGACAGTGATGGAGGGCCAAACTGGTGGAGGGCGTATCAGATGGAGATGGAGAGCGAAAGATGGAGAAGAAGAGTGTGAGACGGTGGAGGGGAGGGTAGCCCAGTCTCACTAATCAACCACAGAGTAGAAGCAGAGCGATGGAGCTCTGAATGAGTCAATCATGAATAATCAACATGATACCACTCCTTGAACCTCTCTCCATCACTCTCTCTCTCTCTCTCTCTCTCTCTGTTTTCTCAGACTCATCACCAACATTGCGACTCACATATGGCTTCTCCTGGTGCTTCCTTACACTGCTCACATCTGGCTCTAAACTCACTTTGTTGTAAACCACAACATTGCGTCTGAGTTTTCCTGCCCACAGATGTAGGATCTGGTACAGCTGTGATGTTCGTGCTGTGAATCTGTAGCTTCCAACAATAAGTGGCCACGCTCAGCTCAGCGGGGAGTGGAGAACAACGGCACGAACTTCTTCAGTTGAATCCTGTGTGAACATCAGCAGCAAGAGGAGAGGAAGGAGATGGAGTAAACGTCTACAATGCACACTAACACAGAGGCTTTTATTTTGGCGATCTAAAGCAGCAGTATTTCCTCAAACAAAGCAATGTAAAAGGTTGACATTGGTGTTCAAAAGTGTGCTATGATCTCCACTGTAACTACTCTCTGACTGACGTCGCTCTGTGGATTGTATTGTAAAGAATGAAGGAAAAACACTATAGACTCTTTGATTGTTTGTAAACATTGTGATGTATTTTGTTGGGCGGGGCTTAGTCTGGAGGCAAAACCACAGTTAACCTTGTTTTTTCTGAGCATGAGTATCTGCTGGAATACTATAAAACTTTAATTTACGTCCACTAAGGTTATTCCTCCTATTCTGGCACCCAAACACACAACGAGACGACATTCTGAAGCTGTAACATTACTAGCCTCCACAGTCTTGTTTTTGCCACCAGCTAGAGTTGTGTGTTGGGCCCTTAAGGGGTCTATATATCAATGCAATTAAACGCATGAAACTTTTAAACTTTCAAGTGGCTTTTTCAAACGTTTGCATCTTTTTTGGGGGCAAATGATTTGGATTTATTGATCTATGAGGCCTACACTATGTCTTTGGCTGATAAAATTTTTTGTGTTTTGGGTAAATCAAAAATAAAGTTGAAATGTTGAGAATAAAGTTGATATATAATGTTGAGATTTATGTTGAAAAGCCATGATTAAAGTCGAAATTTAGAAAACAAACTCAAAAAACAACATCGGGATAAAGGTCAAAGGTTTTCCAATAAAGTGTAATCTTATGAAGTGGACTAGGGCCAATTCAGAATGTACAGTATAACAACAGTCTCATCAAAACTGGCCCTCGTCTGTTTCCGTAGCTCCTCAATAGCCACATACGGGACTGAATGTTCAACCTCTTCCAAAGTTTTTTCCTTCTGAACAGATTACGTTTTTGTCAAATACTTTTCAAAGTTCTTAAAAATATTAAAGCGAGGTGTTTATGAGCTGAAAGATAAAAAAAAACATTATCTTTTTGTTATTAAACCCAACTACGAAGTGTAGTTTAAGGCATTCATCGATACACGGCATTTTGCAGACGGCCGTTTGTTGTCATATGGTGAATTGGCCCATGACAGCTTCCGTAGATTTGACTTTATTAGCAAACCTTCAACTTTTATCACGATATATTTATTTTGAGATCATTTTCGAAATTTTCGACTGTATTCTAATCTTTTTGACTTTAATCTCAACATTATATTTCAACTTTATTCTTGAAATTTCAACTTTAATCTTGACATTTCGACTTTATTCTTGATTTGCCCAAAATTATTTTCTCCATTAAAATTGTCCCTAATCCTCTTCCATAGGTGTTCTGTAACTTTCAACTGCAGGCGTGAATGAGAGAGACAGATTATCATGTTTCCATGTTGAAATGATCAGGTTTCACATTCAGTTTAGAAACTTTTAAATTCCTCTTCTTAGTCTCTGGCGCGCAAATCCATACGGACCGTTCATTGAACGCTTTGCAGACTGCTGTGAACGATGTCGTCATTATCAACCCTCCACTGTACAGTATAACCCCCAGAATGTTAAATAGTGTGTCATATGTCAGATAGTCTGCAGGGTTTATTTCATGCAATAAATATATTCATGTGAAAAATGAAAATGCTGATTTTATCCCAAACTGTCCATTTGTTAAAGTGTGCTCGATAGAATATTGATCTCATCTTCACTCTTCATCACCAGCAGTGGGAATTATCATTGACTGCATCAAGAGACAAATAGAAAGATGCATGAATACAGACTATTGATTATTAATATGAAGGCACGCGTGCATTTATTCTCATTAGGGGTCACAAAAACAGATGTTTCCTCAGAACAGAACACAAGTAACTAATGTTGACCTCACGCTACACGCTTTTCTCTCAATCAACACCAAATATTATTAGACGTAAATACGAATCAATGTGGGAACAGCCTCTCAGCTGTCATATCTGGTCAGCTGGTCTTGAAGCTGCTGAAGCGAGAGTTCCTATGCATTCACTGCCTGTTTGAGGACCTTTGCGTCATCTGTGGAAAAGCGTAGCAGCTGGTAACATGCTATGAGTTATTCCAAATAGTCTTTCCAAGGGAACGAGTGCTAGGTTTCTAATTGGTTACACCACAAAGTCTCCTGGAACAGACGTCATTCTGCATCCTCCACCGTTAGAATAAACCTCAGCTCAACCTGACAGGCATGTTTTGCCTTATTGAGCACTTAGTAATCATGAACCTGTTAAACGTATGATAGTGGGATTCTGATTAAAGTGAGAGATAATCCATGCACATCAGTGGGAGAGCTGCTGGTGGGATTAAAGCTATACTTGGGCTGCAGTGGTAACTGGAATCAGAGATGCTAATCCTGATGAGTACAGAGTATTTTTGATGTGTGTACTATCCATCCTGAAGGTCTGCTGAACACTCTTACGATTGTGGAATAAAGCTCGCTGTAATAAACAGCAGATTTCTGCGATTTCGGATTGTACTGCATTCCCATTTCCCACAAAAAACGGACGATTTTCCACATTAAATCTGGTAAATGTCCCCAAAATCCCCTCAAAAAGTAAAGAATTTAACAAATCTGGCAATGTTTTGCATCTGTTTCCCCAAAAACAACAGGATTAGGTGTCCCAAGTTGATCATGAGCATGTGTGCTAATGCTACTTTTGGTTCTGATACAAAAACATTTTGAATTGATGTAAATATGGATGTAAAATATTAGTACTTTGACGTTACAGCAAATAAACCATTTAGATTTAAGAGTTTGGCTCTGGCACGGTTGTGGGTTCAAGCCTCAGCTATACTAATGTTACATATTCTTCCTGTATGAGTGCAAGCGCTCCCGTTGGGTATATTTATTTAGTTTAATGCGGCTCATGTGGATAATTAATTTAGACTCTTGACTTCCTGAGCAAAGTTTTCCTGAAGTGTTTTATTTTTTGAGCTTCCTGTGGTTTCTTTCCATGGTCTAAAGACTTTTTTCTTGATTATTTGGTAATGTTTGCATCTTGTGACCATGAACAGGATAAAAAAGGTATTGACCAGGGGTGCAACGGCTTTGATTCGTTCTGCAAAAGGGTTTTGTTCAAAGGAAAAATTACAGAGAAAACATGTACGAAAAACATTATAAATATAGTCCTCTACAAACACAAAATACATTCATTTACCTGATTTATGCAGAAGGTTGCGATCTTTCTATGCTTATTAAGCATAGATTTGAGATTTTTATATCACATTATGTTCAATTGTTCAGTTTAACCAAATTGTTTTCCCCAAATCCTGCAAATTCTTAGAAATAGTCACATAGAAACTTCTACAGTTTGCACGAGTTTCATGTCTTTTTTAATTATGCAAATGTAACAATCAAGTGAAATACTATGCATGAATGTTAGTTTGACACCCCCTGGTATAGACCTGGTGTTCTCAACTGGTTTCACTCTGTGACCCACATTTTACACTTTTTAGGCTGGGCTATCGGACACAAAATGCCACTCACTTTGTTCTTGTTGTTGCTGTTCTTCATCTGTTAACATTACCCTGTACACGTCACAGGGCCGCCAGGGGCCAAATTTTACAAATGACTATTCTTCCATTAGTTCCATCCCCTTCCATCCCCCTTTCCAAATTCATGGGAACATAGTCGTGTGATGTATCGTTTCAAAGTTAATTCAACTTTGAATACAATTTAGCCTTGCACAAGTCGATTAGGGGCCCACCCCCCTTTTTTTCGGCAATTTCCATTAAAGTTGTTTTCTCATTTGTGAGTCAAATATTGCGACAGTTGGTGGTACCAAATCATTGACACATACAAATATATGAATGGGGCCCATTACTCCTTATGTTCCACCGGGGGCTTCAGGAGGCCCTATTTTTCAAATGACTTCTCCTCCGTTAATGCTCGTTGAATCGGGCTGTAATTTGACATGGATAATCTATGAGCGGATGTCAAGAGCTTCTGTGAGACCTTTTTTTTTACTCGATGGAACAGAGTTATTTGACTGAATTCGCGGGAGCGTGGTACGTGCTATTGGACGCAGAAAAGGGGCTGGCCGTAATTCATCCGAACTTGTTTTTTTTTTTAGAATTCAACCAACCAAATTTACACACACACATATAATCTTTTTAAGAACATAAATCCACATATTTTTCTGTGCAACAGGCATCTCATGGCATTCCTGTCAAAAGAAAAGTTTTTTCAAAAATAAAAGACAAGTCCAACATGAGAAACAAAGGATTTATTTATTTTTGACAAGCTGTCCGTGACCCACCAGTTGAGAATCACTGGCACAATGGCTAAAATGTTTGGTTTTATTGTGGGATTGGTTCCCTCAATAACTCAACTTATTGCAGCCCTACAGTAAACAGTGAATGAGCATAGCTGTTTGAGAAGCATGTGAATCTTCACACAGAAAGAGGAGAAAATAGGACACTTTCATATTTATTTAAGTGTCAGATCCAGAGCTGAGTCTGTGGGGAGAGACAGAAAAAGGAAGGGAGGGCGAGAGAATATCGGGCTTCAACTCAAAGGGTTCACAAACCATCTCTTCTTCTTTCTTTTCTCTTTGAACACACACACCCCAACTCCCAAACACACACACACACACCTGACTGCATGGACACTCTGGGACAAAGCAAACACTGGAGAGTGACAGGGAGGAGAAATCAGGGAAGTTCAAACAGAAAACACACACACAAAGGAGCGAAAAATCAATATTGGGGTGAAATTCACTGCAAAACAACAAACTCATTTGATTTGGTTTTGCATTTGCCAACGAGAAGCCTGAGAGTGCATCAAACCAGGCTTTGCATATCCCACTAAATGAGGATTATTAGCATGTTCTGAACAGGTTGTGATGTGTCACATCTGCTCTGGTACATGCAGTGAGGAATAGAGGAAGCTTCATCACTGCAGCCTAAAGAGCAGGAAGTCCCATCCTGTGTGACAGCCATGTGAGAATAGCTCAGTAATTACCTTAGCTGCTGCTTTAAGCAACCAAAACATGAAACAACAGCGCCTCCTAGTGGAGCTGCAGGGAACAATAGTTACAATCAGTTTGTACAACTGTTCTACATCAGTGTTCATTTTGTTGACTAAAGATTTTCATCGACATTTAAGTTTCTTTTAGGAAATTTGATGTTTCGACTACCAACTGTCAGTCTTCCTCAGAGGCATCTAGTGATTGCTTTGATGTATCCCTACAGTTCTTTAAAAAGGAAACCATAAATGCAGCTACTGACTTGCTTTGCTTTGATGTATCCCCTCGTAGGGATACATCAAAGCATGTCAAGAGATCAAACCTTAACATAATAGGAATATGACTCATCAAAAACATACATGTGAACGAAAACTACATAAAAAAAAAAAATAATATAAATATTTTCATCAACTAAAACACTCAAATACAAGTTTGACAAATGGGACAAAATCCAATGAGAACTAATGTGGTCTTACACATGGATCACATCAAATCTGTGTGTATTTACAAACATTAATACCGTCCCATATCAGGTTGATAAACTGTAATTAAGTATTTAGAAAATGTATAAACTCATGCTTTGTACTTTAGTCCAGGGGTTCTCAACTGGTCTCAACCTGGGACCCACATTTTAAAATGGTCATTAAATCACAGCCCTTTTTTTTTTTTTTTAGAATTCAACCAACAAAATGTAGTTTTTCAAAAATAGCTGTTGAAAACACATTTAAAAAAAAAAAAAATACATAAATCTAGTTTCCTGTGCAACATGCATTTCACAGCATGACTGTCAAAAGAAACATTTCTTTCAAAATAAAAGACAAGTCCAATATGAGAAATATTAAGTATTTATTTTTTTGACCAGCTGTTTGCGACCCACCAGTTGAGAATCACTGCTTTAGTCAACTATATGTGTAACAGATTTAGTCGATTAAAGCCTTAATGTCATGAAATTGACTAAAACTATAACTGAAATAGTCCTGATGACTAAATTTGGACTAAAACTAAGTTGCATTTTAGTTAAAAGACTAAAACTGTCGTCAAAATGAACACATAATGATGTCCTCAGTGCATTGAACACTGTTTATAATCCTATCATCAACTCCCAGAGGAAACTAAAGGTTTGACACTCAGATAACAGTGGATTCTCAGAGTTTGCATGTTCTCCCCATTTATTTGTGGCATTTCATCCAAGCTTCTATAACAGTACGCAGGTGTCACTCATGCAATAGGCTTTAATTGGAGATATTATTCACAAATTGGCCAATATTTAGTAACAACACGTCACTTTACGGTGCCATCCACTCTCTGTCTTTTATTGATTTTCCCAGAGTTAGCAGGATAGGAAGCCGTCACACGCTGCTCAACTGTCTGTAAAACACATTCAATGACTAATTCAGTTTCAATCACAACAAAATGTGTAAAAACAAAAAGTGACCTTCATCAAACAGGTAAAAATTGTGGCTATTTTTCTTCAAAACTCATAAAAATAACTTCAAATGTGTAATCATATATTTTGGGAAATCAATACTACAGTTCTTTGAGTGCAAAGAAAATGTAGAAAATGCAGAAAACAGCTGGATGTAGGATCAGGATGTCGCCTTGAGGGATGATGCGATAATTTTGGTAAAAACACATTTCTACTCCATTGATAAATTCCACTTGGTGATCATTTGTTTTTGAAGAAAAACCCATTCAGTGTAAAATATTCTGTTGGTTGTGAATTAGAAGGAAGAAAAAAAAAAACACGTCTTTTAATCAGATTTGATTGACTTTATTTGTAAGGCACCAGAAGTCCTTCCTTACTGCAGAACATGTCATATTATTTATAGTAAATGTTGTACATTTTCATAGTCGTTTTCTTTTTTTTTTTCTTTTAACCGTTTGAATGAAGCTATGATTTCAGACACAAAACATTTGTCTTTGTCAAAGTACACACTTGTAGGTTTTACATCATACACAAAATAAGTATTTAAAAAAGACCCTTACAAAGCTGAGAAGGCGTTACAATGCTGCACGCTATGTGGGCCGCGTTTAGGGGAAATAGGGTGAGGAGGAGCTTCTCCCGCCTGCTGCCACATCATGTTTTATAACACAATTAGCACAATTAGACCCATCCAGGAAAGACAAGAGAAAGATGCAGCCAAATACACATAAAGCTTTCTATGCAAAGCTGTTTACAGAGGCAAGCACCTCCAACTATTGGAACAAATACAATGAATTTTTATCGGTATGTTTAAAACATCAGCTTTGCTATTCTCTGTCTAGTTCACATCGATTAATACTCAAAATGTAAAAAAAAAAAAAAAAAAAGATAACAAGTGCGTGTTTAGATCAAACATTCTTAGAAAATAATTGTCTCCATTAGAAAGGAATCAATCTCAGGTCCCCTGCAGTCATGCATGGTGTGTGTCTGTCTACATGTTCTGCATTTCACAACAAGCACAGTGTGTGGAGAAAAATACAGGGCGAGTGGCGGCTTTGATCACAAAAGGAACAGCATCGCATTTCATCGAGTTCATCACCAACAGGCCTTTAATGCTGCTAATCCAGACTCGGCCGCTGCACACACACACTCTCTTCAGGAGGAAGCCTGAGCCTTTAGAATAGAAACATTTGCCATGAACGACGCTATTTAATTAGTTGCTGTACAGAATTTTTGACAAGTATCTTCATATTCATCCTTTGGGCCTTCATGGTTGAGCATTTTATACCTGCTTATCCTCTTCAGGATAGCTATGTTAAAGCCAGGGAAAACATGCAAACACACCGTGAGGCAGCCACAGTAACAAAAAGCACTATTACTGTAAGTCTTCTCCTTTATTTGTCATATTTGCTTTGAAAATACGATCCAAACCTGTGGACATTTACTGGGTATATTGGAATGGTTTTAATGGTTTGCTTTGACACGTGTACTGGACTTTAACCTTCTGTCTGTGATCAAACACCGCTGACCTTACTCTCACACGGTACACATTCTCAGAGAGAACATGTAAACTCCACAAAGAGAGATCAGAGCCAGTTATCTACACCCACCAAATCAGAAGGAATTTTAAAATGATTAACAGGCATTTGCTACTCAGTTAGCTTCTAAATGAGTCTAAAAACACAAAGAGGCAGTTTTTCTCACTCGTTGACATTTTTACCAGGGATAATAGTATTTGATTACATTTAATTTGAGAGGGAAAAATAGCTACCGTTTGTCTTGTTGAAATGAGGCGATAAGTCTGAGGAAATGCATAAAATCCTGACTAATAAAGAAAAGATGCTTCCACTGGTCCTCAGTAGTCTGTATGTTAACCAAGGACTCACAGCCTGACCGTAATTATTATTGGTTTTAATGCACATTTAACTTTACAGATATGTTCTGACCTTAATAATGGCTTTGCAGAGCAGCTTGTCGTGTTGTGCTTTACGTCTAAAACCTATCTATGCCCACTCTGCTATTTCTACATTCAGCTCTTCATGCATGTACGGTAATATAATTCCACTGTACTGACGTGACATGATGGATTTCTTTATCACGGGAGCAGACCGTTCTGTTAAGGTAATGAATATAAAACCAAAACCAGACTAAAGCACTGGATCCCATCACAGGCAGCATGCAGACACTGTCAGCAGACTAATGTTTGTGTTTCAGGTTTGTGCAGATGTTGTGGATTAATATGAGACTCCTTTCTGGGAAATACCTGCAATTTGTCTGTGTTTGAGACTCCTTCAAAAGGTACAGACTGCCCTCTGCTGTCAAACACGCACACTGTCTCCATTCTGTCTGCTCTGACCCAACAAGCCCAACCTCCAATATAAAAAAGTGGAAAAACAACAAATATCACCTTGTATTAAAACCAAATGTTTTCACCTTGAAGATGTAGGTGATCTTTGCAGGTTTGGTAAATTAACTAAGGATGGATTATTGACAGGCTGTCAGTGAAGGTGCTTTTACTTTTACAAAACCTAAAATATCCAACAGGGAAGTCTCCACCTCACACTGACACTAAATGACGCACCAAGCCCACATTCAGCTCAGAAACAAAACATGCAAACAAGGTTTAACAATGATGTTTTGGGGGTAAAAAATGTTGAGAAATCTGGTGTTGTGTCTAAGCGGTAACATTTTGTCTGTTTTTACACCTGCATGCACTCAGTCTCAGATCAGCCCTGCCAACAGCGACCTGTGCCAAACATGAGGCGTGTGAGAAGGAGTGTGTGTGAAATAAAACAGACTAAACAGGAATCAGAGTAGAGAGACAGAAACCGGAAGACAGGAAGAGGGTAAAAATAGAAAGTAGACATAATAATGATAATAGAAAAAGTTGGACAAATGTGGTGTGATCAAAAAAGAAGAAAAAAAAGTGAGTGTGGTGATAGAAACAAGTCCATATGTTGAAAATAAAGAGATCAGGTGGCAGACGCTGAGGTTTCTCCGGTAATGGGAGTCAGTGAGGTGCTGCAGAGAATGGGAAAGCTGAGAAGGAATCAGATCTGTGATGAAAACAAACGTCGCCGACTTAATCAGACTTGTCTCCATCCTCCTCGCGGTGACTGTCGGCGCCGTCGCGTGACGCCTTCTCTTCCTTGGCCAGTTGAGCTTGGGAGGCCAGGAGGGAGGAGAGGGAGAAAAGGCCGGAGGAGCTGGTGACGGCTGGGAGAGCCGGCTGGCTCAGGCCGAGAGGCAGAGGAGTCATGGGGAGGGCCAGACCCTGCAGCTGGGACAGCTGGTGGGCCTGGAGCTGCTGCTGCACGGGAGATAACGGCACACGTCATACACAGGCGGGACAACCCAACGCTCTAAATCACTCTAAAACCATCAATAATGCTCAAACTCTTTATGAACTGCTAGTAATCATTATCACATTACCACAGAGGCACAGAGTTGAATGTAAGAAAAAATAAAACAAAGAATATTTGCATTTCCTGAAGAAAATGCAAGTGAGGATACAGGTGCTGCCCTGCATCATTGAACACTGCATTAGCTAGCATTAAAATTAACCTAGCATAAACATTTGCTAGCATCAGCATTAACCTAGCACTAGCATTAACTAGCATTAGCATTAACCTAGCAATAACATTAACTAGCATTAGCATGAACCAAGCATTAACTTAGCAATAACATTAACAAGCATCATCAAGCATTAGCATTTACCTAGCATTAAATATTAGCCAACATTACGATTAGCCTAGCATAAACATTTGCTAGTATTAACATTAACCTAGCAATAGCATTAACTAGCATTAAACTAATATTAACATTAACTAGCATTAGCATAAACCTAGCAATAGCATTAACTAGCATTAACATGAACCAAGTGTTAGGCTAGCAATAACATTAACTAGCATTATCAAACATTAGCATTTGCCTAGCATTAACATTAACTAGCATTAGCATGAACCAAGCATTAACTTAGCAATAACATTAACAAGCATCATCGAGCATTAGCATTTACTAGCATTAACATTAACCTTGCATTAAACTATATGAATCTTGTCTGATATCAGCACAAATCATACAAACTTTTATGACTTATTTTGTCGTGTGAAAAGTTAGAAAAGGCTTGACAAAGTGATATTACTCCAACAGAGAACAATAGTTACCAACAGGAGGTGTTAGAAAAAACTGACACAATGGGTTACATGTATTTAAAACTATTAACATAAGAACTGAATGAAATAAATGAATAAATAAATAAATGAAATAAATGTATATATAAGATTTATTAAAAAACAGTGTCTATTCTCTTATTATCCGTGTCGTATTGAAGGTAAACGGGAATTTAAAAAGAAACTTAAATTTAATCTCATTTTAGAACGGCTGTATGTTGAGTGGTTCTGTTTTGTTTTCAGAAAATAATTTCTAAGTATTTTTTCTTTTATTCATGATGATCATAAACGTGTGTCTTAAAATTTCTTATCGGGTATATTATTAATTTATTGTATTTGTAATTTGAAATATCATAGTTGATGTGATTGTTTTTCCTGTATTTTATTGTTGTCTCCCAGGAAGATTAGCTGGTTACTAAGGCACCAGCTAAGGGGGATCCTTAATGAAAACATCAACAACAAAACTCAGAGGTTTTAGATGCAGGATATAATCCAATACTCATTTTTTGCTGATATGCAATATTAATATCAGATCGAGACACCTTTAGTTTGAATTACTCTAGTCCGACTCATATGAAATCAAACATGAGCATAGACTCAACAACATAGATGGAATACTTTACATCTAACATGGTTAAAACGCTGACTCAAACAGATCAATGCTACACTGTAAAACTTACAGCACAAACATGAAGACAAAAACACTGCATCTACGTTGGCCATAAATCATTGTGATGAAGTGGCTAAGCTGGCTAATACTTGTCCTTTAGTAAATGAGTGGATGAGCTAGCAAACCCGAGGCTAACAATGATGAAGTGCTGCTGGCTAACAGATTGCAGCCAATGACTCACTCCAGTAGCAAACTAATCCAAATAATGTGGGAGTAAATGTTGGCGTAATAGGAAATATCTTTGAGGTCATGATGAACAAGAAGCTTGTCTTCAACATGTGGAAAGCAATTCTAAGGTTGCTCCCTACTCGTTTAATAAAAGTATTAGATTTAAAGGAAACCCACATAAGACTAATATTTGATATCATTGAGAACAACAAACTAAATACATGAACTAATCTTAGAATCTAGTTCAAACTTAAAGATGTAAGCTGGGATAAATGGACAAATAATGTGAGTAACGCACATTTTTCCTAAATACATACATCTAGAAATTAGAATTTGAAATGGAATTAATTACAAATGCATAATTTTATTAAAGCCAAATTTAGGAAAACTGTAAACTTTAATTTTAACTTAAAATTAGGACACAAGTTAAGAAAAAACTTCAAACTTTAAAATGAACTCAAATGTAAGCAATCAAAATATAATAGCTAGATTTTTTTTTACTACAATTATGATAAATGATGGCTTTCAATTGCCAACTCTCTTTCAGTTTGTAGGAATAATAATAAAAAAACCTCATCTGAAGAAGTCTGTGTTGGGTTAAATAAACATAAACACATACTTATACATACTAGTATTTATTATTTATGATCTGTGTGCACAGAACCTTGTTTTTATTTAAAAAAGAGAGATATACTCTCACACCATCATAAACTAAGCACGAATGAATAAAGGTCAATATGGGCAACAATCAAGTTGATTGCACGGATCGATATTTGCACTTTTCAGCCATTGTGAAGCCCCTGAGGCAGGGCTGGAACATCGTACCCTTATGATGGAGTTCATCTCTGGAGGGGTGACCTGCTTGGCCCTCTCTATGGCTGCCAGGACCTGCTGCTGGTGCTGGAGGTGGTGGTGTGGGAGGGGGGAGGGGGAGGGGCGGAAAGACAAGGGAAGGAAGGTGAGAGATAATATGAAGACACAGGGAGGAGAGTTAAGCAGGGGGAGAGGTTAGATCAATACCAATAGTCCCAACTGAGAGACAACAACCTGCTCTACCATTTAGTTACACGCACGCACACACACACACACACACACACACAATGTGTGACCCTGGAGGAGGAATGTTCGGTTGGTGTGCTGCAATGGGTGGAGGTCGACCCCCTGGTGGGCAGATAAGAGAGAGCATGGCTTATTCAAACCACAGAGCCGTCTGACACACACACACACACACGCACACGCACACTCACGCAGATGAAAGCGGTCCAAATGGGAGGAAGAGGTGTGAAGGAGGAACTGATTGAATATGGCAGCTGAAGCTTGGGGGCAGGGTGAAAGAAAAAGTCAGGTAGGAAAGAAGGAAGGCAGGAAGCGAGGGATGATGAATGATGGGAGGACTGGGGGTGATGCTGGGCGAGGGGTCAGAGAGGTAATGAGGCTGGAACGAGGGTGATCTCATTCCAGTATGTAAGTAAGGGAGCTGAAGGTCAGAGGGTTAGTGACATCTGTGTGTGTGTGTGTGTGTGTGTGTGTGTACCTCCTGAGACAGGTAGGGGAGGACTTGTGCACAGATCCCGTTCAATCTCTTGACAATCTCAGCCTGTCGTGAGGAAAAAAAGAAGACATAATTCAGTGTGTTATTTCAGTGACAATCAAATCCACTTTAGGTTGAAAATTAACTTGTGGCTAATCATCAAATTAATTCACAGTAAAGAAAATGTTACAACTGTAGAAGATTTTATTTAAACAAGTAACAAAGAGCAAACCGTTTTAAGCTGCCGGCCACAATCCCTAACATTTTCCGAAACTGTAAACCTGTATTTCACACAAAAGTTATCCTTATCCATTACTGATGCAGTGTGACCGCAAAAACACAGCCAAACAATGGTGGATGTTAATTTTGTGGTTTTCCACGGAAACACCATAATACAGGCAAGATTCAATGTCTCGCAGAATGACATGATAACACAAGAATGAAACCAGAACAAAAATGGTATCAAGCAAATCGTGCTTTTCTTGTCCAAAATCTCTGTAAGAATGAAGTAAAAACACTTCTTAAATATCAGAAATACAACTTAAATCATCACAGTCTAACCTTGTATGGTAAATTTACCATAATACCATGAGGTATTTCATAAAGGTTGTGACAAAACCACAAAAACAAACAGATTCTACTTCCTCTGCGTCAGCACAGATTTAAGCCCATCTTTGCCAAATCTGTCAGAAAAGCATTCTGCTATGGTGCCATCTTTGTATTTTTCAATGGAATTCCCAATCTCACATAGCAAAGCATGAAACCGTTCCAAAGTTCAAGTCACATGACCATTTTGTCAACAAACACAGTTTGTGAGTGAGTAAAAAACAAACAAGTGGCAATTTCAACCTTCAACATTCATGAGTAAATTCTCCCGTTTTGCAGAAGACATATCTTTGAGTTATTGATCTGTGAGGCCTACACTTAATGTCTCATGGAGGTGATCTGGCTTGTCGCCTGCAGCTTTAAAGAAGACATGCCTTGAACGTTGAAGTTAAAGCAGAAATGTAGAGTTTCACACAGAGACAGATGTGAAGCTCCACACACAATGGACACAGGTGTTTTCTATTAAAGTGCACAATCAGCCTTCTCAGTGCTTCGATTAGAGAGAGCAGAATGAATGGCAGCTCCTTCATATTGACATTAGATACGCTCTGTATTCCAGCTGGATCCGTTTTTGGAGCTCAACTCCACATTATTATAACTGATGAAACGTTGGCGTCCCAAAAGAGTAAATACAAGCAACAGATTCTATGATCCTGCACCAAAAAGAATAATACAATCCCGCAGGTTTAATGTCCTGATTCTAAGAGGCTAAGGATGTTATTAATAGGAGTGTCCACTGTCCTGATCCAACTTTTTCATTATACAATACCAATATGGCAGCCTTGAGTATTGGACAATACTGATATATCAGCTTATACCAGCTCCAATCATATGTACTATTCTTACTTATTTTGTATTGTGGAATGTTTGAAAAGGCTTGACAAAATTATATTACTTAAACAGAGAACAATAGTCAGTAACAGTAGGTATGAGAAAAAAACTGAAAAAATGACCACTAGCTCTACTCTACAATTGAATACAATAAAAAATACATTTAAAAATGTGACGATATTAGAAATAACATCAAAACCATTAAAAACATACATGAGCTATATACTTTTAAATTGAAAAATAATTATTCAAGTTCACTTCAGTCATTTTTTTATGCAAGTATTTATTTGTCAGCTGTTGGATAGAAGAGTAGAGTGGAGTCTGAAATAGACTGCTTGTATCGAAGTGCTAATAATGGAGATTTTAGATGCAGGCCGATATATTCTGATGCTCTTTTTGCTGATATTACAAGATTACAATTTCATTTAGCAGACGCTTTTATCCAAAGTGACATACAACACGAGAAGTTAGGATTAAAGGACTTGCTCAACATCCCACAGTGATGGCACAGGTTGGATTCAAAGACCCTCATACCCACAAGTCTCACCACAAATATGACGCTAAGATGGTAGCAACAACATTTGCAGCCCAGTTTTTAGATTACTCTGATAATGCTCCACCGGAAAAAGGTGGCTTCCCCTCTCTGGGTCGGTGGAAAGTCCTTGCCTCAAGTGGAGGAGTTCAAGTACCTCGGGGTCTTGTTCACGAGTGAGGGTAGGATGGAGCGTGAGATCGATAGACGGATCGGTGCGGCGTCAGCAGTGATGCGGTCACTGTATCGGACTGTTGTGGTGAAGAGGGAGCTGAGTCGGGGGGCAAAGCTCTCAATTTACCGATCGATGTACGTTCCTACCCTCACCTATGGTAATGAGATTTGGGTAATGACCGAAAGGACAAGATCACGGATACAGGCGGCCGAAATGAGTTTCCTTCGCAGGGTGGCTGGGCGCACCCTTCGAGATAAGGTGAGAAGCTCAGTCAACCGGGAGGAGCTCGGAGTAGAGTCGCTGCTCCTTCACGTCGAAAGGAGCCAGCTGAGGTGGCTCGGGCATCTGTTTCGGATGCCTCCTGGTCGCCTCCCTCGGGAGGTGTTTCAGGCATGTCCTATTGGGAAGAGGCCTCGTGGAAGGCCCAGGACACGTTGGAGGGACTATGTCTCTGAGCTGGCCTGGTGTCGCCTCGGGGTCCCCCCAGAACGGTTGAAGGAGGTGTGCGTGGATCGGGAGGTCTGGGCATCTCTGCTGAGACTGCTGCCTCCGCGACCCGGCCCCGGATAAAGCGGAAGAAGATGGATAGATGGATGGATGATTGTGCTCTACCAATGTAAAGCTTTTTGGAATAAACAAACCTCGTCAGACATTAACCATCCAGCAACTTATTTATATGCATTATTTGGTTTACTGGAAAGAACCAGTGACCGGTCTGTATCTGCATTTCTTTGTTTCATAGAAATACCATATTGCATTCATTAAATCCTTGTTAGATTCAAAATGATTCATTATGGACTACATAACCCATGTTCTTATGAGTATCTAACCTTGACAAACTAAGACAAATGAACCTTGCTACACACATGCACCTGTATATCAGAAGCATCAGATTCCCTCGACTTGGCTCATTAATTAAGTTGCTTGTGTTTAATACTCTTTCTCCAAACCTCCTCGAGGTAATTACACACAGAGCAACAATAACTGATGCAACGCTACAAGCACACGCGCTACTTTTCTCCTTTACGTCATGCACATTCCCAAGTCTCCCCTCTCACGCAGCTCTATTATCACATTAGGTTGGTAATCATCCAATCCGTCTGAGATATGCAAAGCAGCAGTAATTGTGTTAGGGTGTAATTCATGGTGTGATGAGGGGAGAGGGGGCCCTGCTAACTGCCATCAGGGATGCAAAGCACAGTCTCCTATCAGGCACTTCACTCCTACCCGCTCATCACTACACACACACTAAAACAATCTCCCCGACATCTTTAAAACGGCTTTCTAAAAATTCTCGGTGGAACTCGTTTGCACAACCTATCATTCATTCTCTTTGTTGCAGCATTGTATTTTGTCTCTCCCTCTCCTCAAACTCAGCTTCTGTCACTTCTTTATTATCTGTACTCACTCTGTTCTTTTGAATATGTCTTCTTCTCTTGTGTCCCGGTTTAACATCTTTCTTCGCTGTCATTGCCAAGTACAAAAAAAATCCCTATGGAATAGCAGTAATAGAAAATATAAAGTATATAACCATTAAGGTCGACTCAGGGGCTGAGCTGGATCTTGAAGTACCGACGAAAGACATGTTGCATGTCCATTTCAGGGCCATAATGTGTCAATAGCTTGGTTTCCATTACAGATTTTCGCAAAATAAAAGCAATATTTCTAAATGTCAACAAAGTATAATTGTGCTTTGAACATGGGCTTTGAACGTTACTTTGGATAGGAGCCTTGTAACTCCCATGAAATCTCATCCCGAGAGACTTCGCTGCAGAAAGACGGACGCTCAAAGCCTCCTTATAACACTTCCTATTCCTTTGTTGTTTCACGTCTAATGTGGCAGTAATAATTTTAATGTATAATGCTTAGAAATGTCCGAGTCTCCTTTTCTGTCTACACGTACCGCGTGTTTTCTCGGAAAGAAGTGGACATGTGACCAGGTACGTCACGTTCTCTGACGTGTATTTGTAGAAAAGTGTTTCCATGGCGCTTCTGGGACACATTTCAATATCGAAACGTCTGAGATACCTCCTCATGAAAGCGTCAAAACGTTTTAGCAATATTTGAGTGTTTTCAAAGATCAGGTGTTTCCATCACCAGTTTTATTGCGCTATTTAGAGTTTGCGCATTTCCAAGAGTAATGGGAACACAGCTAATACCTCACTCACCAGGAAAACCTACGACTTAAACAACTGGACCAATTATTTCAGGACCCATAATGCATCACATTGTTTGATCTCCAGAGGTTTATTCAGTTTTTTACAGCAGTGATTGCAAAAATGTAGCTTAAAGGCCAGGGTTAGATGAAGAAGACCAAGGTAAAGCATCAGGGCAACAAAGGTGCTTTGTTTTCATGAGCCAAATGTCTTACCCAGCACAAGTTGGATCCAGAATAGACAAACAATCAAACATTCCCTTATTAGTCTCTTATTTTGTTCACTTATAACAAAAAAGTGGCTAATTTCCATTCATTAAGAAACTCCCTATGCCTTGTTGCTTGTTAGGAGCAGTGCCAGCTGCACTAAAACTGAAAATACTGGCATGTGTAATGTTGATTTCTGCTCCTCAACGAGACAAAACAGAGAGATACAGAGTGGAAGGAGGGAGGAAAAGGGTTTTTCTGATTGGAAAAAAGTGAACAAGAGAGAGCAATTGAATGTGTGAGGGGGGAGAGAGGGACACGAGACAGAGGTGGAAGAAAAAATAGGAGAAGATGAAGAGAGACTGGCTCTGTACAATATATCTAGACTTGAATGCTTCTCAACACCCGTTTCCACACATCCCCTTCAATTTCAACTCTCTAATGGAGCCAGCAACTCTCCACGCCTACTCACACGGTGCACAAAGAAATCTAACACATACACACTTGCACACAAATTGCGCACGAATGCACATCACACGTTGGCCAATGAATACGTGGCACCCAAAAAATTGAAGCACATGCACTAATGAAGGGCAGAAAGCAATGAACAAAACAGGGCCAGGATCAATCGACACATGAATCTGTATGAAAATTGTTATTTAACACACACACACGCGCACACACGCACACACACACTTTATTCCTGTTGTTTACTCTGCTCTCTATAACTAACCCCCTTATTCTGGTTTTAGGCATGCTTCAGTGACTGCAGATGGAAAAGATTGGTGCAGAACAATTCCACTCTTTCTTGAGTTTAATGTTTTTGTATACTGCCCTATGTGTTAATCGTCAATTAACACATAGAGGGATTAAAAAAATTAATTCATTTAAAAAAAGAAAAAAGAACAACTACACATGGACAAAATGTTCTTTTTGGTGAGATACCAGGAATAGGTGTGACAGAGTGCACACAATCTAGTGTCACTGTATCCCATCACCCCCCATCTTGTGTAGGTGCATTTTCCTTTGTTTTTTGATATATGCTTGCTGCTACGACTGTCAGTGCGTGTGTGTATGTGTGTGCGCGTGTGTGAATCCATTAGTCAAAATGTGCTTCTTTTCAGCACACCATCAATCGAAAGGTTTTGTGTGGATGAACAGCAACCCAACAAGGTCAACAGTAAGTGCTGGCTCTTCAGAGGCTCATCACACTCTCCCACCTTCGCCTCCAGCATAAACGACTCCCCCAGTATGGGCTGTACTACCTGATACATGGATATTGTCTTAGTAATCCATCCCTGGCACCAAAATCACATCAAAATAAAAACCCTGATTTTTCTTGCGTCGAAGCAAAATCAGACACGGCATGATAAACACATTTTTTTTTCGCAGGCAAACACATGTTGAATGTAGCCACAAAGTGTGGCTTAAAAGGAAATTCTGGGGAAACAAGTATTATTTTTAGTTTTAGTCTAGAGTTAACACACAATAAGTTTACTGAACCACAGTGCTAGAGATATTATAAATCTTTGGTTAAAAGCCATCTTAAAAGCAGCTTTATTTAGATTACAGACATTATGTTGGTGACTTCTTATCTTTGCAAGGCAGTGGTAACATATTTCACTTAGTAACAGAAACACACCTGCAGCTCATCAGCCCATATTAGCTATAGCATGCTAACCTTTGCATATAGATCAGAATGATTTTGCAAATGTAGCGTTTTTATATTTCATGTCACACAACTAATTTTGCCCCTTTATATCAAAACAGAATTTTCTTCCAAACAGCCTCATTTCTACCTTTCAACACCAAAACTACTTGTGATTAGCTAATGTAATAATCCACCCTCTACTCTATCTTGTGACTGCTTTTTAGTAACAAGTGCAATCTAGAACATTTTTGTTTTATGTGAAAGTTTTTATTAGTTGATAAAAAAAAATGTCAGTTTGTCAATTTGTATTCAAGTAAAAACCCTCTTCCACCCCAATCAGCCTGCATTGTGTTCTCCATGTTACAATGTTTACTGCATGTTCTTCAGAATAGGAAAAAATTTAATTTATAATTAAAAAGTTTATAAAATGTTTTCTTAATAAAAGCCAAGATGCCAACTTTTATTTCACAAGAGTCCTGCTGTTTCCTACTATAGTTATTTGTTCCACTCAGGTTTTATTTTACATTACACAATAATAAACAATGTAAGTTAAACCACTGTTGATAAACAAATCCTTTTTTTACTTTGTCTATAAAGGCTCGTGTACTAGCCATATTTACAACACCAATCGTGTATTATGTAGTATTACCAATAAAAAAAAGACGTGAATATTCACTCAAAAACACCATTAAAATACTTAACTGAAGATTTCTATTACTTGGGGCAGAACTAATGTGCAGCAGGCATTTTCCGCAAGACGTGATGTAAACATAGATTCGATTTTAGCTGTGGTAAGTCAACAAACAGTGTTCTGTAGTGTGAATGAGTGTGAATGATTATCTGTTCAAGCCAGAGAAGGATAAGGCTTGTGAGAACAATGATTGTCACTTTCTAGTGATTCAGAGAAGGAAAATGTCAGCAGAGATGGGGGTCATGGCAGATCCAAAGTGGCTAGCATCACATGGTGCTAATGTGGACTGTGCTCCAAAAAGCATGCACCATACCTGCATGGTTCAAAATGGCATTTTTTTATGCTTACCAAACAAAGTTCTCTTCCTCAATCAACACTCAAATAACTCCAAAACAAGCATAATAATTCAAGATCAAACAATGTTAATTATAAAATACGACGATGGCACATCGCTATCAGCACATCACTGACTGAGCCTCTATTAATATACACAACCTCTTCATAAAGCTTGCAATTAAAGTTCACAGCAAGTACCTTTAAAGGTAAAGGTTCAGTGTTTGCTCTCTCCACATGAACATCAGACTTGGTGTGTTTCTGCGATTTACTTATTTATTTACTCCACTATTGTTTGATTGTTTCTACGCTCATTGCATAATTTCTTTTGTTTTCAGATATTTTCCTTTCTTCATTTAATTTTGTTTCTCTTCTCTCTTGTGGTGAACGCCAACTCCTATAGGACCGTCTCCCACTTAGATGGCCAGTGAGGCGTGCTACGACATGCACAAATAAAGCATTCAGATTTTGCCCATTAACTTTGCTGAGCACTGGACTATTTACAGCCACTCTATATCAAAGTGACAAATTGGTTACTGACAAATAAGTCATTTTTATAGCAGCAACACGACCCCCAAGGGTGATTAAATCATCTGGGAGTCACAAGTTGCGTAAGCAGTAAATATTTAAAGAAAATGCAGAAGCTTTAGGCTTTAATATCTCTCTTTATTTTACACATATTGTGCGTTGAGTTTACCAAGACCACCAAGTATACTAAATTTAGTCTTTGCAGAGACGGATACCTACAAATGTGAAAAAAATACTTTACATATTTCTTAATAAAGACATAGGAGAAAAAGATCAAGCACTTTCACCTAGAGCACTAACAAACACAATTTTGGAGAATAAAAGAAGAAGAATGCGCAGTTCATTTTTCTGCTTTGACTCCATCAACATGCACGCCCCTCAGTTTGAGTCCAGTTTGTCTTGTGAGGCATCCTGCTGTGCTCCAATTTCCTTCACACAATCTGCTCCAGCCATACATAGGAGCCGTTCAATGGGAGTGGAGCGTGTATCCTGGGAAAACTAAAAATAGGCTTACCTGTTTGTGCATCTCAATATTGAGCCCGTAGGACATCTCATAGTACTAAGAAGAAAAAAGGACACAGAAAAAATAAAGGATTAGGATAATCTCAGGAGCTCTGTCCTAACATTTTGTTACATTTGAAAGAAAGTACTAGATGTGATCAATAAATCTGAAAAAAAGCTTTTCAGCTGCTGCAATGAACTAACTAAAACCTATATCCAACCATAAAAAAGCTTATTATCTCTAAACAGAGGAAAGCCTATAATAAGACACTCCAGTTTGGATCAATATTTTTCAAACTGTGGTCTGTAGACCACTGATGGTCCGTGAGCATCTCCCAATATCCTGTATGCATCTTTAACTACTTGTATTTTGTCTCTCATAGTTGAGGTATACCTATGATGAAAATTGCAGGCCTTGCTCATCTTTTTAAGTGGGAGAACTTGCACAATTGGTGACTGACTAAATACTTTTTTGCCCCACTGTATTTCTATACTATTTTATACTAATATGTCTTAAACATTTGTATATTTATAGATAATTTCACTTATAATGCATTTTATTTGAATTATATTTGAGAAAGTTTAAGTTTTTATTGTGTGTGATGTGTTAATTTCAAAAAGAATATAAGCAGTTCTTTTTACCCAATTTATTTTTCTTTTGTTTTTAACCAATTAGTAGACATTTCAGACAATCCCATTTTAATTCCAGGTGGGGTCCCGACTCAAAGGTTGAAAACACTGTCCTAACCACATCAATCCTAAAGTTCTCAACCTTTGTTGACAAGAGATACAAAAAACTGAAATTGGAAAAGGCCTTCTATTAGGTTGTAATTGGGAAAATGTTGAAAAGGTTTTTGTTTAGAGGAATAAAAAACATTATTTTATCTGTAATTAAATTAGTTTTTTTTTTTTGTAGTAATTTGTGATGCACTGAAAATTTGGCCACCAATTACTTTCAGTTTTTGGCTCTAACACTTATCTGCTGCTACAAAATACTAAAACTGCTTTACAATAAACACACTGCATAGTGCTATCTTTTTGTTTGGTGTGTAATGATGCCACACTTCCATTAGCTGTATTTTTATTTTAAATTAAATTAAATTTAAAGTTAAATTTTTTGCTGCTTTCTATAACCAAGCAACGGTTCTATAGCGGAAGTAAGGGCAGCGATGCTTAAAGTATAAAAAACAGAACCAGTGGATCCAGGAACACAAATTAAGCAAAGCATCAACTCAGGTAATACGCATCAACTCCTTTTCTTAATCTGTTTAGTCGGTTTAATTGACAAATCATGTTAGCGATACCTATTCTATATTCCTATTGACTTGAAAAAGTCATATCAGGGCAAGGCAAGGCAAATTTATTTGTATAGCACATTTCAAGGCAACTCAATGTGCTTTACATGATAAAACATTCAATTGTTTAAAATCAATAAGAACATTTAAAATATTCAGTAAAATCAATTCAAATCATCAACAAACACATTACATCAACAACATAACCAAAAATCTCTCTCTCAATCATATGCAGTAGAGAAAAAAGTGCCTTTAACTTCGATTTAAAAATGTTCACATTGGATGCTGACTTCAGGTCTTCTGGCAGTTTGTTCCACTTCTTTGCAGCATAACAACTAAAAGCAGCATCACCATGTTTACTGTGAACTCTATCAAGATATCAAGAGTCTGTCCAGAATTTAGTTTTGTTTTAAGTCAATAAAAGTATCACTTTTTTCCTTTGCAAAAATATTGTATCGTAATGTGAGCCCATTATCGCCGATCCTACTGTATCGTCCCACATTACTACTAATAACTGTTACAGCTCCAATTAAATTTTTCTGGAAGTCAAATAATAAAAAGTCAAGCAGCTTGAATGTATGACGAGTGAGCAACATAACTAAAAAAGAGCCACTTCTATTTTAGTGAAAAGGTCAAAGTGGAGAGGCATTGGAGCTGTGTGTGTGTGTGTGTGTGTGTGTGTGTGTGTGTGTGTGTGTGTGTGTGTGTGTGTGTGTGTGTGTGTGTGTGTGTGTGTGTGTGTGTGTGTGTGTGTGTGTGTGTTAGTGTTATGGTGTGTGAGATTTTGTGCGTGTGTTCTTTGTAATTAGAGGACCACCTTCATGGCGTCAACCCTGTTAATCATCCACTGTGTCTCCTGGGAACTTCACTCAACACACAACAACACGCAGATTAAAGACATGCATGTATCTGTGCACATGCCTCGAGCCACACGCACGCACACAAGCTGCCTAAAGTAATTACAGCACTGGGGAAATGGAGGTGCGGCAGAGAGGAGGTCGCTGTGGGAAACAAAACTTGGCCTGGCACTTATGGAGTGGAAAAACAATTGAGAGGGTGCACGCGTGCATTCATAATGTGTGTGTTTAGAGCAGATTAGGCCTTAGGAGGGTTCACCAGCACAATCATTTTCGAACCCAAATGTATAGGTTACAGCTAAGGACTGTTAATACCGATTATTTTATTTATATCTATAGAAATTGGGGCTGAACAATTTAGAAAAATAATCTAATTGCGATTTTTTTTCCTCAATATTGCATTTGCGATTTAATATGCGATTATTTTTCCAAGGGCCTCTTGTCATGTATTTTTCAATGAACACAAGCAATAAATTAATCTGTTTCATAATAAACAATTTCAGAATTATATCAACTTTAAATAAATATAAAATGTACATTTTAAAGCACAGATTACAACAATAAAGCAAACAAATCTGTGGCTTTACCTCTTCAACATCTCTAACTAACTTCACGTTTCATGAAACATGTGGACTGAACTTCTTAAATACACTCTGAACTTATCAAGACAGTACAAGAAAGAAAAAAAAAAAAACTGCAGCCTTTGCGATTAGAAAAATCGCGTTTTATAATATCTCGATAATGTCGCAAATGCAATTAATCGTTCAGGCCTAATAGAAATCCATGCATCTTGATCACATGACCATATTAAAACAACACAGCGGCCATTGGGGACAGGAACTGTTTCTCTCAGTGGCACAAATAATTGAAGGCTTTTAATTGTGATGTTTTGTTAACAGTTTTAGATGGTTTGTGGAAAAACGCCTGAGGCATTTCCTGTTTTTAATTTTTTTTTAGAATGCAAATAGTTGCTAATAACTTTTTTTGTAAACTTGTACATATGTTTTTGATAATTACACTTTATATTTGCATTCCGATTCATCAAATGGATTCGTTAAACATATTTATGTTTTTCACAGTAAAAAGACCAGTTTTTTCTACTCGGATTTGATGTTTTTGTGTGATTTTAAGTCCACTGTGTTTATACAGTATGTCAATGAACAATAAATTATGAATTTATACAGCTGAAGTTGTGCTGAAAAGAATGATGCCAAACAAGGCAAGCTGAACCATTATTATGGTGAGATGTAAAGGTAAAATCAAAAGTAGTCAAAAACAGCCAGTTATACACTGGACTCCAGAGCTCAGAAACATTTGATTTACGCCTCGTCAACATGCTGCCATTAATATGGCTGTGGTTCTTAAAAAAAATCCACTTCTGACCAAAAACATGGCACTTTTTAATGTTAAAAATCTGTTTTCTTTTTAATTCTGTGTGGTTCGTGTGAGTCAGTGTGTGTGTTAATTTCTTTCCTCTGATGGTGAGAGCAGCGGGGCAGCACAGATTAGATGCAATTAAAGGCAGTCAGAGGATCAATTAGAGGCAAAACATCAGACAGCTACGGCCAGTAACAATGTGATTAGCCCTGAGGTGGAGCAGAGAGCAGGCTAACACATCTGTGAGTGGAAGTTTGTGTTTGGACTTGTGTTTGTGTGGGAAAAACACAGGGTGAGCACAGAGAAAATGAAGAGGGTGGGGTAGAGAGGAGTCCTAGTAGCATGGAGGGGTCGAGCCATGTGGGAATTAACAGGGTCGTATGACACTTTTAAAGGTCCCATATCATGCTATTTTTCACCCATCTCCATTTGTTCTAAGAACACCAAAAACATTGTATTTGAGGTTTATTTTCCCAAACTCGCCTGTTTTCCAGAGTTTTAGCCTCTGAAAAGTCAATTTCTGAGCAACTCTACACAAACAGGCTGTTTTGCGTCCTACTTATTGCATATTCATGAGTGGGCGTGTCTATAGACGGGATACTGACTTCCTCCTCCCCGCACGGTGATGTAGGGCCAGAGGACGGCCCGCCCTCCTCCCACCCACTCCGTAGCTGAGCACATGCTGATTTATAAACATGAGACAGAGCGTGGGGGCGGGGCGTTCACCGGTACATACATAGACTGTAGAAAATACATACATAGCACTGCGCGAGGGACACTGACATGCTCACCTTCGTGGGCGACTCTGTTTACATGTCACTCATGGCAGAGAGCTTCCTGGAGGCGCGGCTTCTCCAGCTCAGTGCCGCGTCAAATTCATCATCAAAGTGGGAACGCGTCATCAAATTGGAGCAAGGTGTTTGGGCTCACCCTGCAGTAAGAAAGATGGGCCCTTTAAGACTTTGATGCATGTATGGTTTTTGAAAGGGTGTATTTGTACTGTTGCTGTACGGACAATCCCTATTGCTATTGGTACGGTTACCAAAGTACAAGTACGTAGGATCTTAGGGTTAGGTTATAACCCAATATTGTGACAATTTAGGGTTAGGATTACGGTAAGGTTTAGGGTAAGGGTTAGGTTATAACCCAATATTGTGACAATTTTTAGAGTTAGGGTTATGGCTAGGTTTAGGGTAAGGTTTAGTCTTAGTCACACAACCTAAACTGGCCAATGAATGACCTATCACATGACCTAGACTGGCTAAATAGGGGCGCTGCATACGGATAGAATGTTGGTATACGGCAACCGTACGGATAGCCACTGCCTTTTTTAAAAAAAACTCAGATCGTGTCTGGTAAAAAAATTCTTCAAATACAGAATTACAAAAGACAGCACCCATCCCATTAGTGTGACTCACCATGATATAATGGCGTTGCATCTCTGACTTCTCAGTGGCCAACTTGTCACACTCAAGCTTCAAACTGCAGATGGAAAAAGAGAGAGGAGCACATTTTGTTATTCAGCTCTACATTTTCCTTAAAAGTGCTGACAGACAATTTCATCATTACCTCTACCTCTACTTGTCCTCACTTTAATCATTACTTCTACCTCAATCATCATCATCATCATCATTGTCGTCGTCATCATCATCATCACCACCCCCACCTCTTTTTTTTTTCATCATCACCGACGTCATTTCCATTTATATCATAATTGTCAGCTCAATCATTGTCATGACCACTGGCATTCTCCTCACCTTTACTAGTTAGTGGAAGTGTTGGCGAGCAAATACTAGCTAATCCCGAAGCTGGTGAGACGACACAATTTTGATCAGATAAAGACAGTCTAGGCCTCATACATCAATAAATCAAAGATTATCTGCACAAAGAAGAAAAAAGATGTAAAAGATTGTTTTCATCTCCACTGTAAACACTTTTATTGTCATTATAGGAAAAGTTCAATTAAAGTACAAGACTAGTTATAGATTTAGCTTTTTGTTTTTACATCAGGGGTCACCAAAACGGTGCCTGCGGGCACCAGGTAGCCCGCTTGGACCATATGAGGTGCCCTCAGGAGCTCTAGTCACCAATAAGCTCCATCTAAAATCTGATTTAATTGTATTTATATATTTACAAAACGTGACAATTTATATAATTCAGTTTTGTTTAAGTCCGTTTTGTAAAAAGGGGAGTCCCAAGAAGAGCAAGCGCTTATGTACAGGGACCCACTGTTAAAATACCAATGTATCCAAAATACAGAACAACCAAATACAGAATTACAAAAGAAAAACAAAATTTAACAAAAATTCACCCACCCTGCACCCACCATCAAGATCACATTTACAAAACAAAAGGAAGCCTGTGAAATTAATCCATCCAGTCTCTACACATCACAATATTCAAATCAGATTGACATAATTACATCTTCAAGATATCTCATACATTCAAGGGCCAGACCAAAATGTGACCAATGTGAATAATCAGCCATATTGGGTTTTATTATACTAGTACAGTGCCCATTGGAAGTATGCATTCATGTGGGAGCATAAGGGTTGCGGGTGCAATTATCCTGGTTTAATTCTATGAGACATGTGCATGACTATATCATCACTTTTATATTTTTTTGTTTGGTGTATTTTTCTGTAACGTATGTTTTTTTTGAGTCATGTGTATTTGTGTATCTGTCTGTTGTCTTTTTGTGCATAAATGTTTGCTGTTTTTTTTTAATTTATTTATTTTATTTTTTTTTTGTAATGTATGTTTTTTGTAGTCATGTGTATTTTTGTATCTTTCTGTTGTGTTTTTGTGAATTTTTTGTATAATTATTGTTTTATTGCCATTGTAGTGTGATTCTGGAGTCATTTTGTGTGTAAATATTTAGTTTTATGGTTTTTTAGTATAAATATTTAGTTTTGTGTATTTTGAGCCATTTTCATATTTTTAATGCAGATTAATGCGTAGCTATCAACACAGCAGCCATTGCCGTCAATCACTTCCAGGTGAGGTCCGTCCAGTCTAAAAGGGCTTTATTTTCAGGTGCAAAATAAAACAGCGTGTGTGGTTTAATTCTATGGGACATGAACATGATAAATGTGTTTTTTGTTGTTTTTTTTTTTTACTCACTTTTATATTTTTTTGTTTGGTGTATTTTTCTGTAATGTATGTTTTTCGGAGTCATTATGTGTATTTGTGTATCTTTCTGTTGTGTTTTTGTGCATTTTTTGTATAATATAGTTATACAAAAACTACATGAGTAAGTAAATTAAAGTATTATCTACAATTCGGCTGTTTTTTTTAAAAAACAAAAATAATTTTTTACCTTTGAACCGAGAGGTCAGAGCTTAGCTTCCATGCACGGCACCACAGAGAATCCGCAGTTTTCCAGATGGAGTATTGAACGGGTTGGGAAAGTTGTCTGCAAAAGACTCACCAGTGGCTGACGGTTTCAAATAATCTATTCAGAGAGCTCCCGTGTCTCGGTCTAAACTATCTTCTTCTCTATCGCTCGTGTGTTTATAGTCCATGTCTGCTTGGCTGTGTGCGCAGCGATTGGCTCTGGCCGCACACGTGACTCTTGCTCGTGTCAGGAGCTGTGTAGTGAAATAGATATAAATGGTGCGCTAACGCCCCCTCACACCCTGAGGTCAAAAGATGAAAAAGTTTCATTTCGGGGCCGTCCAGAATTGAAATAATATTAAAATAAACTTTTTGAAATGTCCAAATTACTCGAAAATAACAGATACACACACTTGGGGTATTTGGAACCCGTTGACTAAGTTTCAGGTCGAAACTCGCACCGCGTCAGGGAGATATTTTCTCCACACACACACACACACAGACGTTCCTTGCTTTTACAGGTAGATATAACGTAGCAATAAACTTTGCTTAAAAAGCTTTTTAAATATGTTAAGAGAGTGTGTTTCTTGTATAGTGCTATCAATTTCGTTCCAAGATTCAAACTCACAAAGATAAATATATATGTCAGATGCAGTCAGTACTTAGTAAAGTTAAACACTGCTGATAATGTTTTAGTATTAAATTAACCATGTTAAAATGTTTATGTTTACTGAAACACTGGGGCAAATGTTTTTAAGTGTTGCAGATCTGATGTATGGTCAGTGGTATGCTATATATAATATGATATATACAGTATAAGATACATCTTTAAAAAGAAAAGTGTGTTTTCTATAAAAAAATTTAATGAAAATTAAACAACTGCATAAATTAGGAGAAATAAAGTGTTTCATGTTAAAACCAGAACATTTCCAACCTTTTTAAGTTACTGCTAGCCTTCTTCATTATCTTATCCTCTAATTAAAGTGAAACCATGAACATTTAGTTCAGTACCTATGAAGTAGCTCACAGTTTCAGAAAGGTTGGTGACCCCTGGTATAACCATCTATAGACACCCCACTTTCCTCCAACAGTCCAAAAACCTGTCTGTTATGCTAATGTGTGATTTGAAATAGAACATGAATGTGCTTCTGAAAGATCGTCATATTATTAGCCCTGTGATGGACTACTTCCTATTACCGTTTTCCATGAGTATCCTGTCACACCTTTAGGATTATGAGGTAATGATGGGATAACGCTTTCTGTTCTGTTCCGTCTCACCCTAACCTTCACACAAACTCATGAGTACACTGAAGTCCTTTCTTACTTTGTAAAGAATAACCTGCTTGTAGCTCAGCCTTTTGTTAATTAAGCAAAATAAATTAAAGCTGGAGCCAATTCCTGCATTTAACTAACATTTGTTTTTGTAGGTGGAACCCTAGGCAGCTTCCCTATAACAAACCATAAATAAATATGATTGCTTTTCAAAGCACCTTCTTATCCTGATGAAGCCGACATAAGACATCAGGTCTGAGCAGCTTCTGCCAATCCAAAATGCACCTTATCTCAGCTATATAAAACCTGGCTTCACTGTATAACTGCGTAGGCTGTGTGGCGGGTTGTCATGACGACAGGCCTCCCCACTGCCAGCCTACCTGGGATTGGCTCCGTGCCTCCTCTGAGTGGTGCTGAGCAGCCCCGGGCCTGAAGCACTGCTCTCAAACGACACTTTGATGGAGTTTTATTGGTGATTCTTCCGTCTCTAAATCGCTCCTGCTGTCATCTTTATTTTGAATTATGTATTCCCTGATCTATTTATGCATGTGCGCAAGGGGAGGGGGGGGAAGTGAACTGAAGGGAAGAACAAGGGGGTGGGGAGGGGAGGGGAGAATGGGAAGAGGAAGACTGCAACAGCTACAAAGCTCGCTACTATACCAATGGGAACGCCTGCGGTAGATTTGCCTTTTAAAGTATTCAGCAACAGACAAGCGCGGCGCAGCAGCACGTCACTACAAAGCCTCGTTTGTGGCTGTCAATTCCCCCACCCCCTCCATCCCAGCCCCCCTCCTGAGTCAATAAGCACTGTATGCATGTTTTGTACGCTCAGACAGAAAAAGGTATTCTTTCAACTGTGCCCCAACTCTCTGAGGGGGGTTAAACGGTGCCACTCGCTGTTATGGAAATTACGAAAACCAAAGGCGGGAGGGAAAAGATGAGCAGGGCGTCAGTGCAGCTTCACAGTCTTCCAGCAACAAGAACGATCAGACCAGAGCTGGGATTTTGCACACATTATGTTAGGCTTTCATCTGCTTTTGCCTGTCTGTGTAGCCAGCAGAGGAAAAGCCCATAGAAGGTTTGGGGAGTACAAGTATAGAGGCACAAACCACCTCAGGAAGGAAGGCAGGCTTCAAAGACTCGCTTAGAGAGGATTTCACACTGAGAGGCAGACCCTGTGGTATCACTGATATCAAACAGACCAGTGAAGGTCGGACATTGGAAGTATCTCTGACTAACAGAACTGATGAAGAGATTAAGCAGTAAAGACAGATCAATCGCTGAAGGTAAACGAGGTCCTGAGAGTCGACAAATATTTCCTCGTTTGGCAATGCAGTGGTATATCTAATGTTAATGGTAGCCGAGAGGCACAAGTTTCCATCATTTCAACTAAACTATTCTGTTTATATTTTTCATGGCTGCTTTAAAAGTAATTAAAAATCCTCATACTGGGATACAATCACAACATGTATGTGCAAAATATTGAATCCTTCAAAACATCAAAAAACAAAACAAATCTTATACACTTTTGGACAACTTTTTTTATCTACTCAATGCAGCCAAGGCCCATTTTGGCTTCAGAGCTAATTTATAGTAACTGAAGGTGTTATAGGGCATATCACCTTCCTCGTAAATTTTGATGTGTGTATATTGTGACAGAAACAAAGAGTTCAAGCAGATTTGCTGGCTGCCAACTGATTATGCAAATGTCTTGTTTAACCCAATCTCAGTTGCTGGAAATTGTTATCTGATGATTGCAGAGCTCATTCAACAACAATGAATTATTAGAAACCTATTCAAATTGAACTTTGTAGTGAATCGTGGTGAGACGTCTAGTTGAAAAGATTACTTAAAAGAAGTGTATATGGCCAATATTCAGGTATACTGTGGCCGTTCATATATAAACTACCAGGGGTTACAAAGTGTGCATAAGAAATATTTATTCAACCGATACGTCACCAGCAGAAACATAAAATGTTGACAAACTCCAGAATGGAACATTTAGTTAGTTTACTACCATTTTTGATGTAGTTTGTTCCCAGTATTCCCCAGTGTTATCAGAAAGAAGTAAAAAAAACACTTACATGCATCAGTCTCTGTGACTCCCCATCCCACAATGCAATGCAGTGCAAATGACACATTTTCAAGTGGCAATTTTCCTTTAATTTTGAGGTAAATTATGTTGAATTTATTGATTTATGAGGCGTTCACTGATTTTATCTAATATAATAATTATTGTGGGTAGCAGCTTTTAGAATGCCAGTTATGGCATGACCCATGGGGAGTTTGTTCTGATTCCCAGTGAAGCCATAAATAGTTTTGTGTAAAAATTCATACAGAAAATTCCACAAACTCTTATAGTTAACCTTTTTTCAGGTTGTGAAGAGTCTCCCAATGTTTTAATCGCTCGTAATTGTGGACATCAATAAATAAACTAAATGCTGCAATGCTATTTTAATCCCTCATCAGGTTTCTCAAGTATAGCCTTAAGAGTCGTAAAATGCTTCAGCAGTTAAAAGCTATTTTTAAACAATCCTTTCCACTGAGTGGTCATGCATGCATTTTGCAGTGAATAATTTCATTTAGTGGATTCCAGCAAAGTGCAAGTCATTAAAGATATATTGCAGTTGTGTTTCTTGCTTCATCGCGGCAGCTGTGACATACTGTAGATGTGTGCAATAAAGAATAACAATTATCCTTGGTCTCTTTATTATCTAGTCACAACTACAAGCCTCTTATTGGATAACTTTTACCTTTCTGATTGCAACAGTGTTTAAGTGTTTTGTCACCTGTGGTACTGTGCTTGAAGGAACTGGAACTCATCCTTGATCCTGTCGCAGGAGTCAGAAGTCGTGAATTTCAGCTGCTGCGATGAGGCCTGCCAAAGATGTAAAAAAAAAAAACACCAGAGAGAGAAAACTGTCAGAAATGCACAGCATGAGAGAAGCAAGTAAAAATCAGAACCAAAACAAGAAAAAAAAAAAAAAAAAAAAAAAAAAAAAAATCATGTCCTTGCCTCAGTCGCATTGCTTTGAAAATGGTTGCCAATAACGTACTTTATTCAAATGTAGAAAAACCCAAGCAGATTCTAGAATGTGTGTTCCTTGTTCTTGTCAAAATTTTAATTTTACCGTGAGTAGGGGTGTGTTATACATTTCAGTCGGTCTGATAAAATAAACTTGTACAGGCCAGAACTGTAAACCCAACACTTTAACATTAAGAGCTTTCATCACACTCCATTGCAACCCTCTTTAGACATAACCCAGACTCAGTCTGTCCTTGGTCTGTCACCAGCAGCATTCTTACAGCATTATAGCATCCAGCTTTTGTAGGGTTCACACACTGTGGCTCACCTAACCAACCATTCACAGAGTATCTTCAACTGTTTTAAGATAGCTTAACAAAGGCAATACTGGCAATCCTTTTGCTTGCTTGTTTTTTCTTATTTATAACACCTAAAGTTTTTTTCCCAAAGTACATGAAGAACAAAACAAAACTAACAACTACAGCAACTCTCTATGGGGTATAACATAATCTTGTAATAGTAGCTATTAGGGGTGTGATGATACACTCTGCTCACGAGACGAGACGAGATTTAAAAAAAAAAAAATACAATGACAAAATATATGACTGGACCAACAGACTGAGTTGCACATGCATTTTGATATGTTTTATTACAACTCTTTACATGCATTAAATAAGCATGAGCTTTTAATAAACTTCTTCCACAAATTGAAACAAAAATTTAGAAAAGTTAAAATTTGTATTATTTTTTTTTTCCAAGTGCAAACAATATTACGTGTAAAACCAAATCAAAGTTCTACTCTGTCAATACAGAGTGCAAATAGTGCAAACAGAGGCTGACCAAATGTCATTAACAACATGTTGAAACTACACAGACATGTTCTTTTAACCGTTAATAAACTTCTTCTTCCACAAATTGAAACTAGAACTAAAATTTACTCCTTCTCTTCTTCTTTTCCTTCTTCTGCTTTAGGTTCTGGCAGGCTAGATGTAGCAAAGCTCATTACTGCCCCCCACGGGTCACAAATAGAAGCTTGGATAGCTCACAAAAAAAACGAAAGAAAAAATATATCTTGCGAGACAGATTTTTAACGCGACGAGAAATCTCGTCGAGTTTAATCTCGTCACAATCTGAGTGGTTTTACTATGGAAAATTACTCAATGTGACTAAAACAGGGCTCTACGCTGACATTTTCCCCAAGAGATAAACAGGAGCACAATACTATATTTATCTATAGACAGAAAAATAGGCAGTGCATCACATATTTCTGATTTACATCTTGTCCAACTGCTTTTGTATGATGGCCGTCCAGCACATTTAGACGTAAGCCAGCATTTCACTGCAGGTGTGGGATCAAACTCTTCAACAGAGCAACCCTCCATGAGGATCCTTATTAATTAATAATGAAAATCCTTCATCCTTCATCAAGGACAAAAAGTGGAAAAGAAAAAAATCGACAAAGCCTTTCTACAACAAGGAATCTTAACGACAGTACATCACTAAACTGAAAGCAAGAACCGTCCTGCTCCTCTTCCTTAACTTCCGATCTCCCTCCCAGTTCCTCATCCTCACCTTCACCTGATCACTGTCTTCATCCTGCTTTCCACATTGGTTCCGTGCCCTCTCTTTTCTTTTTTGACAGCCTGTCACCGCTCGTGTGGCACTTGTTGCATTATTACAAAATAGTGGTGTAACAATACATCAATCCACGTCGATACATCTATTAATTAATAAACGATCCAATTACATCAATGCACAATGAAAACAATGCTAAACATCGTCATCTTTAAGATATGCCTTTATTTTGAAAATTCACATAGCGCGTCTGTACGTCCGTGCCACCATTTCCTGCACGGGGATGGTGGCATAACGTAGTAAATGCCATGCAACAACAAAGCCTTGCAACCCCTGCTGCCACCCACATTTGTACACGGTACTATGCGGCTGCCGACCAGTAATGCCCCGCTGCCGCTTCCTGAATGTGGAGCCAACCGCTATAAAACACCAACGAAGAAGACGCAGAAGTATCCTGAGAGTGGCACAGAACCTGCGTTGTTTACATTGTTGCTCAGCAAAGCGAGGAGTGAAGGAGAAAAAGCCACACAAAAAAGATGTCAAAATAATTAACAGAGGAAATTAAATAATAATGAAAGCGCAGCGCTATAGTAGTGATGCTGATTTTAAGACAATAAGGATTGGGTTGAAGAAGGTTGTTTTTGGAAGTCCACTAGAGATATCGATTTAATATTAAAGTAGAAAAAAATGTATCAAAACCATATATGTAGCATTATTATCCATGTACCCTTCGTTATACCGTTTGAAAACCAAATCAAAACAAATAAACCATGTGGTTATTTTTGTTTTACACAAATTCATCATATGCCCCTTAAAATACGTTTTTATACTTTAGTTATATAACAGTGAGGCATCATTAATATGTCAATGTTAAAATAATAATATTAATAATAACATGCCAGTGACATTTTTTTCCCCATCTGGTTACAGTTTGTTACAGTGAACTCAACTGCTTTTAAAGCCATATTTTTGCATTATTAAAAATGTATTGCACCGTAGTAATTTAAATAAAACTAATAGATATTTTTTATCACTCACATAATTCAAGGTCTAACATTGTTAAATGTTACAGAATGGTGGTTATACTGGTTATGTAATGCATGATTCCTGAAAGACCTTAGAAATAAAATGGTCAAATCATATTTCAGTTATTTTTTGGGAGTTGATAATATACATGTAAATGATTGTGTGGCATATGATATCACATATCAATCGCAGGCTTGTGAATCGAATTGAAATCATATCGTGATTGGCTTTGGATGACGATAGGATGCTTGCCAATGTCACAAACATATCAACATCATATCATGATGATTCCAGAAGCCTGCTTTCCATAGTTTCCACAGTGAATTCCAACTCGTGCTCACATGGTGCTGTCCTCCTCTTATAGCATCTTCTCAAGGTATTTAGACGTAGGGACTTCAACTTGTTTTGGTTGCAGTTATCAGCAACTTCACACTCTTAATTCTGTGAGAGACCAGCAGAGTTGTGGTGAAGCCCTGATCACATCTGGTGAAGCTATGGAGCTCCAGGCCTGTTTGTCGGTTTCTGCAACGTTCACAATAAATCATGTGAACATCTGACCAGCAACTCATCATCTTTGGCTCTGAGTTTGTCTCCACAAAAAGGATTAAAAGGAATGTAAGGGGGCATGGGGGATGAGGGTCTTGAACTGACACCAGATGTCTCCATGATCCACCATAGGCGCCCCCTGTTGTAGATGACACGGCATCGTTGCGTAGACCCGTATAGATGGTATTTATCATCACAATGCGCGACTAAATAATTTTTCGCGGTTTCAACACATGGTTTTTAGGATAAATGAGTGTGAAAAGCTCTCACTGTGGAGCCGTTCGGAAGTAAGACTCAATGACATCCAATGCTCGAGACTGCGACCAGATTTTGAAAATCCAAAAGGAGGAAACGGGGAGTTACACGCTGAGGTGTCCGGGCACTCGTAGCAACAGAGCTCATGGGGGATGCGCCTAGTGGACATGGGGTGAAGCAATGTAGATGCTAAATTGGTTATGCTACTGTTAAGTTAATTCTATTAGGTTTTTTTTATTCTGCAGAAATGCAGAATAAACTTGAATTATTAAGTTATTTAAAACATTTTTAAAGAAAAATAAATCTGTGAAGGCAACTGAAAAGTTAGGATAAAGGCAGTAAATGACAGAAGTTTTGTATACTGGTTGAAACTAGTTATTTCCAATCACTTAATGGCTTATCTTTAAGCTTGTATACAACATAAGCAGTTTTTTTTTTAATTTATTTTTTACAAAATAAAACCAACATTTAATTGTTCATTTAGCCTTTACTCATGATTGAGACAAATAATGTATCATAAAAATACATGTATATTTTTTCTTTTTTATATATAACAATGAAGATCAAAAGTCTTTGGATCGTGTACAGGTGTAGTATCTGCACATTTAATCAAATTTTAAATTCTTGGGTAAATTCTTTCCAATTAATTATCAATTTTAAAGCTTATTTTTGCATTGTACAAAGTTTGTTTAAAAGTAGTGCAATAAAAACACAGAGTTTTCCTTAATATGACAAATAATTGTGATTATAATCGTGATTACAACACTGAACAAAAAAATCGTGATTATCATTTTGGCCATAGTCGTGCAGCCATATAGTATCATGGCACTTTGGCAGCAACAAAACATAGGAATGCTCATCCAGCCCTGCTGCATTATAATGAGATAACAATGTTTATTATTCTCCATCAGTGACCAAAACAAGGTGCTGTATGGGAGCCTGAGAGCCCAAAACAGATGGATGCTCATAATGTTAAGGAAATGCTGCCATAATATTGTGACACATGCCATCTGCTGTGACAAAAAACAGCATGCATGTTGTGTGAGTGAATATGTCTGTGCTCAGGGGAGGCTCTGCAATGGTTCGTGTTGTTTTTTTTCCAGAAGAATAGCCTACGAGAGTGAATGAGCTAGAGAAAGACATTTGTATTTCAGGTTTGTGTGTATGAGAGCAAAAAAAGGTATGTACATATCTAGTGGGGTAATACATGTATGGTGTGAGCATCTGTGCGTTTGTGTGTATGATGATTGGCTGCCAGAGGCAAAAAATATTCTTAAGCATAAATTGTACACGAAGAAAGAAGGACACACACACACCACATGTGCACACATGTTACATGCACACAGCCCCTAAATGTAGGACAATCTCTAATTTGATTCTGCCCTGCTCCTCTGAGACGTAATTAAAGCATTAAAAAGCTTTGTGCGGTGCTGAGGCAATTGAGACGGTCTTCAGCGATTAAATGGGATTCATCATTTCAGGAAATTGTTGCCCCACCCAACCACTATAATCCAGCCTCATCGTCAACACACACACACACACACACACACACACACACACACACACACACACTTTTGGCTCCCATCATCTGGTCTGATCCATGTGAAATTTACTGTGAGCCATGATCTCGGTTTTAAATAAGAATCAGGCGGTTTCTGCTTCATAGATCATTTGACAAAAGCGATGGCAAGAGATGGAGATTACAAACGGACTGTGTGTGTGTGTGTGTGATAGCTTTAAGCAAAAAGCTCAAAAATGATCACACAATGTGATTAGACACACTGACAAAACATGAATACAGTACCACATTTAGAAACACGAGCAGTGAGAGTACACAAACACATGCACACACACAGCTCCAACACACACACACACCAGGATATGTTGAAAAACATCCTCAGTATAAGTTTTGCCTGAGGGTAACGCCAGTGTGGGGATTGTATTTCCTGCAGCAGTGCCTGACTGTTTACATCTCTGTCAGGGTGCATTATTCACTGTGTTTGTTTTAGTGTGTGTGTGTGTGTGTGTGTGTGTGTGTGTGTGTGTGTGTGTGTGTGTGTGTGTGTGTGTGTGTGTGTGTGTGTGTGTGTGTGTGTGTGTGTGTGTGTGTGTGTGTGTGTGTGTGGGCGAGAGCATTAGGGGCAGGGATGGAGCCTTGGCATTGTAATCACTTACTAATGACTGGATGTTATCTCACTCTCACATTTAAATGAATGCAGAAGAAACACAGATAAACAGCTGGCCTATTTCTCAATGCCAGGAGGAGCGTTAGCTCCATAGCAACACTCTCAAGGACGCCATTTGAGCCATTCTTATGATCTGTCAATCACAGTTTATCATTGCTCATAAAAAATGAGCAAACATCAATTTCCAGCATTGCCCTCATAAAAGAAAAGAAAGAAAGGGCTTTTTAACTATATTATATTATTGGAGGTCATTTTCAGCTGATTGAACTGATAAGAACAATAAAAGCAGAATTTAAGAAGAATGTGAATTTTACAGAACATTTTACACAAAAGGAAGTTAGGCTTGGTCTATTAAGGTTGTTACTTAACCAAGTCCTAAAATTACTGAAAACAAATAGACTTTAGGTAATGCAACTGGACTTGAATCAAACCCAGTATTCAAGGAAAGTAATTCAGGTCAACCTTTTTAGAAACATACCTCACTATTTAATAAAATATGTTGAATGCTTAATTTTTTTTGGTTCACCAGTAGCAAACAAGAACGTCTGAAGATCATCGCTCACCAAGCAGGTTCATTAAAATTTCCCAGATTAGCGTGTGAATTAAAATATATGAGCTCACTGATCTGGATGACTGACGGGGCTAAATGGCCGACGTTCAGGCTCACCCTGATCAACTTTGTCTGAGCCAAAAGGGGAGACTTGCTGTGTTTGCTCCAGTGTATGTGTGTGTTTGGGGGGTTGTGTCTTCAGCCTCTCAGGACAGGGACTTTAGAGCATTGGGTTAGCCTAATCCTGTTTCAGCCAGGAATTCGATTTTGATTATTATCTCACAAACCGAGAGGAGGCTTACCCCCATTTCTGCTATGTTATTCCAACTACAGCTCACTCATTCACTCACACACACCCTTCCTCCTATTGCAGCCCAACAGATTTGACCTTGTTAAGACGCTTTAAAGGGGATTATTCTACTTTTATCACTTCGAGTGAAGTGCCCCGTAAACAGGGGCTTTGCATGGCTTGCCTTCCCTTCCCTACCAACTCTGTAGAACCATCTTGACCCCTGTGTGCAAGGCTAGCCAAGCACACAGTTCAAACACAAACAGGACAATTTAGCAAAACAAACACAACTTCCATGTGTTGGCAGATTGTGCTGAACAAAACCAAAAATAGCCAGGCATGTGAGCACAATCAGTCACAATAACTTGTGGTACTGCACAAAAACACGTGCACAACCAGATACACACACACACACACACACACACACACCACAGGAAGAGAGTGCACACAGAGAAAAGCCAAGGGAAATGGGCAATTTGTCAAAAGTGGGAAAAGTGGTGAGGCCGACAGGACTGTGGGTTTGGAGAGCATGGCTAAGATTAAAGCCAGGCTTTCAGAGGGGGAGCTTTAAGATTACACCCAGGGCAGTTGTGCAGATGATTGATGCCTGCTTGTAAAAACCAAGGTTATTACTTACAACTGCCAGTGAAGAAGGAGAACACAAGGAGGAACAAGAGAAAGATTTGTCCTAAAGTTCTTTATTGTAGTGAGTGCACAACAAGAGCAGCATGAAAGCAGAATGCTGACAAGCGTGTGAAACCAGAGCACTTAAACTTCAGCTGCACTGCGGTGTCAGAACCAACGTTCATTTGTAAATTAAAACTTCCGAAGGATCACCTGATTGTTAAGTCTCACTCAAGGAAATTAATTCACGTTTTAAAATTGTGATACCCACTTTTATGTTAATTACTATCATGTCAAGTGCTTGTCCAAAAATTTTAAAAGTAGAAGACTTACATTCTTAAACATCAGTGTCAATAATGCGTGTATTACCTTTCATTCACTACATACAAGTGACTGCTGCAATGAGCCAGTAAAATAAACCCAAGCCTCAAAACTAACATGGCTTGTAGCAATCTTTAAATGAGACTTCAACGACGGCTTTTTTTTTGCCACTCTTACATTAGGACTGATTGTTGAATTACACAACTAATAGTTGTCCTGTAGACAGATTCTCTACAGGTGATGGATAACAGTGAAGGAAGCAGGCTTGTAATCAGAGGGTCATTAGTTCAAATCTAACCTTAACCATCACTGTGGGATGTAGAGCAGGTCCCTTAACTCCATCACCGTTTGGATAAAATTCGTCTCTGATTAATGCTCTCTTTGACCAGCCTGTCAAACAATATGTACGACCATATCCTTAGTTGTGCCAAATACCTTACTGGCAAATCTAAAAAAAGTTCGGTATTTTTTGGTCAATCATTTCAGAAAGTAAAATACATACATAATATAGACTCATGACAAGTAATCATTACTCCACAACTTGATCTCTGACCTATTACCGGTGCTTTTACACTGGGATAGTCCCGGATTAGGTGGAATGGACGGAAAACAGCTGATAATTTTATCACCTTGATTATACGTGGTCTGCATTCACGCCACGCGGTGAGGGTTAAGTCTAGCTACTTCCATTGCAAAAAGCACATCATATTTTACGTGAGAATTGACATTTCAGTCTCTTTGCCCACCTGTTACAGTGAAAAATTGTGTTGCAAATAAGTCATATTTTCCCAAAACACACGTGTGGGTATACTCCCTATATTCATAATGCATATTGCAATTCCCACTTGATTTTACTTGTCAAAAAAACTATGACATTGCCATTTCCATTTCAGGAAGTGAATGCCATTTTATCCATCCATTTTCTGCTATGAAGGACTATCGGAGGCCCTATGTCGGGGAAGGACGCAACACTTGTATGTGTATGAATGGGGTCTTGGTGTAATACAGTTTGCATATGGCATTTGTCATTGCTGAGCTGCTTGTACACAGAAAAACATACCGACTACAGAAAGACTCTTGCCTGAATCAAGGGTCCTGCGTTTTGGCTTGACTTCAGGTTGAGAGTGCGACCAGCCCAGGCCAATCAAAGCACCTCCCATGGAGCAGCTTTGTTCTGGCTCACCGCACAGTTCAGCTGTGGGGAAGGGTTAGCCCACCTGCTGCTGCTGCTTCATCCTCCTTCCCCATACCTCCCACATCCTCCTCTTAGGAAGTCACTGTGGAATACTGATGCATTTTGCAGCAAACCCTTCCCCCATATTCAGTCAAAATCCAATGCACACCTGACTGCTTTTAGATTTTGAAATGTTTCTTTAATGCGGTCATTCATGCTCCCGACAAAGAAATCTTTAACAACTGCTTAAAAATTAAATACAGGAAAACCAAAAAGTCTTCCCACTCAATTCCCCCCACACACACATTAACATCTGTCCATTTTTTATAAGTTTTAAGTTATATTTCTTATACTTTTGTACACCCTAATGAGTTTGCTACAAGATTTAATAAAGTCATCAATTTGAAAAGCGATTTCGTTCAGCTAACCCAGATTATTTTGCATATTATTACTCCTTAAAATTGTGATGACAAATAATATATCCAAATATTTTAACTAATTGAAAATCTTCCCAAATGTTGCTTCATAGAACTTGTTTTATAGTGATTAGGGGCAAATGGGGAAACCAGTGCAAGGGCAACATAGTAATGTTGTAGTAGGAGTAACGTGCTTGTGTTAGTCCAGAGAATCAATGTTTCGCTAAATGAAACTCTAAATGATGCTCATCATACATTCTAGGGATTTTGTTTTAAAGTAGAAAACGTGAAAAGTAACATTGTATGTGAATGTTTAGGGGGAAAGACAGCTCACATTGTTGTATTTTTGCAATTTCTAAAAATGGATTGCTTTATCGCTACAGAGTAGGAGTGTGACATGTTGACACTTATTTACAGAAATGTTGCACTAAAATAGTGTCACTGTTCATAGGACACTTTCAATTTATTGTCTTTCAGAGATATAAAATAAAAACTGTATTTTTTCACTTAATCTTTTTTTTCTTATGTCATAGATTATCGCAGATTGATTTCTGACTATTATATTGATAATCGCAGTATTGTCAGATCGTCAGATAATTGTTATCGTGAGCTTTGTATCACGTATCGTATTGTATCGTGAGGTACCCAGAGGTTCCCACCCCTACTACAGATTAGAGCATGAATTACATTTGGTTTGTTGTACATTTGTGGAATCTTTTGATTGAGGAAACAAAACATAGAAGTCACTGTATTGCCTCCATGTTTCTTCTCAGCTTTTTTAAATGAAAGTCACAGTGTCTGTCTGTTGGTGCATGACAAGAGGAGGGCTGCACCAGTCTACACCCCTCTCTTTCATTCAGGCCCATAGCTCTTTGACAATCATCCACTGTGGCCCTCCACAAAAATCAACATCACCTGTGACCTGTGGCCTCTACTCAGCCGTACCAAAGGGGGGTGGGGGGGGGGCATCGTGCGGGGCTGTGTTTGTCATGTAAATCAGCCAGCCTAACCTTAATGACCCAGACATCTGCTGGCCTGCGTGTGTCAAGCCCCACATTCAATTTGTCCCCCAGATACAAAAAACAGATAAGACCCTTGAGGCTGGCAAGAATGTGTGGATGTGTGTGTGTGTGTGTGTGTGTGTGCATTGTGCTTGCATTTGTGTTGATGTAAGGGGAGAATAATTCTTTCATCTCTATTCATGTATTAAAGCCATAATTGCCATCAGTACAGAGCCAAGGTGTATGTTTGTGTTTTCATGCCTTTGTGCGTTTGCCTGTGGTGTGTGTGTGTGTGTGTGTGTGTGTGTGTGTGTGTGTGTGTGTGTGTGTGTGTGTGTGTGTGTGTGTGTACTGAGTGCTGGACTAGAGGAGGGGGGGAGTTTGTTTAATGGGCGAGACAGGGGACCATGGGGATTAAGCTCCCCCAGCTGGAGGCTTTAGAGGAAAGGCTGGGGGCTGTTCTGTTAATTCAAGTGGGCTTAATAATGCCTGTGCACCCTCTGCCCCTGACCCTCCCACCACTACATAAGATCTGGGAGGAAACGCATGATAAAGGAAGACAAGAAGCAGCAGCAGGAGGAGGAGGGGAAGGGAGGGTGTGTGTGTGTGTGTGTGTGTGTGCGTGCGTGCGTGCGTGCGTGCGTGCGTGCGTGCGTGCGTGCTTGGCGGGGTGGTGGTTCGTGTACAACCTGTGACCATCTCGACAGTAGACCACAGGCTCAGGGGAATTGATGAAGAAGAAAAAAAAAATAAATAAATAAAAAAAGAGTTTGCCGCCTCCACATTGTCAGCGTTGTTTTCCAGTAATAGCATCAAATAGTTTTGTTGCTCCACTTTCACACCACAGCCAGCCTTGATGAAACTGGATTTAGATTTACTCTACACTCAACACTGTCAGCTGATTCAGGCACTGTGCTAAAATCAAATGACATTATTTTGTATAAAACTAATCTATCGTAGCTTCCATTGGATCAACGCAGGTTTCTTTTCTTTATATAAGATTTCCTAAATCAATACAAAAAGCCCAAATATATACAAATGGAATAAAGATTCTGTAAAGTATAGCTGGGAAAACAGTGGCCCCGGTGTCAGTTAATGCTAATGAGAAAAAAGATCATATTTAGTGCAATAGCATTGCAGGTCCTCTGATATTCTGTGGTCGTGGAAAATGGATGGTAATATTGTTTGTGGTTTTTGTTTATTTTAAACAAAATCAAGCAGCAATCGCAATACGGTAGGAAACACACCCTCACATGCATGTTTGAGACAATATTACGCATTTATACACAATTTTTAAACATAAACCAGTTGGCAAAAAGACCAAAATGTTAATTCTCATGGAAAATATGACCTAATATGATGATTTATCACAGAGTTCATCTCCTGAAATGAAAATAGCTATACGACATGGACTAAACTCTCACTGACATATTTTGGGACAATATCACCCATTTATACGCAATTTGCCACTGGTTGACCTAATCTGTAGCAACTTTAGCAAACGGACAGACATCAAATCTCGCGCCAAACCTTGAGTGATTTCAGCGTGCGCATTGGGCGTACTTCTACAGCTGAGATATATGAAACAATGGTTAATGCAATTCACTGCATTAAGCATGATTTAAATATGATTAAAGTTTAAAAGGCAGTAATAACATTTAATCAGGGAATGCCAACGAAACTGGAACAAAACAGGAAAGGTTAAGGGTAAACTCTAAAATGGAATTGGGGAAATTTTTAAAAGGTAAATTCATCAGGAATTTTTCACAGCATTGCCATCGGCACAGATAATTTAGTGAAGCAAAGCTTACGTTTGTTCCAGCCTTACTTAAAAGCTAAAGGTTATTTGTTGAATTGGGGGGGGGGGGGGGGAGACAGCATAGCCATGCATGCTGATGTACAGTTGACTTAACAGGCGTACCGTAGTTTTGTATGAAGTAAAGATTGACAGTGACTCGAGATATGTTTGCAAAATGTTTTAATGTTTCAGTGTCAAGTTTTTCGGCAACAAGCAGTGGCTGAAATAACAGGTCATTTCTTTTATATAATTCTAAAAGACAACGCAACAAAATCAAGTTACATGTATTCTGTTTTTTTATTTTGCAGAAATGCTGTACTTGAAATAACTTAACAGTAGCATAACCAACTTAGCATCTACATTGCTTCACCCCATGGAATTCAATTCAGAGGGTCCAGCTCTTATAGTGGGGTCTCCGTCCTAACCCTCTTCTCTGCAATATTTACTCTACAAGGAGCCATTTTGCCTCATCTCACTTGGATTAAAGTCCTCACAGGGCCGAAATAATACCTTCTCAATGATTTTTTATTGATCATGTAAATGGCACCTTAAAAACAGTTTAAAATAAAATAAAATAACATCAAGAAATAAAACAGTATCTTGCATCTTCAAATTCTTACGCAGCTCAGTTTACATGAACACAATGTTATATAGAAAAATTTTTTTTTTAGTTAATGTATTTAAAGGGCCAGAAATAGTAACTTGAATTTGATAATGCATGATCATGTGGTCAACACATGCTAAAATCTTACCACACATAAAGCATATTTAACCGGCGCATTGGTGGTTAATTTAATCTGTCCCCACACAATTAAAATATTTATTTTCTTCCAGAATAGTGTTTTTGTTGGTTTATTTATCTTACCAGGGATTCAGAACTTAATGTTAGCCACAGGTGCAAGGAAAATGATTTTCTATAGATGTTGCAGGAGGTGAAGTAGGAAGGTGACCACGTCATTGCACGTGATTTCTTTTTAGGTTAACAAATTGTATTGTCATGAATCATTAATATCCTCTGTAAAAAAATAATAACTCTATTTCAATATTTTTCTTGAAGCTATAGGGAGCCATTGCAAAAGAGTCAAAGAGCCACATGGGGCTCCAAAGCCACAGGTTCCAGACCCCTGCCCTGAGAGAACCACAGCTGAACATCTGGCCTACATCAGAGTCCATCAGTTCGGGCCCCTCGATGCTGGCTCTGACAAGGCCCTCCACAGTATCAGTGTGAAGACTGACCCTCATATTGGACTTTATCCCCATTTTGTTTTGAGAAGCCTTTCATGCAGACTGCAGCTGATAGTGGGAGCTGCGCTGCGCGTGTACGTTCTCTCACTCTGCGCGCTCTTCCCCACCCCCCACACCAGGTCCAATAAGCGCGTTCCAAATGCGCTACATCACTCCGCTCGGTGCGCTTAGTGTGCTCTACCCCCCGCCCCCGACCAACGTCCACTAGGCGCGCCTCCCACACACTCTGTTGCTACGCATTTGAGCATGGATGCTGAGGCATATGGAAACTCCCCATTTCCTCCGTTTGGATTTTCAAAATAAGGTCACCCTACATACTCGCACAGATGCGACCGAATTAAATTTTCACTCGCACACATTGAAAAAATACTTGAGACTGCGACCAATTTGGTCTCAGTCCCTTTAGTGTCCAAGTTTGCAACAATTATTACCACAGTACCGAATAAAAAAAAAAAAAAAAACGAGAAAATCCCCTCTACATTGCTGAAAACTGACCGTAGGAGAGCAAAATTACAATGTTAAGGGCCCCTACTCACAACAGTGCTGGCGAGAACCCTGGGAGCTTTTACCTTTGTTCAATCATCCTAAATTAATAACACTACTTATGGCATGATAGTTATGACATTGATTAATTTATATTAGTGATTAGTGCTTGTATGACAATGACACAGGGACATTAGAATGGATGTGAGAGCTAGATTGATATAGCGGAAAAGTACACAATCATTGCAGAATCTGAAAAGCTTTTGTTCACATTAAATTCACTCTGTCACTCTGCCGAGAGCGGAGAAAAATAAAGTAGGAAGCAGATCCGTCTGTGACTGGGTAAGTTAGAGAGATCCATCATCTGTCATTATGAGACAGCACTGTTAGTCTCTCATCCTCTAGCTCATTATCTTTGGCATTCACATCTATATGGGTGTCACACATCCCTAGCATCCTTACACCCCTGTGACAGCAGCAGCAGCTGAAGATCGGCATGATCTGAAAAGAGGAGACATGCATGCATGTACAAAATAAAAGCCCCATAAGACAGAGGGTGGAGGGGTTTTCTCACTGACGTATTTGTCAAAGACAGGAAACGAGTGACTGCTGGAAGTCAGTTAAGCCTGAACCAGCTGCAGCTGAGCTCAAGAGACGTGCTAAATTCCCAAACCCCATTTCTAATCCTGTGCACGGGGTCTTAATACTCAAATCAAGCAGCACAAGGGCACTCAATTGGATTAGAAAATTAACCTCCTAGAAAGCCAGGCGAGCACAGTGTCCCAGCTGCTCTCACCTTGGTAAAGGTGACTTAAGTCTAAAATCTACAACATGTGACTGCAAGAGCACTTCTAGGGGCTTCGATTTTCCATGATCACGGATAACAGATGGAAATGTGAAGCAAGTGTCTGGAAGACGTAAACCACATTTATTTTTGTAGTATGCTGCAAAATCTCGCACTACGAAAGTGAGACAGCACGGTGCTGCATGATCTCACAAGGTTTGAGCATACCCTTTCAACATCAAGCATCAAAAAATACAAATACTATAAATAATATTCGATGATTGCACAAAACAACTTGTCAAAAAGCCTTTGCTTTGCTGCAATATGCACAAAATTAGGCCTGAAATGAATTGTCGAATAAACCGACTAAATCGATTCACAAAATAAACCCAAGAAAATTATGCATCATTTTTAGACCACTGGCTCTGGTTTTTGCTCTTTGATGCATTGTGCTCCGTCCGCCCAAGCTGCTTTCAATTCAGCATATTCCCACTTCCGCTATACACGTCTGCCCCTCCACGGGCTGCCCCAAGCTTGCACCGTCTGGCGGAAAAAAAGGCAAAAATCCAAGTTTACTTTAAGAAAGACAGTGACCTACAGTGTTGGATTGGGCGGTAATGATCCTTGCCTTGATTGCCAAATGCCGTAAAAGTGTTGGATCATTACACACTCAACAAAAAGATTGCAGTGTGTGGTGTTTGTTGTAAAGCAGTTTTAGCAATTCATAGCAGCACTTTGTATACAGCAGCAGCTGCACTTTAACACAGCAGACTTACCAAAAGGTAACCACAGGTCAGGTTTATTATTATCTTGGCAAAACCCTTGTTAATTAAGGCAGATTTACCTGTAAATATGGATCTAAAACAATATGTTTTCAGTTTTCATTGCATATGAAACAAAAGCAACCATGTGATTTCTCTTAAATGGTTAATCAACTAAAAATTGACAGATTAATCAATTACCAAAGAATCATTGCTTGCATCCCTACACAAAATGTACCCATACAATAGAACCCCAATTCCAAACAAAACGTACTGATTTGCAAATCCTTTTCAACCTATGTTTAAATTATTACACAGCAAAGACAAAATATTTAATGTTAAAACTGAAACTTTATTATTTGCAAATATTGACTTATTTATTTGTTGATGCCTGAAACACAAAAAAAGCTGAGAAATGGGCATGTTTACCACTGTTTTAGATCACCTTTCTTTTTAACAACACTCAATAAGCATTTGGGAAATAAGGGCACTAATTGTTGAAGCTTTGTAGGTGGAATTATTTCCCATTCATGCTTGATGTATAATTTTAGTAGCTCAACAGCCCATGGTCTCCATTGTTGTATTTTGTGCCACACATTTTCAATGGGAGACAGGTCTGGACTGCAGAACAGTCTCGTACCTGTGGTCTTTTACTACAAAGCCACATTGTTGAAACAAGAATGTGGCTTGGCATTATCTTGCTGAAATTAGCAGGGATGTCCCTGAATAAGACGTTGCCTTGATGGCAGCATATGTTTCTCTAAAACTTGTATGTACCTTTCAGTATTAATTATGCCTTTACAAATGTGCAAGCTACCCAGGCCATGGGCACTAACACATCCTCATACCAGGAGATAATGGCTTTTGAACTTTGCGCTGATAACAATCTGAATAGTCCTGCTCTAAATTGGCCCGAAGAACATGACATCCATGATTTTCAAAAACAACTTTGTTTGTGGACTTGTCAGACCACACCACACTTTTCCACTTTACTTCAGCCCATCTCAGATGAGCTCGGGTCCAAAGAAGCTGGCGGCATTTCTAGATGTCGATTTACATTTTGCATGGTAGAGTTTTAACATGCACTAGTAGATGTAGCGACAGTGTTCAAGAGCCCACGGTAAAATCTTTTACAAAATGTGATTGGTTTTTAATGTAGTACCGCCTGAGGGATCGAAGGTCACTGGAAATCAAAGTTGGCTTTCGGCCTTGCCACTTAAATTCAGAGATTTCTGTAGATTCTCTGAATCTTTTGATGATGTTATGGACTGTAGATGATGATTTAAAATCCTTACATGCCTTGCAATTGTAAATTGAGAAACATTGTTCTTAACCTGTTTAGAGTCTTTGCTCACAGTTGTTCACAAAGTGGTGAACCTTGCCTCATCCTTGCTTGTGGACGACTGAGCCTTTTTGGGGATGTTCCCATTATACCAAATCATGACACTGACCTGTTTCCAATTAACCTATTCACCAGTGGAGGTCTCAAACGGGTTTTTGAGCATTCCTCAATTTTAAGAGTCTTTTGGAACGTGTTACAGGCATTAAATTAAAAAAAAAATAAAAATAAAAAAAATAAATAAATAAAAAAATAATAGTATAATAGTTATTGGTCCATGCCATTTTTAGGATAATTTCACCTTCCTACCACCTCTATTTACTGGTTGCCCTTTTGCCAGAACTACATAAATTTAGAGGCTGCCAAATATTCTCACCAAAAGAAAAGTTTAAGTTTTTTTACCTTTGTTGAAACTTTTGTTTTTGACGATGCCATATCGACAATTACAGAAGACACTATCGTAACTGACTAAAAAAAGGAATATTTGATTTTCAAATTTAAGGTACATGATGATCCTGCAATGGCTTGGATTTTGCATGCCTTTAGAAAGCAGCCAGAGACATAATGTAAAAATAGTGCAAAAAATGTCTGACTTTTGTAAAGCACGTTGGAAAATTGGTAAAATGTATAGAATATACTTGGACACCATTGTCATAGTATTAAATAATGTTTCATAAATTTGCAAGTACAAATACTTAATCTTGAAGACGAAACTGAATGAATTACTTTAACAATGCAAGAACCTTAAAAGAGATGGTTACCTTGAACATGCTTTCAAGCCTTCATATAAAATTTCTGAAAACCATTTGAATAAGTTTAATCTTTCTTCATGTAATAATGTTCCAAGAAAACAGTAACCAGTGTGACATTAAAACAACCAAGGAAGTGATCAAAATGGCCTCAAAGCCGCTGTGCATGCTCAACCAAAGAAGCTCTTCAGCCTGTGCTAGGCTTTAAGTAATAAATCGTTAAAAGGGATATGTGGTGATTTAGTTTGACAGCTTAAATTAGAACCCATCACACTCTCGGGGAAGCTCACTGTAAATTACCTTCTACAACACTTTAATTTCAGCAGCACACATACAAAATAAATAAATAAACCATAGCAAACTCAGATCCGTGTCCAAATACATCTTCTATGCTTCACCTTGCTTTAGCATATTTTCAGTATTTGCTTTCGAGGCCTCCTAACAGAAATAATTGCAACTTTCCACAGCAAACATTTGATGACTGTGGAAGTTTCTACCCTGCAATCAATTGGTCAATGATCTCAAAACTGACAATTATGATCCATTGAGGATCTTGCACCTATTTCTCACTTTAAATTAGAATAACTCACTGTTCTCCAATGGGAGCCTTTCACAGCCTTGCCGTTTGTTTCCAGATCACCATGTGGAGTTGAGCATCATTTAACACTGCAGATGAACTTGACGAGATAAACTGCTTATACAGGATTTCACTGATCTGACAAGCAATGCTGCAAGCAGAAGAGCTCAAATCCCTAAACCATGTCTCCAATCCGGCTGCCACAGGCTGACTGCCAAAGGGCAAAGCGTTCATGTCACAACACGTTCAGGTTTTAGGTGTATGCAAAGATTACATTATCCCTCCCACAATTAAAGATCTAATGATGGCAAAAAAAAAAAAAGAAAATAAACTTCTCCAACAAACAAGAAAGCATCATTCACCCCATTAGCAGCCTTCATTTTTTTTATGAATTAGCAACTTTGATGTGAATAATACCAGTACACGGACAAGGTGCCCGGGTTACCATATTTGAAATGCAAATAAGTTTTAGTTGACGACATGAATATGCAAAAGAGCTCTGCTACAAGTACAAGTAAGATAATCACAAATCTGCATGGATAAAAATCAATAGTTGTGTGACAGAGTTAAAATGCACATCTGACCAATGAACAGAGAGGCCTCCTCCCTGATGAATGTATGTATGAGTTTCTGTTACCATGGTAACAAGATTTAAGGGATGTGCAATCATAAAACAACCAACCACTGCATTTACTGGAGACACAATGAAAGAGCAAAGGCAGTTGCATTTCTTCTTTCCTGATGATGGTGACTGTTTGTTCCATCAACACTAAACCATCAGCACATCCTTTATTTCATCAAAAAACCTTAATCTTCCTCTCCTCCTCTTTCCAGGAAGCTCCTTTTGCAACATTATGGGATAAAAAATAAAAAAAAACACAACTAAAAACAATCTCTGTACATATATATATATAAAGAAATCCAAACACTCTTTGATCCAATCTTCAAACTGGTCCCCCTGAACCAGGGATGTCAAACTTATATTAGTTCAGGGGCCAAATACAGAGAAGTTTGGTCCCAAGTGGGCCACAGATTTTTTGTAGGAAAACGAGTAATTTCAACATTATTGTGTCCTAGTTTACACTTCTACATACACATAAAATACAAAATGTGTAAGAAACCGACCATATCCAAGCAGTAAGTGATAAATATCAGTCCTAACAGAATCTTCAGTTTAAATTTCCTAGATTGTGTGACAAATTTCTATATAATTAAGGGAAACATTGTGTCAGAATTTGAGGAAAATTTTAAGAATCTTGAGGTTTTTGCTTTTCATCAGTTTAACATTAAAAAAATGACTGCATTCATGTGATATGAGCACCAGGGAAACTGCGAGCCCCTGGTAATATTGTTCAGTTTCATTTGCACAATGATTCTTATTTTCTCCTGCGGGCCTAATTGGATGCTCCAAAGGGCCGAACACTTTGACAGGTGTTCTAAACTGTTCTACATGATTGCACAGTATCGTGTGCAATCTAATTGTCCATCGAGGTTACGTCATGTTTAACACAAAATATGTTTTGCATCCTGTTTCTTAAACAGAGACACTGTGTCCAATCAATACATATTGGAGAATCTCATAAACCTTCCCTTTAAGTTAGTGCCAAGTTTCTCTTCCTCTTACCCTGGCCCCCATTCACGCCACCCTGGTTGCCATTTCTACTGCAGATATTTAATGCACAATTCACTTGTTGGTTGATCTTTGATATCCAGTCATCCATCATGACCACCTCCGCCTTGCTTCTCCATCTTTTCTACCCGTCTCACATTAGTGGCACATTTTTTGCTCTTCTTCTGCTGATTTTTCTTCATCTACGCTACAGAGCACCTTTCCAGTGTCTTATTTCTTGAGGACTGATGTGAGTAAATATATGATTTAGGAATGACTGTTGGATAAATGACACTTGAGTGTAAGGAACAGCATATAACTGTGAAATATGACAGCAATCAAAGCACTGATGTGATGTGGGAAAAATAAACCACGATGCTGAAGTAAGGCTGGGTGGTATGGACCAAAACTCATGTCAATATTTTTTCTCAAAACTGCGATGTAAGATATAATAAAGATCTATTTATTTCAAATAATGTCTGACCAGAGAGACAATTCAAGGTTCAATTTGCTGATGCAAATGACCACATTGGCACAAACAGTTGCACAATGTGTGGTAATTTTAGCTTTTTCTCCTTTAAGGGACAGCCCGTGTGAGTGAGTTCTGTAGTGAAGCTTGTTTAGATGAAAATCTAGGGTAGCAAAAGCAGCAACTCCTAAAACAAGTAGTTTAAAACAATACAAGCTATAAAATATAGGCTGTTGCTATTGGTCCGGACCGGACGTCAGACAATCCTGGCTATAGTTCCAGCACTTTTAGTAAGCCGAATGCTGGTAGTTCTGTCACCGCCGAATCAGTGTCCTTTTTTTTTTAGCCCTAACCCAGGAAATACCCTAAAATGTTTTTTTTTTTTTTTTGTATGTGCATTTTTAAAGGTGGAATTTGCCATGTTAAATATGTTAAAAGAAAAAAAAAAAAATATATATATATATATATATATATATGAGAAGTGGTATTTGAACCCACGGCAGCGGAAGGAAGAATCCTTGAGTCTAGAGCCTTAGACCACTAGGCCTTCCTTTCAAGGTGATAACACAGGCACATTGCGCTTATGTAAAAAGGTCGGGCAGTGACGGAACTCCACATGCCGGTATAGTGTAGAATAAATCTACTGTGCCAATTTCCTATGGTAGACAATGGGCATGCGCACCTGGTGAACATTGCATGCGCGTCCGATATGTTGAAAAAAGGTAGGAATATTTCTTTCAATTTCTAGGGTTAGAATTATAGTAGGAAAATCATAGTAGGAAATAGTAGGGAATCATAGTAGGAATATTTAAGGTAGCAAAACATAGTATGTGTACGTGTAAATATTTACAACGCTATTAGTGTGCATACACCTGTAGGAGGCTTTCACGCACAGGATTATTTTTCACTACACCGGAACTATAGTGAGGTTTGTCTGAGGTCCAGAACTATAGACACTTCGTAAAATATATCGTTATAGGGAATATTGTAATTTTCTATATCACCAAAATAGAAAACTCGATATATCTTGAATCTCAATATATCGCCCAGCCCTACATGCTGAAGTTCAGCAGCTTGCTTTCAGAATAGCTAAAAAGTAAAAAAAAAAAAAAAAAAAAGAAAAAGAAAAATAACAACAACATTGTACTGAAAGAGGAAAGACGCCTGATGAACGATTTAACCCAAACATGCGGTCTAATGCTAAGTTGTATGATGAACGTCAGTGTTGATCACAAACAGCCAATAAAAGTCCACTTACTGAGTGTCTTGATTGTGGAAACATCATGTCAGTTCCTTAGTTATTGTAGTCCTTCCAAAACAGGATTAACTATGTATTTCCTCCTGCCTTGGTCCCTTTGTCCAAAGCTAGCTTGGTCTCCACTGGAGCTGTCCAGTGTTAGCAGGATGACAAGCTAACGGTGGCTAACGGACACCCCCTTCGCCTCCAAGAAAACACCCGGAATAAGTGATGCACTTGTCGGAGGTGAACGAAGCAGATAAGCCAGTGTGTTACCGGGAGTAGAGGTGCTCACTGACGGCTGTCCCGGCTCCGCAAGACTGTGTGAGCGTGTGGGCAGGGTATCATTCCTCAGTGGCTAACAGCTAGCTGGTTGTTCGAAAGCTGTCAGTCAAAATGATTCATGCTGTAGCGAAGCTTTCCGCCTGGATGCACAGGCGGCTGCAGCTCAACGCATGTATATTAATAACCTCACGCGCACACGCACAGTGCACGGTGCTGTATGGATGACGGGGCGGCCCGACGGTGGTTTTCTTTCTCCCTAAAGCTCTTACTTTGAACAGGACTCTTTAAAAAAAAAAAAAAGTGAAAAAAGATTTGTAATTGTTTTGTTTTTTTTCTGTTTTTCAAAAAACACAAAAAAGGACAAAATGTCTGCGGGTTCGTTTGAGTTGAATCCGCTCCTCCTCCTCCTCCTTCTTCTTCCAGTGCTGCACACACACACACAGTAGACACAGAGACGGTCCTTCAGCGGTGGTTCACACACTTTAGTCCGTGTGTGAGAACAGGACCGTGGACACCACGGACGGACAAGACACAGCCTCAGTTCTTTGGTTCTCCGACGAGCTGCTGGACGCCTACACGGCCACAGAGTAGAGCGTAGAGAGCAGAGCAGATCTATACACTGTTTATCTATGTTCAGACACCATGTGTGAGCAGACAGCGCCCCCTGTGGACAGAGCACTACATCACATGACCACACGTCACATAAAGGTTTGACTGGAACCAAAAGTTCTTAAATCTTGCGTCTGGACCCAAAAGTAAGTCGTGAGTACCTTTATATACTTTTAAAAGTGGCATATTTTAAAAAACCAAAAGGTTTGATCTTTAAACTTTTTTTTTTTGTTTTTTAATGCAATATCAATCACAGAACAATAGTTCTAGTGATTGATAACTAGTGATGGGCAATATATCGTGATTCAAGCTATATCAGTTTCTATTTTGGGGATATAAAAAATTACAGTATTGCCTGTATATATATATATATATATATATGACACGTTGTAAATATCTGTATCATGTATCATATTTGTACATTTGTAATATCTGTATCATATTTGTATATAATTATTATTATGATTATTATTATTATTATTATTATTATTAATGATAATAATAATAATCTTACTTATTTTTTACCATTGTAATGTGTGTGTACCTGGCGCAGACGGGCACTGCAGGCCCCAGGGACGCGCCAAGCAGCACAACCGGAGAACCCCAGCGGCACCCCCCGAACCATGCCGGCCATACGGAGCACGGCATGACCCACCCCCCACCCAGGCGGAGCCAGGCACCAGCCACATCCCCCAGCAGTCCAGGAGGCGACCCCTGCCGCCAGCCGGCCCAGAGCGACCCGCCACGCCAAAGCAGGTGGCGGCCGAGCAGGAGAGAGGCCAGCTCCCACACCAGGGCCAGCACAGGCCCACACGACACCACGACATAGCACCCTCCACAGGTGGGCGGCCCCGGCCCCCCTGACAAGAGAGGACACCACCAACCACCCAAGCAGGGCCACCCCGCCAGCCACGGACCGATAGGCAGGCGAACCCATGCACCCCCAGCCAGGCACCGCAACCCCACACCAACGTCGCCAGTAGTATAATAAATATAATATTAAAGAATAAACTAACAAATGTTTCTGTGTACCTCCTGAGAGGTGTTCAACACATATACTGGTATACGATGCACTGGAACGCCTTGGGATGTGGGATAAAACTCATACTGGGCTTAACTTCAGACACGTTAATCCCAAATACCTGCTTTAGGTACTACCACTCACTCATTCCCCCTGTTCACAGCCACCACCATTATAGCTAAGCTTCACACTTGTCACTATACTGGCTTGATTACACAACATAAGCACAATATATTCTACAACTTCACATCTCACCCTCACTGTATAACAATCTATTCTTCCCCACCGTTTTTATTTCCCATCTTGAGTCTCTCCTCCCTTCCCCCTCCCCCTCCACTTAGGCGTGACACTGCTCTCCCTTTTTATATCCTCCCTATAATAAAAGATTTCTTACCCTTCCTTAGGGAGGACTGGTGATGGTCACAAATAATTTATTTTCCTTCTAATTTTAATTACTTTAATTTCCTTTACTCTATTATTTCCCTGAAGGGAAATTATGTAACACTCTGTTATTTTTTTAGGGACATGCTTCTCACACACACAGGCCCGAATCACACACATGCACAAAAAGGACCTGTGAACATGCATCAATGCATCAATGGAGAGATGTCAGAGTGGGGCTGTTTCCACAATGAAGGGAGCGCACCAGAGCAGTGTTGGGGTTTGATGCCTTGCTCAAGGGCACCTCGACAGTGCCCTGGCACCTCTCCAACTACCAGAGCAACTTCTGTATTTTGGTCCGCATTGGGACTTGAACCGGCCACCCTCCAGTTTCCAACCCATGTCTCTACGGACTGAGCTGCTGCCACCAATAAAATAAATCAATTTATTTCATTGCAATAACAAAACATGCATTGCTGTCTCATAATGATTCCACTTCTTGTAGTGTTGACCTTTGACAGCATGTGCAGACAAGTAAAAAAAAAAAAAAAATATTATAGTTTTTTTTTACGTGCACACATACTTTTTTCATCCAGCAATAATAGTTTGTGGCACAACTCTTTAAAATACACCAAAAGGTGAAGTTCACATTCTAAAACATGCCAAACATCAGAAATAAATGAATAAAAAAGCCCAAATTCAAGGTTAATGTTGGCGAGACAGGAAAGAGTTTAGATGAGCTTGCAGACATAAATAAATTATGTACTTGCAATAAGAATTAAAGGTTAAGGGGTACATGGGGCAGTACAGTTTGGGAAAAACTGTTGTAGAGACCAGTAATAACACAGCAAACTAGGATAATTGCACAAAATAACTACTGTATATTAAAATGTCTTTAACAAAGACCTCCGTTGGTGCATTCTGGGGTCACGTACAAATACTCACCCATCCCCCCCACAAGAGCTGGTACAGTTCAATCAGTGTGTGTGTGGGGGTGGGGGTTATTGTTTTATGTTCCTATTTAATTGGCTTTGTAATGTAGTGTACAGTAGTTATTTTAACGTGGACTTGTTTTTTTCATTTTAACAAATTGCATCAAGCACTATGAATGTAACTATACTATAAGATAAAGACAGAAGTTTTTTCTTCCTCATTGTGTGGGTTTCCTCCTATTGTTCATAAAATATGAATGAAAGTTTATTTTAAATGTATAATAAATTAACCCTAGGAGTGAATGCATTTGTCTCATGCTGCTCCAGGAGGCAGTAAAGGAGGCGAGCACTCTCCATTTGTATGATGCAACTCGACAGAGCGTTAAACTTTAAAGCCTTTTTGAGTTTTGCTGCCATAGTTTTACACTGCTGTGTGTGCAGTGCACGGTGGGTAACATTCCTTACACCTCACAGCAAGAAGGTCCTGGGTTTAAACCATGGGGAGGACACTAGGGTTCTCTCTGTGCTTGCATGAGTTTTGTCCAGGTACTCCGCCTTCCCCCTACAATCTGTTTGATTGGAGTCTGTATATTGCTTGTAGGAGTGAATGGGTCTCTGTGTGTTGCCCTGCGACGGACTGGCGCCCTGTCCAGGGTGTAACCCCCAGTGCCAAAAGGAAGCTAGAGATGGGCACCAGCAGACCCCTGTGACCCTGAAAAGAAGCAAGCGGGTCAGAAAATGGATTAATGGATGAGTTTAGGCAGCTGGAGAACCTTTTCTACTGCACCGAGCAGTTCTCTCTTTACACTATACTGGACATTCTTTTTTAGATGCCTTTATCATGATTTATTTAAATAAATGTCTCAACGGTTTCTGATCTTTGATTTGCCATTCCACCTGCTTGAGATATTCCATCGTCTCCATCTTCTGTTTTCTCTTCTTAACTTCCACTAAAGCCAAATGGTTAAAGATGGCATCCACAGCAGTGTGTGCGTCTACTGGAGGTTTCTTTTTCATAAGAATTCACCATTTCCTCTCCATTGTCACTTATACTTGCTTGTAAGGATTTTTCCACCATGAAGAGATAACTCCTAGAACTAGGTTTAAGTGTTGTGATAGCTGTGTTGTATTTGAGCTGGAAGAGATCAGCCAACAAGTACTTTTGGTTTCAGATCAGGAGAAACATTCCAGGAAGCAAGGAGAGAGTATAGGAACATGTTTTTATTCCAATTTCCAACATTTTAAAGGACAAGGCTATGTAAAAATTATTTTCATGTTTGAATGAGGTTCAGGCAACAGTGGTTGAAATGAAACATACTGAAAGAGAAGTATGGCTAAATACTGTAAATCAAGAACCAATACGCCCAGTTACATCTTCAGGGTGTTGCATGAATAGAGCATCTCACACGTCCACTCTCTCCCCGACCAACACATGCAAATAAAATGACGTAGCTCAAAAAAACAGCAGTTCATCATTAATCTTAAATATAGAATACATTGTCCTTATATATTATTAATCACGAACTTAGTGTTTGATTTAAAAAAAAAAAGAACCATGTAATTCACCGGCCCTCAAATGTTTTTTTTTTTTTGTTTTTTTTTTCTCTCAACATTGGCACTTAGTAAAGAATCTGGCTTTACAAAGACAGGGGATTGGCACACATTGTACAGAATTTACATTTGGTTTGATTTAAAAAAAAAAAAAAAAAAAAAATGAACATAGAATCAAACAAAAGTACATTAGTTTCAATTTGAACACCACCACACAAAGATTGAGCTGTTAAAAAGGACTGGCTATAAGTGGTCCTAAATGTAGGCTTACAAAAGAAACCTGAACAAGATAATGTGTAGAAAATCACCTCGGATCTGTCCCTGTGACCAGAGTGGATTTTAAGCAAAATGCAATAGTGAACACACACCTAATATGCTTTAGGATGCCTGAATGAATTACAACTGCACAGATGGAGATTTAGTGCCTTCGACCCAGGGAAGGAATCCAGTCTAATCAAGTCAATAAAACTTTTTTAAAAAGGGTGAGGAACAAAGCAATTTTACTTTTTTGTCAACTGTTTAACCACCAAAATACAAACTTGTAAAGAAAATACTGAGGCTCCACACGGAAGATTCACTTGGAACTGTTTCAATACTTTTTCAACAAATTGCTAATAAAATATTTAACATATTTTCTGACACTTTACTTTTCTCAGTGCAGCCGTTCCTACTGGGATGTCAAACTAGCTGATAAAATTCCTTCAGTTTAAACAACCGTGTATTTATGAGAGTTTCTGCGTTAGCAACACACTGCACCAATTCATAGTCACCTCAAGTTATACGCATAACAGAACCACATCAGAGAGAAAAGGAAACAATATAACTGATTCATGATGTTCTAACAAAGATCAGAAAGTTTTTCCTGAATCCCAATCTGATCCTCAGAAGGGGTTGAATAACCCAGCAGTGAGGCAGATTTCCTTTAAACATGCTAAAAACCTAAATGTGCAGCATTAACAGAATTGAACGGTCATGACTGGGTTAGGAAAGCACAGGATGAGAAAAACTGGTCTAAAATCCTCCAAACTGGTTCCTGAATCACAAAAAGACAAGGTCAAGTTCTTCAGTGTGATTTCAAATCAGAAAAAGTTGGCAGTTAGCATACAAAACATCCCTTCATTTATCTAAATGTTTTAAATTGTAGTGCACACTTCTGTCTTCAAATGATAACGGCAAGGATTAATGAAAGGCAATACAAATGATCACTTCTGGGATGTTTAATGAGATCCTGCTAATTGATTTAGTAAGCACCTATAAGTCAAAGCATCCCAGCATCTCCAACAACGACATCACTAATTAAGATGCAAAAAAAAAAAAAAACAAAAAAAAACTAGCAAGAGCACATAATGGAAGAGAATAATTCCCCAAATCAGTGGCACATGTTTAATTTGATAAACGTACGAGTAGTGTAAGGTGCACCATAGGAAATTCCTCCCCCACCCCACACCGATTACATTTTGAGAGCAGCCATTCTCCTCTAAAGGCAAAACAGAGTGAACAAAGAGCCACCAGAGTTCCCTCAGGAATGTCACATAGGCATCTGTGAACAGCTGCATTCCTCAAACACGCAGAGCCTCAGCCATCAGCCTCATGTCAACACACACTAACTCAGACCTGTCCCAAGTGTTTAAATTGCACCTTTCAGCTCTACGGTACAGATAGAGCTCTTTCATCTCTACCAAAGCTGCTGCAAGTAGCCCTTGACATAAAGTCACAAAATCTTACCTGAATTACACTGTGAAGACCAAAAAAAAAAAAAGCTGACCGTCACTTCTCGGCTTGATGGAATATTTTAACTATCAGGCAGGCCATATGATATGAAATTGATGCCAAAAGCCAAAACACATGACTGCAAAAGAAAAGTATACTTAAAGAGCAAATATTTACCCACAGAGTATTTTTTTTTGTATATTTTCATTGTCCTATTTGCATAAAGCACAAGCCTGACATGAAAGCTCCTTTCCTACCTCGAGCATGTTACAACAGGGCGGCAACCGCTGAATAAATGAAGTGTCAATAGAAAGATAGAATATTTGTCCATAAAACTGTTTCCATATTTTACAGCAGTGTAAAAAACTCCCATTGCCCAGGTTGAAATAAATGAACTAGGGAGGGAGTTTTCTTGACTGTAACAACAAAGATCTTAATCGATAAATTATAAACACAAAGGAAAACACTATTGATTTTCTCCAACTGTTTGTGTATCAAATGTTAGCCGTCTGACAAAATGTAGGCGGTTAAGGAAACCAGTTGTGATTGAAGCTAGTTACCTGCAATAAAGGCTTTTCAATGTTCTTCAGCCTGTTATTGCACTGCACTCATATAGAAGGAAGCAGAAAAGCTAAATGAATCACAGTACAGATGCACAAGAGTTTCAGATGACGATAGACATTGACAAATGCCACATTTAGTGAGGCTGTCAATAACAACTGAACGATCCACCAGGAGCGGCAACGTCAAGTTCGTTTTAGGCTCTCCGAGATTTTACTTGGTCTCACTATGATGTGAGCAATATAATTTATTTACAAAAACATTAGGGTTCATTTTAATTTGGCAACGTGATACAACACTGTGGGGAGGGGGGGGGGATGGGGTGAGGGGGTTGCTGTACAGTGTGTAAACACCAGCAGTGTTGTCACTTCTTTTGCTGACCTTTTAAATAGACAAAAGTCAATGACTTTCCCCAAATGGTTGCACTGGTGCACAGTAGTTGGTTTCATTTCAAAAGGAGCCGTTAGAATGAAACAAACATGTCACCATAACTGAAAGCGCGCGTCAACATGGCTGTCGCTGTCCAGGATTAAAACTTTATGTACATTCAGCCTCTGCCCTCTGATTTAGGGCAGATTTATGAAGAAAAAAAAAATTAACCCACGATTCAAGACCAGGTTACACCAAGTACCTCACTGCACCCCAGCACTGCCTCATTCACATAATTAGTTCCTCTTCGCAGATGAGCAGAGTCCACCATTTGGCAGCTTGGCCTCATTCCCTGCGGCTGTAGTGTACAACATGCATGGATTAAATAAAAACAGGAGAGAGCCCTTTTGTCTGTAAAAGCTTAAAAAGTTCATCCAGAAAAGGCCCCCAGCGTAGTGTAGAGAAAAAACATGAAGAGGAGCGCTAGAGCGGGCCAAACTCCTCAAAAAGGACGCCAACAAGGCTGGAGTTGATGTCCAAATCTAAGACTTGTGCAAGAAGAGCAATCAGAGAGCAAACATAGACCCCCAAAACAGTTTAATAATGTGGATGAAAAAAAGCAGGATGTGGATTATGTTGGTTTGGTTGACAAAGAAGTGATGCTCGACTCTTGAGCATCAGTGTATTTTAGAGCAGACGTGTGTTTCTTAACTCTGCATTGAAAGTGAGAGGGCTTTAGTTGTCGTGCTCCTTTTTGTCTTCATTCTTCACACCAAGTTGTACTCTTTGAGGTTGAGCTGCAGGATGGTGTCTTTGACTGCTGCAAACACAAAGCGGATGTTCTCCGTGTCGGTGGCGCACGTGAAATGGGAGTAGATGATCTTGTCACTGTCTGGGTTCAAGTCCACAAACATCTTCAAGATGAACTCTCTACCTGCTACGGCGTCCCGCTGAGGACCTAGAACAGGCACAGTGATGGAGGCATTACATGACTGGATTGCTTGCTTTTCTGTACTAGTGGCACATTTGACCTCCAGGTGTCAGTCATGCACCAGAAATGGACAATAAATAGTTTCTCATAATAATTATAATTGATTAGCAGTATTACCATCAAACTCTGGGAAGTAGTCGACCAGGTGAGAATGCATTATCTTCTCCTCCAGCAAATCCTTTTTGTTGAGGAAGAGGATGACTGAGGAGTTTTGGAACCAAGGATATGTGATGATAGTCCTGAATAGAGCTTTACTCTCCTCCATGCGGTTCTACCAGGGCAAACAGAAAAACAAACAAACAGTTCATGTAATGAGATTATTTCTATTTTCCCAAGCAATGAAAATACATAGCCAGAGAGGTTTCAAATTAACTATTGTAAACAACACTGTTTGTTCAGATAAAACAACATTATTACCAAGGATAATGTTTGGGCTCTGCTCCAAAGTATTGAGGCTAAATTATTGAGTCCTTCCACAAAACACTTCAGCATGAACCTGGCTTTTGTCTGACAACCTATCAGCATTTTTTACCCCAGAAGGTCCCCTTTTTTATTCCTCCATCTTAAAGATCCTGTTTTGTCCCAAATAAAATGAAAAAAATGGACCGCTTCAAAGGCATGGTTCCCACACTTTGAAACAATTTTTTCAAAACTTTTCCAAAATGTTTTACCAAAATTCCATGACTTAGTTCTGAACCACTAAGATCTATTCAAGATCATTAGAGCACAAAAATGAGCCGACCTTTCCAGTGTACTAGTGTAACAGAGTGCAACTCTGTTAGTGTGCCATGGTTAGTAGTAAAAACGTGTCCATCACTTATTTATCATATAGCATTGTACAATGGCGCAATTACCTTTGACACTCATTTTGCAATATTTTTTAAATAACGATGCACCAGCTATTAAATGTAACATTAAACTAGAAACTAAGTGCTACCATGTTTAATTATAACATTACAATTTCAAGTAGCAGACACATTTATTAAAAGCGATGTACAACACAAAGCGTTAGGGTTAAGGGACTTGCTTAATATCCAATAGTAATAGCAAAGGTAGCATTTTAAACATAGATATATTTCCAAAACTTTTCCAGGAATTTCATGACCGTGGGGACCCTGAATGGGGCCCAGTAATTAGTCAAACTTCTCTCCTCTCTTCCTAATAGGCAGGGCTGACCCTAGATGCTTCAGTGGAAGGACAATGAGGAAAATATTCCCTTTGCTTCACCAGTTTTGAGTGTGTAATCTGTGATGCCATCCCATAGGAAGTAACATCTTTACAAAAGCATCTGAACCAGAGCTTTAACAGATAGGAAGTGACTTCCAGTGTTCACTCATTGGTCTGGATCAACATCCTGTAGCCTCACCTTCAAACAGAATCATCTTTATTGTTCAAATATCTCATTGTGACAACCTCAGTCTTTCTGCACCATAGTCTATTAAAGATCTATATTTGCTAACAAGTGTGATATGAACATAACTAAGGGATATGGTATGCTTTCACTGGTGCAAGGGTGATAAAGGCCAACCATGGTTAGAATATAGTGGGCTTCAGGGTTGATGTATAAGCACCAGTATACAATACATACTAGGTGATAACTCAGGTACTCATTTATACAAATAAATACATTGAAACTTTCATTTTAAGAAACCCAAATCTTATCGTTTACTGTTAAAAGTGGCATGTAATTATGGTAGTATTTTGGAAAACTGGGAAAACTTAAGATTTTCATTTTAGAACAAATTTCAAACATTTTAAAAAGTCATTTTGTTTTACTTTGTGTAGACATTAATTATTCCATAAGGCTCTGACTGCTATAAAAATGTTGAATCTGACCCCGATACCTTAGGTGGCCTCAAAATTGCCATTTGTCATAAAACTGGAATTTTTTTTTTTTTTTTTTTTTACCACTGAACCTATAAACGCAGTCTCTTTGTGTTAAGCATCAAACTCGACACATGTGCATACAATGGATTAACTTTTCATCCAACAGGTTCTTGTCCATGTCTCACCTCATTGTCAGACTCCACCAGAACCTGGTCGTACTCACTGAGCGCCACCAGGAACATAATAGAGGTGACGTTCTCGAAGCAGTGGATCCATTTCCTCCTCTCTGACCTCTGACCTCCAACATCCACCATCCTGACAGGATCACGATGGGGTTTAAGAAGGAGTCACATAAAAGAAAGTCATTTAGATTTTAAAAGGTAAAGGGTTTACGATCAGAATAGTTCTGATTATACATTTGCATGTTTCACAGATTAGAAGGAGAAAAGGCTAGAGTGTAAAACCAAAGGATTCAATCAAAAACAACAATGTATCGAGTGGAACATTATGAGTGCAATGAAGTGTTTGACTTGAACTGTTAGCCTAAATCTTCAATTTTTAAGTTAGACTAAACTTTATCTGCTCAGTATATTTCAATCGTAGCAGAAGGACAGTTGGGACAGGTTTAAACATCTTATCCAATGAGTGCTGTAGTTCAAACCAAACACTACTTTTGCACTGTAAACAAAGATAGGATGAGTGATAGCAGAGGGGATAGAGCACACTTTCCCTTAAAAAAAACCAAGATAACTTTAAGAAGTGAAAATATGCCTCAAACAATATAATCTTTCACTACATGCTCTGCAAAACAAATGAAGGGGAACCCATGCATGAGTGGCGAAAAGGCACTTCCAAAGTGTAAAGTGATGGAGAAGAAGAAATCGAAGTTGGACAAATGGAATTGTTTTGAGTAAAAGGTGGGGTATTTTTTCCCTCTCACCTTTAATTAAATAGAAAATCAATAAAAGAGAAAATTGGACAAACTATCAAAACTTAATATATATATATAGATCTGATGCATAACCGCCAATTCATAACTTACAGTAGGGGTTATTTACTTATTTCCTCAGTTCAAAGAAATTAACCTCTGTTTAAAGGACAACTGCTCAGTGTATAGGTAGTCGGCTACAACCTCCTCAGTCCTGAATTTGGTTGCATGAGAAAGAAACACAGCCCCTCTAGAAGCCGGCCTTAAAAAATATGTTGTCCTATAGCAAAATGAGTGACCCACTTTCTTCCATGAGCTCCTCCACCCTTCATACACTGGGTTAACATTTCTGATTTGAAAGACCATACAGATAAGAGAAAAGCAAGTGTAATTGAGGCATTTGCCAATGAAAGCTTTCCTTGTTAGCCAACTGGAAGCTCAGGCACTGGTGCATGTTCTTCTTTATCAGAGAGGAAGTGTGCATAAGGTCTACCGACTAAGAACATGACTTCACCATCTTAAACCTTAGAAACAGAACACAATCAATGTCACTCCTGCACCTGAACGGCATTTATCGCCATGTTTTTCATGCTCACATTACAAAACTGATGTCACAGAGCATGAAATGATTCACCATCAGCAGCACAGCTGAGCAGAGTGGAGCCTATCAGCTAGCAGCAGCAGAGCTGTTGGGAACCTCTTCAACACAGCCTGATTGCAAGCAGTGTTATTTCGAGCCATGCCAAGCGTAGGAGGGGGCTGACTTGATGGCTTCCTATCGATTTGCACTCTTCTGTAATGGTTCTCGTTCCCTGGGTTTATCTGCAACGCATCTTTTTACTTTTTCAACAGAGTGAGGAAGCAGAGCTGCTTTGACCATTGGCTGCCAGTCCTGACTCAGTCCTGCAGGCCGCATTCCAGGTCTACAGACTAGTAAAAGCTGTGGTTTAAAATGTAGATCTTTATAAGCCATCTTTGTACACAACAGAAACCTAACCATGCTACATTCATCCGTGATTATAAACATAAATGGATTCACCAATGCTTTACTCTTCAAGGTAGCCTTTAATTATACCCCATGGGCTGCAGTTCGGTGTTACCAAGATTCATCAACTTCTTCAATCTTTATTTCATTACTTTTTGGCAAATGGTTTTAACATTTAAGAAGTGTCACAGGAACCAAGACGTGCACTTGTCTCCTTTCCTGCTGTCTCTGTCCAAACCAAGTGCAGCCTTAGACAGTCAAGCGTGACAAAAAGAAAAATATTTTCTATACATGACATGAAACAATTCCAAACAGGAAAAACTGATAGTTTACAACTTTAATTTTCACCTCTTCACTCTATTGAAGTTACTTGCAGATTCCTAAAAAGACAAACCACTAACCTAACCATGGCTTATCTGTTATATATAGGACAGCTTTTTAGTAACAAAGACCCATTTTTAGGCACTTAGGTTTAGCTAGCAAAGGGAATGGATTAGATGGATCAATAAACTGGAGGCAACAGGAGGTTGACCATCTCCATGTATACCATGTGCAGAAAAGGTGCTACAATAAGTTAAAAAAAAAAAAAAAAAAAAAAAAAAAAGTCAAACAATCAAAACTTTGTTTTTAACCAAGTGTGTAAAAACCCAGGGGCACAAAGTTTTTTCTGGTGTGGCCAGATGCAGCTCTACTTTTGAGACCAGAGGAGAAACTTTACTATTTGCACATACTTTGGGTTTATGCCAAAGCAGAGCATTATTCCACAGGTGGGACTGATCAGCTGTTCCCTGTAAGCTGCACATTGGAATCCTCTATATATTATTCAGTGTTGAGATAATTATTTGATCTAGAGTGAAAATATTATTACACAAAGAAAATGAAATTACAAGTTGTTTATTAACATGTCAAAGATGGAAAAGAAAAGTTTTTTGGGCCGACTCATTTGACTTAATAAAATCTTTAGTATTACTGCACAATGATCACAGCATCAGACCTCGAATGGATTCAAAGTGGAGCAGGATGTAGAGTTGATGAGGACAAAAAGGTTGTGAAGCACAATGACACAATTGAAAAGGATCGGGACACAAAATTGTGGTTAATCAAAATACTTCAGGTCGTCTTCTACCTGAAAATGATGCTTTGCAAGTCGAAAGGGTATTCTATGATACCAGTGGTTGGAATTCGAACCCTAAGCACATCCTGTTGAGTTGGCAGATAGCAGGACTCAGCGATTCGATCCAGATCACTCAGATAGCTGAAGACGAGAAGGAGAACAGAAGGACAGGAAGGAAGGACAGAAAAAGTGAAGCAAAATGGCAGATGAAGCACACCCCCACCAAAAGCACAGGCATCAGTTCAGATGTAAACCAAAGCACATTCCCAAGAGGTATGAGGGCAGTGACATTTCACACTGTTCCCCCAAAGTAATCCAGAAATTCAGCTGAATTTTGATGGCAGCTCCCAATGACTTAATAATTCACAGTAGTAACTCTTTGGTCTGGGAAAAGGCTGTGAACTTGATAACATAAGATAGATCAAATATCTTCACTATGAGAGGAAACTAATGGTACTGCCTGTGCGTGTGCAACCTTATCCTAATGGTGTTTAATGCATAGTCTTTGAGAGTGTGCCATCAGGGAAGTAAACAGGTCTAAAACCCTGCTTTGCAGCAGTGTGAATGCAGACAGCGGCTTCGACGGATTCTAATTGGCCTGCCACTTGTCCAGTAGCAAGCCAATCAATGACGTCATGGGCAGCACATGACACCAGTACCTGAAGACAATATTCTCCAGGTCAAATGGGTACTCAATGATGCCAGTGGTGGGAACTCGAACCCTCAGAACATCTTGCTGAGTGGGCACGAACCCTGGTGATGCTATTCTTTCTAAACTGTCAAGGTAACTGTGGAAGGGGAGGGGACGTGGCAGAGAAACACACAGGAAACCGACAAAGGGGTAGAGATGGACCTTTAGATTCTGTTAATGAGAGTAATTCATCAGTATGTCCATTATAGTATCAGTAATGTGACTATCGCATATTGACAACACTGTTCTCCTTAAAACTAAGATTTTATCAATGTAATATCAACCGAAATTTTGATTTGCTGATCAAAGATGCAATGATAAGAAGTTGGAAATGATCTGCACTTAACATATAAAAATAAATACCGATTTAACTCTAACAAGAGATTGCTAAACAACTTGATATCCAAGAATGTAATTTTTCTATGGCTTTCTTTTTCTTAAGAGCTATCTGAGTTAAGCACAAATAGATCGACTTAACCTGTTAAACCCCAGCCTCATTACTCCAAAAATCACATACCCTTAACAAATATTGAGATTTACATAAAATATAAAGCCAATTCTCAATAGGGAAGGCAAAATAGGCAGGACTTATTGAACTAATGTATGGACAACAACTGCAGCAAGTTCGGTGATAAACAATAGGCCAAAGATAATGTTTTTGTTAAAAAAAAAAAAATAAGGTTTCACAAATGTTTTACGTACTACTTGGTGGAGTCTGAGAGCTGATATTCTCTCCTGCGATCATATGCTTCCTGGATGCCGGGATCAGCCCACAGCATCTTTACTGCACCGATGTACGGCTGATCAAATGTAGAAACCATCTCCACGTCCACTTCGCGCACCAGTTGGGCATTGTTCTGAGAAAAACAAACAATGTTGTGAATATATCAAAGAGTCACCGTAATCTTTATTTTCATTGAAACTCATACTAAAAGTTAAATTGTAACCAATAAATGAGTATGACTGAAAGTCCAAAGAAAATATTGTTCTAAAGTTACAAGTTTTACCTTTAAAGTAACCCAAAGTGTAGCTGCCTACTGTAATCTTAACATCAGGCTGTATATTAAAGAGGATTCTAGTTTTAATTATTTATTCATTTATTACTGTAAAAATGCAGGACATTGAGGAGGGACATGCATTTGTAGATGCTCATAGAATCTCCGCAGAATACAGTGAACCTTCACCTGTCACAAGCTACCATTTGGAATCAGAGTCCTAGAGTTGCACTATGAGTAGCATTTGATTGGCACTTTCTTCAGCCAATGGCAGGAAAAAAGGCAGAAATGAACACAAACAAGCCAATTCGAAGCAGCCTAGCATCCAGGCATGCCATTAAAACAAACATTACAACAGATGTCGTGGAAAGCGACCAAATATACTGAAGCAACATATGATTCGGAATACAAAGAATCATTTCTTTTTGACCTCGTAACTGTTTCTAAATGATGAAAAAAGTAAACGGTATCCAGAGAAAGCACAGAAGGAGTGCTTGCTTCATTGATCGTTTAAATAAGAAGCAATAGGAAAGTCAATACCATTGGTTTACATTTACCGTTAAAGGGATGGAAGTTTATTTAAATGAAGGCACACCTTGTTCTGCTCAAATTTGAAGGGAATCTTGAGTGTCTCCGTTGCACGGATCATGGCCTGCATCGAGGTGAAGATATTCTGGTAGACGAGTTTGGTGAAGCCCTTCTTATCCTCATCAGTATAGCCTGAGCCATGAATTATTCTCATCTGCTTGATGAAGGTGCTCTTTCCACTCTCACCAGTCCCTAAATAAAAGCGACAAAGTAAAGACTTTAAGCTAGAAACATATGGAGCATAAACAATAGCATGATGATGATGATGATGATGAAGTTCATTTCATATTCAAACCACTTCAGGCAACAGTGATCAAAGGAACTATTTCTAGTAAATCAATTTTTGGAAGTTTGTAATTTTTGTGTGTTTTGTCATTACTCTCCAAACAGAATTTCAAATGTATATGAAGTAGTGAAGAACATAATTCTGAATTATTAACACCTTAGTGCTAATACATAAGGCTTTGGGTAATAAAAAAAATTAAACATGCTGTACACAACTCAGGTAATTAGATTTAATTTTACTTTTAAGTTTTACAACAAGGTCAAGATTAATTTGAGAAAAGAATATTTGGTCACATCTTTGTTTCTTGGTTCCTGTGTTGTGCCATGTGATGACTGATTTGGCGAAATAGGAACCGGTTCCTGACGTCCGATTCCGGAACCTTTACGTAAATGTTTGAATTTTTGGTTCCTAAATTCCTGCACTAGTTTGTTTCTGCGGTTTGTATTACCCCGCCCTGCTTGCTCAGTTTGCTTACGTGGGGCGTGTATAAAGGTGCGTTCACACCGAATGCAACTGTAGTTATTTCAATATAGTGGCGCTTTTTGGTCACTCCATCACTTCATTGCTCCAGTGACGTGACGACCAGGGAACAGACTGTGTGTGTGTGTGTGTGTGTGTGTGTGGACCCGCTGACAGGGAAAAAAAGAGTGCTGATCACTTCTTCTCTGGCCGTATCAGACAGCGTTGCTTTTACGGTTTAAATGATCAACTTACAGAGTTATCAAAGCATGAGTTCACACAGAATGTATGCTTATTTAAGAAGTTAACAGCTTTAATTTTTCTTTAAAAAATTAAAAACGCTCAAATTTTTCAACTTTGAACGACGAGGTCGCACAGGACCTAGTTGCCAGAATAATAATAATCTTCCTCAACAAGAACTGTTGATTGATTTGTCACATGACTGCTCCAGGGTTTGAGTTTGTTTTATTTTGTTTCACATCTACCTGGGCTGCAGCTCTGTTTTTTTTAGACTGCTGCCAACTTGTTTGTAGTGTTATTTCAGCAAATTTCAGTTTTACAGTTACAGTCGGGCACCCACAGTACAGCAACCAAATTAAACTGCATCAACTAAGTTCTGCTGCGAAATCTGCGACCTGTTGACGTGCACAACTCAAAGATTAGGAATCGAGATTTTTTTAGAACATGAATCAAAATTGAGAATCGGAATCATTAAAATCTAAACGATGCCCAACACTATCTGCAACCCATTTCCACAACTTATTTTTCCCTCAACAACTCTGTTCAAGCTTTCGATCTCACCTCTTCGAACACTCAAATCTTAGTCACTGTTGTTTCAGATACAGGTTTTCTCCATGAATTTGATTTGATTTTTTCATAAAATTTCACACAATAAAGCTTTGTTCTCCGCGCTTGAATGCCATTTCTCATAAAAACTAACAATTGATACATTTTTGTATTTGGAAAAAGAAAAACCCAAAATGTAATACCAACAAAAAAAATGAGCAATGATGAAGATAATAAAGTGGCAGTATTGCATTAGTCATGTACAAGGAAATTTTTTTGGCAAATTGGTCTGAATCTTAAGAAACTAGCATACAAAATGTGCAGATCTTTTAAAGGCTCTTTCAAAATTCCATGCCCTAAAGCAACAGTTAAGCTATTAGTTTCCCATGGACAAATACAAAAATTCAAAGTTTTTGCTTAAACTAAAATAAATGTTCTGCAGCCCAGCAGAAGAAGGTGAAGCAATTTAATAAAACAGCAAAAGTCTTTAAGCTTATGTTTGGATTTTGTTAGTTCTGTGAGATGTGCGATACAAAACAACCCTATGGGTGCCCATAGTGAAATTGTATTACCAACAAAAACAAATAATTAGCAAAAGGTCCTTTTTTGCACGATTTTATACCTTGTACCCTTGGTAACACTGAGTAAACTACATCTATTACAGCAAATTGACACTGAAAATGCTGTACTGAATTAAAACACCTCCCTAAGCTAAACGTTTACTTTATGCTTTTGTGTAGACGTGATTCGATGTTGGAAGTAATTAATGTTGTAAAGAATAGCTGTTCGGCACAAGCCAAGATGCCTTTAAATAATGAAAAATGATGAGTTTAACTGTGGACTTGGGATTTTATTAAAGAGTTCTAAAAAGACCAGACAGATTGTTTTCACAGAGGAACTTAGCTGAGGCAACATTGGGGACTGTTAAGAAATGGCATAATTGCAATTTGCCAAGACACTGCATTTATGAAATGACTTGTGGATGTTGTACATGATTAAAATCCTGTCTTTTGTGCTCCAAGTTACTGAAGTTTAAAAAGACAAATGTATAAGTGATATTCAGAGGAGAAAAAAAAACCCCTGTATAAACTTTGGGTTACTACTATATTAGTTGCATGTGGTGTGTGTGCACTCATGTTTGTTTGAAAGTACGGCAGAGAAGGGGCATGCCCTTTAGGCATGATCAGCCTAATTCAACAGGTCCTCCCACTATACTGGAAAACCCAGAAGAGCTTTTTCTCATGGACGAGCAACTATTCCCTCACTGCAGCTACTCCTGAGGGGTAGTGCTTGTTCCTATGGTAACTCCAGCACTGGACTTCTAAAAACTGAAGCTGAAAACACGGCAGCTGACAGGCTTCAGTGAAGGCCTGTAGAGCTCAGACAAACAGGCAACTATTTACAACAACATTTATCCAATTCCACAGAATCGTCAGCCAAGTGATCTCCTCTCAGCTAGTGGGAAGAACAAATGTTATGGAGGCTAATATTGGCATCCAGCTCAGTCTTTGCCTGCCTGTGTGAATTTAAAAACAATGCTATTTCCATGAATGGCTCAAAAATTATTTGCCACGCAGTGAACAAGCTTAGACTCAAATCGATTTGTGTGGTAAAGTAGTGATGCACGATATTAAATTTTTGGCTGATAAATATTTTTTCCCAGCACACCTAATTGCAGAAGCTGTGTGTGTGACAGGATTAAAGGCAAAAAACTCAATTTTGAGAAACTCACACATACATTTCCTTCTCAATGCCTGAAATACATATCAGATCTATTTGTGGGTCATTTGGACTGGTAGCATACCTCAATAGGCAGCATTTTGCTTGTATCGCTTTAAGTGATTGATTGGTTCTTAGTGCAAAACTGCTGAGAATTTACCCGCAGCAGACATGTTATTATGTAAACATTTAAGAGCTCTAAAACTTGTTATCGCTGTAAGTACACAAACCAGTTTGATCCAAAAGTGCACACACAAAATCTTACAACTGATAAACGACTGCTACTTACAAATATATCAGTCATATATTTGTGTCACGACATAATTCAGTCAGCAACTGTCTTCAGCTCTGTTTTGTAAAAAAAAAAAAAAAAAAAGAAACATGTTTACTGAAGAGACAAGTCGCGACAATAACGTAAAACAAAAAGGTTTTAGCCAAGCCATATGTGCTAGTACAAACAAGCCAGGCGGGCGGTGACATGAGAAAGAGTTCTCTCACAGGCCTGACTGCCATATAACTGCTGTAACTCTGGGTGTGTCAACATCAGTTTGCTCAACCAACAAAGCCGCCAGTCAAACAGTACAGGGATACAAACACCTACCTGTCTTGCCCTCGCATCTCACTGTGAAACTCAATTTTTCATCTGACAGGTATTAGCTCTCTTAGGGTTACATGTAGTCACCTGCTGCACAGCCAGAGTGGCTCCCAAGTAGACCAACATAATATAGTAAAACAGTGGGTCTACAATGGTTTCCTCGACACTTCATGGAAGACTTGTGATCAAATACTGGTTGGGGATTTTCCCCCGGTACTGGTTAATACTCTATGTTTTAAAACAGTTCTGGTGCTTAAAAGGTACTTGAACCGGATACCTAAAAACCTCCAGTAATACAAACTTGCAAAAACCAATGCTTTTTTTGTTTCTACAGCAAATTGTAACAATTTATGAACTATTATTAAATAAAATGCTCATGAAAATAGGTAATGAATGGTTTCCGCAACGAAACAAGCTGCTGACCAATGGGATTTATGCTCCATTATGGTAGGAAGGACAAGGAAAAAAGGTTTCAGATCAAGGAAGAGGAGTTTGTGAGTAATGGAGGCTAGAAAAAGTATAGTATTTATTTGGTGGTCACATGTTGCAGCATCCCAAATAAATGAAAAGCAAGTTTTTTGTGTCTGATCTGAAGGTGCAGAGGAGAGTCTTATAGCGCGGTCAGTCGTGTCTGCTACAGGTGAGGGCCAGTAAAACCTAAAGAACCGACACGGCAGTTTTACTTCAGTTAGAAGCTCTAAATGTCGGTTTTGATTATTTTTCAATAAATCGTCCAGCTATAATTGATTCTATGCACATGTTACGGTTCACGTACATGCATTCATTTTCAAGTCACCACTGGTGCCATCATTTCCTTAGGTTTACAAAATGTTTGTGCGCCAGTGTCGGAGTACACACTCAGACTACAGTTATTATACAGGAAACTTTAAAAAAAAAAAAAAGTCTTCAACAAATGTCAACCAGTTTCAGACCTGCACACTGCTATTTAACTAATCCATTGTACATACAAACATTAGCATTCGGAGTTTTGTATTTGAGTATCTGAAGTTCTCTTTCCAAATAAAGACAACAGATTTGACAGTTTTAACATTGAAAACCTTGTTGGATGTTAGTGTAAGTAATGCATTAGATAACAGATGTGAATTTATTGCCAAATTACAGAAAAAGACATGTCCCACTTAGGGATGGGCGATATTGACAAAAAAATGTATCCCAATAATTTCTAGAATTTATCACGATAACGATAAAAATCACAATAAATAAAAACTATAATAAAGAAATTCACAACTTAGTCTAAACAGGTTCCTTACAAACACAAATAAATCTGAATACATCAACACGAGACACATTTAAAAAGGCTACAATAACTGCTGACTCAAACAGCTCATGAGCTGATATTTTATGGAATATATTTGTGCATGTGGATTACTATTAGTGTTATTGTATGTAATTCATTTATTTCCTCACTTGAAATGAAATTATATATATATATATTAAAAGCACAAATAACTCCATTAGTGTTTTTACTGCTTGGGATGAATGAATAGTGACAGTTACGTTAATATTTATGTCAACGTGTGACATGTTTAGCTTTTATTCTTCCATACAAGTGTTAAATCTGACCATAAACAAATTGGTGGCTCTCTGTGGTTCCTTATATGCAGTGGTTAGCACTTAGCTCAGTGTGCCATGTGTTAGCTTAGCATAGTTGGCTTTAGTTGAGTTTCCAGTTCATAATCGTTGCTACAGGTTCATCTCTGTCCCTGTGTTTGTGGAACTTTGGGTGGATCTGACAGAGGAACTTGAATGGGTTCCCTTTGTTGGATGGTTAGCTGGTTTTAACCAAGTAGCGGTCCATGATGTATCGCAGCACGGCAGCCATGACAAAGACCTCACACACACACACAGACAGCGCACACCGTGCAGAGCTTCGTTAAACAACGTTCCGCTCCAGAGAATAAGTTGACGACAACAAACGGGGCAGTTTTGGCACGTGGAACGTGGTTTTTTTTGGGGCATTCTTGGCTAAATTGAGGGACAAATGGCTCGTGGTACACGCTAATTTCCAACATGGGAATTTATCATTTATATCGTGGGATGACAAATTCTTACCGGTGAGAACGTTTATGACGATAAATAATAAACGATAAAATATCGCACATTCCTAGTCCCACTGTCTGAACACTTATTTATAAACACTTAGACTTCAATATTGTAATCGGTATATCAAACACTATGTCAAAAAAATGAAAAAGGGATACCAGCAAAAAATAAATACAGGATGTCCAAAGGCAAAAACATTACCAATATTAATTTAAGACTAAATGTTAGTTGGGTGGGAACTTCAACTCAAACACTCATTTTTCCTTTAGGCGTCTGTGTTTATTTGCTCCATCTACAAACCAAACTAAAAATGCCAAGTTTTCCACACTGTACATTTCCTTTAAGGAGAGTTACCTTTCCTCTGTCTTCAGTCTTGTGATGTCAATGTGCATCAGCAAATCATTTTCAACTCTGCACAGACATCCCAAAAAGCAGCACAACTCAGTAACTGCTTTTCGAAGGGTCACAAAAGCTTTCTTAAAGTACTCGTCAGTTAATAATTTGAGGCACGATCCATTTGCGTTTTCCCAGTTTGTAATACTGACACACTGAGAAGCAGCCGTCTTACTTTACAGTAACTACAGCATGTTCCACAGCTGACGTTGCATAAAAAGCTTGCCTTAACGGATCCGCTTTGAATAAAAACAGTTGTTCTACGACACGCTCCCCCAGTTTGAAAGGTACGGGAAGGCAATATTGCCACCCACAGCCATGTAAGCAGCAAAAGAGAAGATGAAATATCTACAATTAGCTGTTGATACAAATAGTTACCTAAGGAACAGTCATCCTCAAATTCAATTGATTACAGTCCAAAACTAACTAATAGAATACAAAAATGTTGAGCTAATGTGATGAAACTTTGTATACATAAGCTTTTCACAAAGGGAGAATCATTACACAGAGCAAAGTGTATTTTGGGATAAAATAACTGGCACACTGTACCAGGTCACACTAAACAAGTTTTAATTTGAGATATTTGGGAAACAAGTTCGTTTAAGAGATGACTTTTACACTCATCTTAACAGTAAGTGCTGTTACAGTTAGAGGATTTGTGAAGGACCTGCAAACTCTGGTTTTAGTATTGTTAGAATGACTCAGAATTACAGAAAAACAGAAAGAATCCCAAAAATTGCCCCTAATGTTGAACGCAAACGCCAGATTCCGAGGTCATTTCATTGTACCTCGTGAGTGGATTAACAACCTGCACGCCACAATATTTAGTCACTTTAACCAAACCCTGCTGTGCTTGTTGTTGCCTTGGAAACAGTCAACAATGATCCAAATAAGAGTGGCAAAGGCTGGGCTTATCTGTTTGGCTTACATTAGGACTTACTGAGGGAGACCATAATAGGTGCAGTTGGGCTCCCTGAACAAGACATCCTTGGGTGTAGTCAAAAAACAAATACTCATTAACCCAAATATAACCAACCCATTTGAGTGCTGTGCACATTGAGAGTTGAAGTATGTGCTAAAAAGGTATATGTAAATATATTTATCCATACCCATCGCGCACACAGCTTAGACCAGGGGTCTGCAACCTTTACTCTCAAAGGAGCCATTTTGCCTAATCTCGCCAGGATTGAAGTCCTTCTGGAGCCGTAAAAAATACCTTGTCAAGGAAAACAATAGTGTATAAAATGCTATGCAGTTAAAATAATATCGAATAATTTTTAGAGTTAATGGATTTGAAGAGCTACAAAAAATAACTTGATCATGTCGTTCAACACATGCTAATTGCTAATTTCTTGCAGCATATCAAGCATACATAATAAACTGGCATGTTGGCAATGAAATAAATCTTTCCCCACACAAATACAATCTCTATTTTCTTTCAGAATAGTCTTTTTGTTAGTTTAGTTATCTTAAAAGGAATTTAAAACCTAGGTTAGCCACAGGAGCAATGAAAGTTGATGGTCTGTAGTGGATATAATTTTTTTTTTTAGGTTAATCAACTGTTTTATCAGAATTTTATTTTAAGTTAATGGTATTAATCATCAATACCCTCTGTAAGAAATACCAATTCATAATTTAATTTTTTTTTTTTTTTTTAAAGCTACAGGGAGCCATTGCAAAAGAGTTAAAGAGCCACATGAGGCTCCAGAGCCGCAGGTTGCAGACCCCTGGCTTAGACTCATCAATTGCAAAACTAAAAGGTAAATATCTAGTAGCCAGCAGCTACCACACAGTCAGGTGTACAAGCATTTTCATTTCGGTGCATCACCACCCAACATAAACAACAGACAAAAATATTAATGGATGACCAAAGGTTTTCAGGACAGGAGAAGAAGACCCATACAATGCAACTGGTGTGCTTTTTACATCTATCGAGTTAGTCATCATAATGAAGTTCCAGATCTACAGTACCCGGACATATACAAGTACATCATTGACTTTATATCGCCCTACTCTGGGTAATCTTTGAGAACCAACAACAAAAAAAAAAAAAAAAAAAAAAAGATGACATCTGGATTGGTAATGTACCTCAGGTTTTGTGTCTACATGCTAAAGCTAGCATCATCACTGCAGGGTAAATGAAAATTGTTCTGCAACTACCTACAGACACATGCCACGGCTTTGTAATTTGGCTCACACATAAGGGATATCTAGTTTTGCACTAAACTAGCAGTGGGCACAAATGACTTGGTTTCATTGATGTTCAGATTTCCAAGAAGAAAAAAGCAAACATGAAGTAAAGATCCATTAAAATTTAAAAAAAAAAAACCTAACATTTGTTGTTTTGCATCGCTTGACGCAACTAAGATAAAAATCAGAGTATGTCTCATAAATCAATGAATCCTAATATTCTGTTATTGATTATGCTTGTGTTTGCAAGTGATAAAATAAAGCCATACAAAAAACTTTTGTCACGGTACTATTGAATCGGTCATTCACACTTTCACCATCTGACAATTTGTGATTGCAGGCCTCGTGTATCCAGGATTTTAGTATTATTAAACTGTCCCGCAAACTTTTTATTCTATCTATATTAGTGTGCTGGGAGTTCTGATTGCCACAAAGAAATAATTGTATCAAGACAATGGTCTTTTTGGATCCTACATGTACTGTATTTTTACAAGTAAACAAAAATTCCCTTTCAGACTAACTGTTCCATACATGTTTGAAGCCAAACATTTTTTTTTTGTGTGTGTTACCGAGTTACACCAAAGATGCAGTCATTTTCAATACAAGAACAAAACTTTCCATCTCAGAATTTCAATCATCGGTACAATGATCACACACTGTTTATCCTTTTGCTTAACATATTTGAGGAAGTGTCTAACCAGTTAGATACAACTTAGCCCTCCCCAATGCCAAAGTGAACACCTACAAGTCATGTGATGAAAGAGCAAGCAGTTGAACAGACACACTATAAGCAAGCCTAAAAGCCCAAGAAGAATTTTCAAGCTACACAACAATGATTTCTTTACAATTTAGCAAAGATTACTGCATTACAATGTAAACCTCATGCATCAGTAGAACACAAGAACATTAATGCCACCAACCATAAGCATACATAAAACAGTGGTAAAGGGGGACTCCAGGTATTTATACAAATTCATTTTATGATGGAAACAAACAGCTTATTAGTAGAGCAATATCGCTGATGGAGCATATAAGAAAATGGAAAGCTGGGAAAAATTAGCTGCATTCATGAGACACTTCATCCCATTCTAAAATGGTACTTGTTAATAGAGAAACCTCAGAAATGGGTGCTGCACTCTGGCTGTAAACGTATAACAACTTGTGACTTTAATTTGCTACAGTACAGATCAAGCATGGGCCGAGTGCTCTTAAGTTCTTTGCGTTTCCACCACGAGGCAGCTCAGTACAATGCATAGGAGTGCCAATGTTTTTTCTGAGACACAGGCAACAATGTTTTCACTTAGAAAACCACAAAAACAACCAATCTGCTTTATAGGAGTCTTTCCCAAACTTTGGCTTGTGACACCCGGAATAATGGACAATTGGAATAATGGGCCAATACTAGCATTTGAGAATGTAAAGCAGATAAACTGGCAAACCCAATCAAAATAGGAGCACTGCACAGCAGACGGTCCATTAAACTTCTCCATCAACAAACGCAAAGTACCGTATTTTTCGGACTATAAGGCGCACTTAAAATCCTTTAATTTTCTCAAAAATCGACAGTGCGCCTTATAATCAGGTGCACCTTATGTATGAAATGAATAGGTCAAAATGTTTTAGTACAACTTTGGTAAACTATGAAGCTGCACCGCTTGATGGATTTTTGGCGCTTCAGGGCTACCGTAGTCAGACGCCTCGTGGAGTGATATGTACCAGTACTGTGCTTCAACATAATGTTCTGTATTTTATGTGTTAAACCTGAACAATGTTGAGTTATTGTTAATGAGTTGAATAAAGTTTTTACTCATTTAAATTACATTTTTCTTTAATTATAGTTTTCTTTTGTATTAGTATTTATTGTTTCCTCTCAGCACAACTTCTATATCTACCTTTTAATTGTATCTTACTTTATTTTTGACATACATTTTTGTTAAATTATTAGTATTTGTTTCCTCACATGAGTTAAAAACTAATATTTTTTGAAAAAACTGATTATTTCTTTAAAAAAAAGGGAATATTAAAAAATTAATGTGGAAAACAGAATTGGGAAAAAATTAAACTCATATGCATTTAAATGTATGAAATATTTCTAAAAATCATAAATCGAATCGCAATATCTGTCAGAAAAATAGCAATTAGGTTTTTTGTCAAAATTGTGCAGCCCCAGATCAAACATTTTCAGAAAACGTAATATAATTTCAATCTCAAAATTAGCCCAAATTAAATGACTTATCACTGTCGTTGCAGTGGCTTGCCATTCTTAAACACAAGAGCACTCCGCTAAGCCCCAAATATGGTCTTTGCCAGATACGCTACCGTGATTGTTCACACTCTAAAGAAATTTCTATCCCCATTAAAACAATACAGTAGGTCCAAATGTATGGGCACCCCAATTTTTTCGCAAAAATACACAGTGAAATTTTGGTTAAAAAATGCCTGGTAAGTACTTTTGATGTAATTCTACTAACAGACAAAAGCAGGTAAAAATATCATTTTTTAGGGTTTTTTATTTGCAAATAACATTTAGATTTATATAAACTTTCAGGTCAAAAAACTGAATGAGGTAAGAACTTTGTGCCAAGATTATTTAAAATCATTTTATTTGACGGGGGTTACAGAAGTAATTTCTCTTTTGGATAGAGCCCAAAACCATTTGAAATGTCTGGTTTTGGAGATAATCTACCATCAGACAAGTATAATGTGAAGTTAAAATGCAGCTGAATACAATTGGGTTTTTGTTTATATAAACAATAGTTAAAATTAGCAATTTAAATATCACATTATGGCATTGAATGAAGGCAGATATTGCAGCCTTGATAGATTGACACATTTTCTCTTTTAGTTGCCCTGTTTTCTTATGAGCCATTATTAAAAACTTCTTATTGGTCCAGTGTTGGGCCATGGCTCAGTGGTTGGTGACCGACAGGGTTTGATCAAAATTTAGAAGCAGTCCACCCTTCCTGCTCACAATTTTTTGTTCTCTAAAACTAAAGCCAACTTTGGGGGAGGGCTGTGTGATATTGACCTAAAATGTATGACGGTACATATTGAATCCCTTCACGGTATAAACTTAAAGGACACATATCATGCTTTTTAAATCCTTCCTTTTTACATATAAATCATACAGTTGTGGTCTATATAAAGCGGAACTGCAATGCTTGGGTCTGAATTCCTCATTATTATAGCTCCACAGGCCCCTTTTCTACCCCTTTTCTGATGTGCTTCTGAGAGCAACTCGTTTTGGTGCAGTCTCTTTAAATGCAAATGACACACTTCATACCCCGCCCCCTCTCCAGGTTGCAGAGGTGACACTTGGTTCAACTCCACCCTGTTCAGCCATTTGTGTAGTTTGATAGAAGAGATAAGATTATGTAGCGGCGCAGAAACTTTTTATTCACACGTTATTTACAAAATGTCAACAACGGAAGACTTGTCCATCCAGCGCACACAAAAATGACCTTACCCCCGGTTGTGAACATTTCTGTGAAAAATAAAACTCAACCAGGCACTTCGAAAAGGTTCTGATGCTGGGAGACGGTGTAATAAAGCGTGTGGATTACTACATCCAACAACTGAAGATTTGAACTTTACTTTCTGAAAATTAATATTTTCAGAAAAAAATTAATGCAGAAAACATGGAATTTGGAAAAAAAAAAAGATTTTATCGGGCCCTAAATGTTACACTCTTACAAACCTATCAATGGAGAGAAGGAACCTATGACCGACGCACTGCTGCCTTCAACACATTTGTGCTGCTGTCGGTGATAACGTAAGATCCCAAAACTCTAGCGCATCCTTAAATCTATCTGCCATCTCCTCACCCATAAGGTCATCAGAGAAATATGAAGTCTATAGCAGCCGGTTGGACAATTATGAGTTTACTCATTGATTATGAAATGGATCATGATGCTGATATAAAGTTCCACAGCGTGACTCGACAACAGGAAACGGACCACGTCTTTGCACAAGTGTATCTTCGTAATGGCTATTGTAAAGTCAGTTTAACGCTTAGTCTTTCCAGTACTCTTCAAAACGCTAATGCAACAGAGGTCTGCGGTTGAGTCGGAGGGCAAACTTGTTCCTTCACTCCTGTGGTCGAACACCAATTACGTTTAAGTCAAGCGCATCCTCTGCCGCTCAGAACATTTTGTTATAACGGGAGATCAAACTGCTAGTGTTACCTTTGCTTGCAGACGGTCACTCGACATCTTTCAATTGCATTTTTCTGCTCAATATGACTATTAAAATCCAATCCAAGTCCAAATCAGTGACGTAGCAACGTCTTTTTTTTTTAACTAGCAGAGGCAGACACGAGGACATCGTAAACAAGAATTATTGCGATTGGTCGGTAGACTCCAAATCTTGACCATAGGCTAAATTTTCATAATTTCTACCGTCTACCACATATGTGGCGCACACTTACCATTTCATTCAGGAGCAGTGGGGATGCACTTTCCAGGATTGGTTTTTCACATTACATTTGTTGCTCTTAATAAACATGCTCTAGAGATTGGCTTACTCTCTCCTTCATTTTCCACTTTGCCTTGTTTCACTTGTGGGTTACCAGCTCATCACATTTTGCAGAGTGTACAGAATGTCATCCTATAGTTACAGCAGAGAGGTAACAGAGGTGCACTGGCAAATATCAGCAAATTGGGCACACCTAAATACGAGTTGCAAGTATTAGTGCATCAACTGCACTAAGCAGAATGTATAAAATCACAAGGGCAGACTTCAAATTATTGTGACAGACTCCTCTCATGTGCTATAAGATCATCTGCTGTAAGCTTAATGTTGACAGTGTAATGTGGTTTTTGGTCCCCAAAATGAAACCAATATTCCGCAACATTCTCCTAGCTTTGCCATCTGAAGGCAAGGGATGAAAACTATTGCTAACCTGATAGTGCTCTATGATTGGGGTGGACAACATGTTTAGGAATAGGAGCTCTTTTGTTGTTTCTGTTTTACAAAATTTTCAAATAATGAACGCAAAAAAAAATAATAATACTTTGGAGCCAAAATCTTCAACAGTTTTCATTCTGTAAGATAACAAGACTTCAAGTGCTGTAAAATAGTAACGGTTTCAAGTGCTTGAAAATCTGCAATTTCATTTGGTTTTCAAATATTTGTACATTTAGTTTTCCGTCATTTCATTAGAAAGCTGCCTATTCTGTGAGGCTTCGAATAACAGATGTTCTGTTTCTATTTATGTTCAACTGAAAGTAAAGTAAAAATGTCACATTATCCATGCACTGCCTTTAACTGTTGACAATGTGAGCACCACAAAATAATTGATGACATTGGTTGATAATTATGAAATGCTTTTTTTCTGTTCCCATCAAGTACTCACATACAAACGAAAGCAAAATTAAATATACATAACAGTAAATCAACAACACATTGTGGTTGAGCTGGCCTAAATGCCTGGGTCAATGGGCCCAGCGCTGTGCTCAGCCATGCCACAGTTAGAAATATAAACACCACCTGAACCTCAGGTTAACTAGGATTTACATATGACTTCACAGGCAAATTCAGTGGTGATGTGGGTAATGAGGTTGAAACTATTGAGGGTACAGTACAATACAAATACACAAACCGATTCAGTGTGAGTGTAGTAAACGGAATCCACCCAGTTTTAGTGTGTTTGCTACACCCGAGATCCAGACTCACCAAGCAGCAGCAGCTTCAGCTCTCGCCTGGAATCCCTCTTGTCTCTCCGGAGCTGCTTCTCAATCTCGGAGTTGATCCGTTTGGACTCCTTTGCCTCTTCACTCAGGCAACAAGCCATCATGGGCTCCAAAGTCATCACCGCATGAGCTGAAAGAGCCCGTCTGATAAGGGGCGCTGGAGATAAACCCACCTCTGTGCAGCGGTTTTCAACAGGTTATATCCAGACAGAAAGTGCAGCTCACTGGTGCAGGATCAGGCCTCCTGCTGCTGGTTCAGCTGCAGTCAAGAGTTAAATATTTGACAGCCCAACGTTAGTCTCCAGACAACAACTGATTGGCTCTGATTAATGAAGATTAGCAATGCAACATGTAGTGAACACCGTAAACACAATACCAAACAGGAGATTTCTTGTGACACCTTCTTAAGAGCTGCACTGGATACTCAATTGTTAGCTTCCAAGCTAACTGTGGCTAACGTTATGTGACCAGTTTGTGAATATGAACTCCTGTTTTTAACACTAAATTAGTTACTTTGCTCTCAGAGTCATGAATGAGCACAGCTGTCTGAATTCACTGGCAGACCTTACCCGGCCAAACACAAGCTAGCCGCCCAGAAACAGCTGGAAGTAACGCCCGCAACAATGTGACAATGACCCCCGTCAGACTGTCCATCCGGGTGGGCTGGCCTCACCTCCCGGTGCTAACGAACCAACTCCCGTCCGCAGAGGGAGTCACGGGCAGATGTGCCACCGAGCAGGGCGGCCAGGCTAACTGTTAGCTAGCAGGGTTAGCTCATCCCTGGAATTACAGCCAAAAGGCTAAAACCAAGACAGCTCGCGCTGACACGGGAGCGCCATGTCACTGAGACACAAAACGCATGAGCAGCACAAATAAAATAAAAAACCAGATGTGAGCACTGACGTCTCACTGACACTCAGACGGACCGTGGTCGTCCATGCATTTTATCGCCCCTGCTGTTTTTTCGTGGTGGCGGGGAGCGCTGGCCGTCACCCACTCCTCTGCTCCGCTGTGCCACTGCTGCACACGTCACAGGGAGTGCACGTGATTGACAAATGCGTGGCGAATAAAAGCTCACTGTGTAGGTGGTTTGGGCGGGGCTTTAATCAAGTTTGCTTGAGAGGAAGTGGCCCATGTGGAGGCGTGTCTGCTGGAGGGACGACGCCTATGTGCTGTGCTGTCTGCAACACTGTTCACTCACTAATATGAGGAACATTTCCCTCCTGATACAGACCCTAATCATGCTGCCAAAATACCATATACATAAAATCTACATGAATCAAAATGGTCATAGACAAAACCAATCGGACATATTTTTTTTTAAACGAGGTACATCAATTCTTCAATACTATAAAATATGTTTGAAAAACAAAAAAGTTGTTTAACTGTACCATTCATTCTGTAAACACTTGAAACCTGAAAACCACGAAATGTTTTCCTGTTGTTTGTTATTTTCTTTTTTTATTCCTCGTTATTTTTCTTTTCTGTTCTTAGTTTTGTCGTTTTCTTAGTTCTCTTTCCTTCTATTCTTAGTTATTGTGTCTTATTTCTGTGATCTGTTATCTGTATAGATGTGCATTTTTGTATCAATAATTTCATTTTACATATGGTGCACTTTATTGTAATTGCTAATTTGAGTTCAATTAAAAAAACAACAGTAAAAAGAAAATAATAATTAAAGCAGGGAACCAGTGGCTGATATATATATATATATATATATATATATATATATATATATATATATATATATTTTTTTTTTTTTTTTTTTTTTTTTTTTTGCTTTTTTTTTTTAAATGAGTAAATTTACTTGTACTTCATGTTTTAAAAGATGTAAAGTAGTAATTTATTACATTTCTACACCCAACCATTACTGAGTAAATTATTATTATTAGTTTATATACAGATGCCTTTGTGGAAAATAAATGAAGTTCCAATTGTGCAATATTTTGCTATTTCCTTTTTAGTTTATACATGAGATATTTACTGTATGTAAGGGAACCGTAGCAAGAGTTCCAAAAATGAAAGTGGGGGGTGAAAGTAACTACATTTTACTTTGAGTACGAATTAATTGAGCTACAATTTTTACTTGTACTTAAGTATTTTATGTATGACTTAGAAGTACAATCAAGTAACAGTACTTCTAGTATATCGGTACACACGGTACTCTGATGGCAATAAAGAAACTGGTTTGGGATTTATTTTTAATAAGGGGTTGATTAATGAACATTAAATATGCATTAACTGAAGTAAAAACATAAATACATTTTTATTTCCAAAACCTTATTGTTAACCCCATTTCAGTACTACATCATCCCCACCTTTCAATCATAAAAGTTTAAAAGATAGTGTGCATCAAATAGTAAAAAATAATAAAAATACATTTTTATTTATTATTTATAAATAATAAAATAAAATAAATTAATTAAATCCTAAATTACGCACTAAACACAGCTGGCGAGTCTAGGTTTAAAAAGTTATTGTGATGGTTGGAGAATTCCATCACAACATGGCTAAACGTGAGTGCAGGTTCTTGCTTTTCCATCTTTGAAAGACATGTTTTGAGGTTAAAAGACAAATATTCTTAACCATGTGAAGATAGCGAATAATCTTACTTTTCCCTCTGCCTTCATGCGTTTAACTTCAGTTTCACTTAATTTTTGTTAAACAAACATTTGGTCTTCTCATGTTTGCTGCAGTAAACTTCTGGTTAAACAATGATAAACATGCGCTTTCCCTTCCCAACACAATTGCTTTTGGCACATACTGAGTTCAATTCTATAATTGACTTTATATGAATTATTGTAAATTATGTTGTGTGAATAATAAATATACTCGACTGAAGAGGGGCTGTTTTTACAATCTTTACCACGAGACCTGCGTGTCATTGAGTAAGAGAGAAAAAAAAGGAAAAACCCACTTTGTCAACACATTAAACAAATAAAACCGCTTTGTCAATATCTCAAGAGCCTGAATTCTTTCCTGCAGTTATGGATGACAGACGGAACAAGCAAGTTTTCTGGCTAAACTGATGTTACATAACATAAATTATTCTACTTACCTTTTACAGTGACACAAATGAGGCAAATCATATTTGTCTTCAAGACAAACATAATTAATTATTCATATTTTATTGAATTTGATCCACAACCAAAGTATTCAATCAGATATTAGCACCTATATTTAACATATGTATATAATCTCTGCATGGTCTACATCAGGGGTTCCCAACCTTTCTTGGGTGTTGTCCCCATTTTCATATCACAAATATCTCATGACCTGCAAGATACTTTTTTTCTTCTTTTTTCTAGAATTAGTTTTTGATGATTGTTATACTACGTTACAAATACAGATACGGCTCGGATTAGTGCACAAATTGACAAGATGCGTCAGCGCTTTACATTTATATTGGAAAGTAAAGAATACAGTTGGTTACAATTGTTTGGTGTTATAATTTGAAAAAGAATGATAATTTAAACTTTTTAATATTGTATTTTTATTAGTTGTTTTTTTTTTTTTTAATTATTACTTATTAGACATTTCAGGTGACCCCCGTTTGAATTCCAATCAACCCCAAAGTTTGAAAAACACTGGTCTACAGTCTCTACATGAACTTAACTGTTAGCATGTGTGTTTGATATAAGTTTTGCATTCTGGTCTTTATGTGATATAATACATGATTATTAAAAATGTGAACTGATTTGAAATGGATGACATGCTTTTTTGGGAAACAATTGAATATTATGAAAACAAGTCATTTATATTTCATTTCATAGACTACCTAATGTGAAGTTTATGTAGCAACTTTTATGAGTCAGCATTTGTGAACACCAAAATGCTTAATCATAATTCTGGAACTTGATGAACACATGCTGACTACATTTGACTAAAACACAAAATACAATCATTTGAATTTACGATGATGTTTTAGGAAAGGAACAGGAACGCATTTTATCAATTATTTATTATGATGTTAAATTATACTGAATGGGGTTCTGCTGGTTGGGTTTACACAATATTTGATTACTCAATTTTAATGTGATTAGTAAAAGAAACCTATAGTTCAAAAAGTCATAATTCATTCTAGGATATAGGGTATATAAAAACTACAGTGTGACATTAAGCTAAAAAGGTTTAGGAGATATGTAATTATGACAAACCATTATAACAGTATTATATACTGATATTGTAGTTTTTTTCCCATAAATATTTTTATTATGGGCTTTTTCAAAGTGATAGAATTTTTGATTATCCTCATACTTCCAGAGCAATTCAGTATGACTTGTTTTCTAGAAATCTAGAAAACAAATATAAAAATAAAGCAATAACAAAAATAAAAAAACCCCAAAAATACCCCATAAAATAAAATAAAATACTTTTGGCTTTACTACATTTATGATTATCTGGATAAAGAGCCATTATGAATAAATTGGAATTCAACATACAGTATGTTTTAGAATCATCTTTTCAATTACGTTTCTCAATTTCACCCAAAACGTTTTTATTTGACTGCTTTCCCACATACAATTATATTGTAGTTTTAAAGCAGAAATGTTCAGCCATTTTGATCTCAGAGCAGCCAAACCTTTTACAACAAGAGGTAAAACATTAACATTGAAAATAAGTAACCTTTGGAAGCCTGGTAAATATGTATATACTTTTCCTATTAGTTTTTTTTGCTAAACTCCACATACAACTTAATAAAAGCCAATGAGTGTATTTTTCTCCCCTTTAGGCCTAAATTTGAGCTCTGTACTTTAAGTTATTCAGGTGATTAGTTTTGAATATGATCATCTTGAATCATTTACAATTTTAAGGTTAGTTCCTCAGTTTATTTTTTCTTCTAATACTACTTAAATGAAACATCAGTCTGCTGTTGTGCTTTTAAAATGCACATGTTATTTGACTAAGGGACATCTGGTGGACAGGAAGGTTAGCTGCAGGCATGGGATGGGACTATAAAAATATATCATGTAGGATTACTTTATAAAGTATAAAGTACAAAGTCTAGATGGGGTGTGTGTGTGCGTTAAAACACAAGACAACTTTATTTGTAGAGCACACAGAGCACTTCACATTAAAAAAGATAAACAGAAATGTCATAAAATAAAACAAATACTTGATTAAATAAATATTATGAGGGCATGGGAGTGAATTCGCAGTCTTTTGGAAATGTATTCCAGATAAATATTCAACCTAAGCACATCCCTAATACATTTCTCATTTAACATGAAAAATATGATGAATAGTCAAAGGTTGGCAGGCCTTCACTGTGTACACATCCCTAATCCTGAGACATATTTCTTAATGGAAGTCAATACCCTCAAAGATATTAGAAAACACTAGAAATTCAAGATTCAGTGTTTATTATCATGTGCACAGTAAGGAAACATGTTTCCCTGAAAAATTACATTTGTATGTTGCTGTTCACACTGGATACCACAAAGGTTAAAAACAAAAAAGAAAAATAGTAATTTAAAAAGTAATTAAAAATATACATATATACATTAACTGTACTTGAGTTAATTGCATCTAAAGCAAGGCCTGTAGGATTAGATTGATACAAACATTAAATGAATTATTATAAGTGATAGAAGTACTATAATCAAATACCATCTATGACAGCACTAATGTCAAAACATGCTTTGATTGAAGATGAAAAATTATAAAGCAAACTGTTCAGTTATCCACAGATAAAGAAAAGTTCAGAAAGAGGCGATAAAAAGAAACAAACTGAGCTGTGTGGTAAATCAAATTGGTTTAATGAGGTGTTCTCATGTACCAAAAGATGATTTGAACCCCTTTGGCAAAGGACTTTGAGTGCAGAAGTTCCATGTTCTACACTAAAATCAAATGTAGAGTCTGTGATTCACAGCTCTACACGTGCATGACTAGCTGAGAACAAACAGCTACAGACAACTCCATAGATAAGCCCCTTACTTAAAACAGAGAGCACTTATACCCTATTGTTATGTTCCTTGTGGTGGTGTCAATGCGTAAGGGAAAGGAACAATAACAAAACCAGGATAAAAGCCAAAGAAACATAAATAATGCAGAAATATTTATGTTTATTTATTAAAAAAAAAAAATACTCCATTAAACCAAATATTAACTGTTGACCCAGAAGAAGAAGGTTTACAACAAACCTTCAATAAAACAGACCTCCAGACATAAACCCACCAAATAACTACCAACTTAAAGTTCCACAAATGTTTCCCAGACAAACACCTCACAGGACTAACAAGAGTACACACGCTCAACCATGCTGACCAGACAGACCATGAGTGCTCACCAGCCACTCTCTACTGTGGTCGCCAGCAGGCATTTGAAGGCCAGCTGATCAGTAGCTGATCAGTTGCACCTGCTTCAGCTAGGTGGGGAAAAGGGCGTGGCCTGCTGGGACACAAGTTTGGCAGACACACAGCAGAGGACGTAACACCTATAAACACTGTGCTGAGCAACATCCAGATAAAACTAAAACCCACAGTAGAGTAGTTAACCATAAAAATCTAATCAAAATTAAAACTACAAATAGAAAACAAAACAATGAAAAAACCTATTCGATGTGGACTATTAAATATCAAATCATTTTCATCTAAAGCTCTCTTAGTGAATGATCTTATAACTGACAATCAATTAGGTTTATTATGCCTCATGGAGACCTGGCTCAAAAATGCAGATTTTGTTGCTCTTAATAAAGCCAGTCCTCCCAGCTATGATAACCACCATATTACCTGTGAGGGCGGTCGGGGAGGGGTTGTGGCAGCAGTTTTTCACTCTAGCTTATCAGTCACCCCAAAAACCAAACTTAACCATAATTCATTTGAAAGCCTTGCTCTTGAAATTTGTAATTCAAAAAATAAAATAGAAAAACCCATCTTACTGGTGATAGTTTACCGTCCTCCTGGTCCATACTCAGAGTTTCTCTCTGAATTATCTTACTTTCTCACTGATCTTGTATTGAGCACCGATAAAGCTATCATAGTAGGTGACTTTAACATTCATGTTGATGATAAAAACAACAGCCTAAATAAATTATTTATCTAACTATTACATTCAATCGGCTTTACACATAATCTAAACAAACCAACTCATTATCTTAATCATGCCCTGGACCTTGTTCTAACATGTGTCTTAGATTTTGATCACATGACAATATATCCTCAAAATTATCCTTTGAATTCAGAATATCAGTTTGCTTAAACTCTGAGAGAAGTACACTATAGTAGATCACTGTCTGAAAAAGCTGTAGCTAGATTTTAAGATTTAGTTCCATCACTGCTTACCTCTGATACATATATCTCAACAGAGAGTAGCGATCAATGTCTTACGAAAGAGAAAATAGATGAATATTGTCAACATTGCAATGTTGTCACTGCACACAGCTCTGGATGCTGTTGCTCCGCTTAAATAGAAGACGTTATGTCATAAAAGGGTCACTCCCTGGTATAATTCTGATATGCATCTTTTAAAACAGGCATTGTGAAAATTGAAAAGGAAATGGCTCTCTTCAAACATAGTAGAAGTTTATATTGCCTGGAGAAAGAGTTTCTTAGCTTATAAAAAAAAGCTCTTCGCAAAGCTAGAACTTCCTAATAAACAAGAATAATTCTTGGTTTCTATTCAACACTGTTGTAGGCTCACCAAAAGCAATACCTCTGTTGAACCCTCTATTCCTGTCAAACTGAGCAGTGATGACTTCATCAACTTCTTTACTGATAAAATTCTAAATTCTAAATCTCTCCCCCCCCCTCCACCTTTCTCAATAATTTCTTAAACACAGCAGCTCCTAAAAATAACCCCAACATGTAGCTTTTATTTACAAAGTTTCACTCCAATTGGTCTATCTGAACTGACCTCAATAGTGCTTCTAAACCAACAACCTGTCTTTTGGATCCAATTCCAACTCCACTATTTAAATATGTTTTTTCACTGATTAGCACTAATATGATGAACTGGATTAATACATCTCTAGTAACAGGTTATGTGCCACAGGCCTTTAAAACCACTGTAATCAAACCTCTTCTTGAAAAACCTACCCTTGATTCCAGTGACTTGTCCAATTATATAGACCAAGATCCAATCCCCTTTTGTGTCCAAAATTCCCGAAAAAAATCATGGCAGGCCAACTATGTGATCATCTACATAGGAACAATTTATTTGAGAGCTTTCAGTCTGGCTTTAGAGCCCATCACAGCACAGAGAATGCTTTAATAAAAGTAACCAATTATCTCCTTTTAGCCTCAGACAGGGCTGGTCTCAGTTCTGGTGCTCTTAGATCTCAGTGCAGCCTTTGATACAGTATTGGCTTAATTTCATTGGCTTCCTGTAAAATATAGAATAGAGTTTAAAGTCCTCCGGTTAGCCTACAAAGCTTGACATGATTAAGCTCCTGTATAGCCTAAAGACCTGTTAGAGTCCTATCGTCCAGGCAGAACACTCCGTTCTTAGTTTGCTAATCTTCTGGAAGTTCCTAAAGTGTCTCGAAGTAGAACAGGAGGCAGAGCATTCAGCTACCAGGTGCCTCGCCTTTGGAACCAGTCTTAGTACGGGAGGCTGCTACTCTCTCCACTTTTAAGGCTAAACTCAATGCCTACTTATTTGTTAAAGCGTATACTGTATAATAGCGTTAACCTAGGAACAAAGCCATAAACCTAAAGATAGGAACTAAAAACTAAGACTATATAGCATAACACCAATATTATAATCAAAAACAATCCACTGTCTACACATACTGTTGCTCTAACGGGCTGGGTGAAGTCCAGTCAGACAAAGTTGTGCCGGGTTGTAGCCAATCCCCCACTTCTGAACCTCATTGTATGCCCATCAACATTGCTCACACTGCGCAGTGCTTACGCACCATTTACACTGATGTCCACCCCATATTCATTCTCATTCCACTGTATTCCTTTATCATGTTTTTCTACAGTCTGTGCCTTCTCCTGGCCCTTCTCTCTTTTTTCTGTTTCAGGGGTCTTGAAGCTGGAGTTGACAGTTCCTGAACTGTGGTTCACGGCTCAACTAGTCTGGGACTCTCTGATGTTCTATCTCTCTATCCTATTCTGTTCTTTTCCTTCTGTCCTTAACCCCAACCAGTCGAGGCAGATGGCTGCCACTTCTGAACCTGGTTCTGCTGGAGATTTCTTCCTGTGAAAAGGGAGTTGTTTCTTCCCACTGTCGCTAAATGCTTGCTAGTGTGGATCATGTTGAGTTTTTTCCTTCTTATTATTTTATATTTTGATAGCGCTTTGAGATGACTTTGTTGTAATTTGCGCTATATAAACAAAGTTGAATTGAATTTAATTGAATTCTCTCTGGGTATGAATGGGTTTACTTTTTTCCAATGCAAAGCCTCAATACACCAAGACCCTTTTCCCTTTGTTTAGTGTGAAAGTCTCTGAGCTCCTAAAGCTCATGTGTGAAAAGCACCTGGTGTCACCTGAAATAAAAATATGTGTCAAATGTCAGCTAACTAATACCTGGTATGTATGAAATGATGAGGAATAGCTTAGACGTGACTCATGACATTACAGCCAGACCTACCTGCCTGCATCTCAGCTCTGGCCACAAACAGCCACTTCTTCATAAAATCAACCATAATCAATCTCTTTGAAATCATTTAAGAAATTGTTAACTTTATATTCAAAAGAAAAACGTAAATACAACACATAAAATAAGAGTAATGACGGGTGTAGGTCACTACTTGTGTATATGCTTGACAAAGAACGTTTGGATTTTTTGCCAAAACCACGCTCTGTTTTTATTTTTTTCTGATAGTATGTGTGAACATAAATCAGTAACATCACCATTAACATGATAAATAACATCATGCAATGCTGCATTGCTTCCAGTGGGCTGCAGCATTGTCAGATGAATCATTCTCCATAGTTCCCCTGTACTCATACTAAGAGTAATTTAGGATCTGCAAACATTGCATGGACAGTATCAGATAGAACATATGTGACTTCCTGTAACTAAAGCTCAAGGCACAAGCTCACTTGTTATGCTCTGTCTCCTTCTGGCAGACAGCTTTTTTGCTCTTAGAGGTTTTTCAGCAGGTTAAATCTTTTTTGTATGCTCAGTTTTAGAAAATCAACAAAAACTAACATTAAAAAAACCCTAAAAAACATGTTTAACCCACATATGGCCTCTCTTGTCTTTTATAAAAATGCAATGAAAAGTTAGGTTTAAAATTGATTTAATATGTTAAGGTTTCATTTATTCAACTGTTCCTCAGGTAATCCACTTTGATATCCTGACATGTTTTTCGACTTTCAACTGCCAGTCTTCGTCAGAGGCATCTGCTGTTCGCTTTGATGTTTCCTTGACTTCCGTGTAATAATTCCAGCAAGATTATTTTTATGAAACCTCAAGATATTATTCAAAAATAAATAATTTGTCATTCTTTATAAACTCTGTCACGTGAACCGTGCCAGAACCGTCTTTCAAATTCTGCCAGGTTGCACATGTGAGGTGACATACTCCCCAAATAATTACCATGCTTCAAATTCTTCAGGTTGCTCAAAGCTTTAAACGTTGTGACAGTTAACTCATCGGTCATTCCATAACAAAGTAAGTAATTAGCAGTAGTTTTCCTTAAATTGGTTTCTGAAACTTGAATTTGCCTGGGCCAATTCACATATGAAAAGAGGGCAGGGCTGAGTTAAATAAAGCTTGAATAGATTCTTTATTATTGCATCACTTTAACAAATGACAGGGCTGGTAGGGCTGTACATAGGCATGTACATGGGTTTCATGAGAGGGGTTGAAATTGAGACAGCAACTGGAAAAGCACTCAGCTTCCTCTGCTGCTCTGGGCCGAACATGGATATCTATATAGGTCTAGGCCACCAAGCTGAGAAAGGGTGGGGGAGCAAACAGCTGATGAAGGCCTGAATAAAATAGTGATGTCATAAAAAGATATTTTTTAAATCATCTGAATGCAAATTGGATGTTTTATTAACATCAGTATTCAGAATTTGATTAATGAATTGATTAATTGACAGATATTTATGAAATTTGACTCAGTTATGTCGGGTTAGTTCCTCAATTACCCCAACAAGTTTTATCCATATTCGATCTGGATTGCACATTTCATTGCAATTTTTTCAACAAATGGGGTGCCCATACATTTAAAAACAATTAATTTAAAAAAACAAAAAAAAACAAAACTTTGCAATCAAAAAATAAATGAATAAATCACTTCAATCAAAAAACTTTTTCAATCAAAATGTTTTCACTTCAATCAAAAATAAATATTTCCAATCAAAGAAAAAGTGTTCAAATCCAAAAAAAAAAAATATTTGAGACCCAAATAATTGCATTTGAACATTTTTTGTCTTTGATTGAAAATATTTGTTTTTGAATGAAGTAAACTTTTTTTTTGATTGAAAATTTTTTATTGGATCGAATAATAAAGACACAAATCTACCTTCATACAACTCTTTCATATTAAAAGAGTTGTAAATAATAAAGAAATAAAAGATCTCATTAATATACATTTAATACATGTATTAAATTAGGTTTCAAACTCTTGCCAGTGCACAAACTGAAAGCATTATAGACTTCCCTCATTAGCTTAGAATAAACGTGACTCTAACAGAACCCCCTTTGTGCTTTAAACTAAACTTGTTCCCAGAGTAATGCAAGGCCCTGGTGAGTTCAGCATTTGAAACCACTGCAGTCTGGACAAACTGGTCCTGCTGGCTGCTGACACAAAAGATTCTGATCTAAATCACAGCCAAGAAGAAGGAGTGACTACATACCTGCAATTGCAGCTCACAACAACCTGCCAAAGTGAGAAAAATCACTCTGATATCGTGAGAATAAAGGGAATTAATGTTTTTTGGAGTGCTTTAGCTGTGCAAACACGCATATTGTATCAGATGTTATTACATGTAATCATTGTGTAAATGGCTATAAGTTTATCTTATGGTGTACAGGGTATATATATATATATATATATATGTTATGTGTAAAATGCATTAATAAAATGTATGGCTTTGTTTGATGAAAATACAAAAAAATCTATATTGTCATCTCATGTTTGCCCTAAATAAATAAATAGGCCAATACTTATAATAAAGACAAAAGTTGTATAACGAATGTAACAGAAAATAATGTTCAAAATGTGTCGTTATCTTAGGATATATGTGGATTGGTTGAACATGAGTGAGGCTGTGATTTGAAACCTGAATAAGGCGCTGTACAGCAACCTAATCTGTGGACCCAGCATACTCCCACAACCCACCATCAAAACACACCAGTTCAGAGTAGAGAAACCGTGTTTTCAAAATAAAAGTGTTTCCTCCAATCCCTTAGTTGAGATAGTTTGGTCAAACACACCGTGTGGAGTTTGCACCCACCAAACACCCAACATCATTTAGACTTTCTTTTTTGGGCAAAATCTGGTTGGTCCATCTTAGCCTCCATTTAGGCCAATCACATTGAAATTGGGGGTTTTTTTGGGCCTTCAAAATGGATCAAAATTTAACCCCAATATAGTCATTGATATTCTGTTATTATTGGACTGTTCAACATAGTACAATTTTAGCCGAAGTGGTAGTCATAGAAATTGAGTTGCTATTGGGCCGTCCAACTAGGTCCACATTTTTTCTCAATAGGGTTGTTGAAATTGAGTAGTTATCGCACGGTCCAACTTGGTCCAGATTTAGCACATTTGTTCCAAGTGTGGCCCAAAAATAGTCATTGGAAATAGGACTTCTCATTTAGAGAAAGTATCTCAACAATTTTAACCCTTTTATTTGTCCAAATTAGCCAAAAAAATATGAAGAAAAGGTGTTGTAACAACTTCAAACATAACAGCCCACAAACATAAACCAGAAATACAAATCTGATCCTGGTTTGTCATTTTCTTAACTTGGACTGTGCATTGACTATTATTGTCCCAACTTTTCAACGCGTTTAAACTAAAGAAAATGATGTCATCTTAAAATAATTTGTTGTGATCCTGATAAATGTATTGATAGATAGTTGAGTATTTCTAATTTAGTGTATATTGCAACATCATTGCCATGAGGAACAACTAGTTACTCATGGCACACCTGTTAATGTTCTCCTTGTTACCTGCAAATATACTGTACTTTGGAATAATAATACACCCAAGGAGTGGTCAGTATTTCAAATGAATCATGTCGGCCTATTATCATGCTACCTCAATATCTGAGTGTGCTGAACAAATAGACCCAAAGAGAAAAAGTGAGGAAAAACACACAAATTGTTTTACAGTAAACTGGTTGGTGAAAAAAATTAAAGAAAATGTGTAACCTATAGTGCTGCGGTGAAAATTCATGTAAATACCAGATATATACTTACCAAGGAGATTTCAAAACTAGTCAAGATTTAAAGTGAAATCAGACTGAATTTGCACAGTTTAACAATATCAAGGTTGTAGCATGTTACTTTGACAATTTGACTTAAAATAGAGAAAAGAAAAAGATAAAAATTTGAATTACTTAAAACATAAATGTGTCAATACATTAGAGATTGGATATGAATATACCAACATTTTTACTGGCTGGAGTGAGCAACTACTGCATCGTAAAAATCAGAAAAGGTAATTTAATAAAAACATTTAAAAACATTTTCTTAAGGAAGTGATATGGATGTATTTTATTTTATTTTATTTTATTTTAAGTTTAACATGCATTTTTCCTCATCTTTGGATCATCACAAATTTTAAATCACAAAACAGGTACTGTTAAATTATTAAAAGAGCAACAGTCAATTGAGAAATTTGCATTGTCTCATTTCATAGTCATGCCTATGGAAGTATTGTTAGCATTCTGAAAAAATGTTTCAAAGTTGTTGAATTTATTTATTTTTTAAATCCCTTTACCATGAGCTGCCCAGGTTTGTCTCTTTTATATTTATGTAAACTCTGAAACTCCTTCTGCTTCAGGAGGCAACATTCAGACTAGTTAAATTTGAAAAGCGTCAGAATAGAAGACTATTGGCATTTTTGGAGTGCTCTAGTTTCTTCTACATTTTCTTCTCTTTTCTTTTTTCTTTTCTTCATGTTTTTGTATTATTCTGTTTTATAATGTGTTGCACTGTTTTTTATTGTAAATTGTTCTTGGGTGGCCTGAAAGGCACTTTTAAATAAAATGATTTATAATAATAATAAGAATAATAATGATAATAATAATTATTATTATTATTATTATTATTATTATTATTATTAATAATAATATTATTATTAATTATATAATATATAATATTATATAATTATATAATATATATATATATATATAATATAATATTATTATTAATAATAATAATAGGCAGTGTAATTTACAAAAATTGGTCACAAAATAAAGGAAGATTCTGCAGGGACTGATACAGTACCTGTCACTTTTTGTCAGTGCCTTATTACTACTTTATATATCATTTATAGGTGGAAATGCACATTTGGGCACTATTGAAATTGCTCTTTTTTTCCAAACTGTATTTGGCAACTGAACTAAAATGAGTTAGACACCCGACAATAAACATTCAGTCACAAAATAGTGCAAAGAACTGAACACATTTAAAAACTCATTTGCAACAGGCTACTGTGCCCTGTATAGCCTGGATCAGTGTTTTTAAACCTTGGGGTCGTGACCCCATGTAGGGTCCCTTGAAATTTAAACGGGGTCACATGGAATGTGTTAAAGTAATTACTGATTGGAAAAATAAATCAATATAATTATTATTCCCTTTCAAATTCAAACACAACACACAATCTTAAACCATTATATGCTATACCTGCACTTTCTCAAATATAAATGTAGTTCAAATTAAATGCAGCATCAAGAGAAGAAAAAAGAGTGGGGGGTGGGGGGGGGGGGGGGAGAAATTGTTCAAGAACTAATTCTGGAAAAAAATATATATATATATGTGTAATGTAAATGTAATTGTAATTGGTATGTAAAAATTAGGTCACAATCCAAAATAGATTTTGAGCCACTGGCTTACATCGTGTAAATAGCATTCTGATGTCTGATTGGTGTGCGGTGTTTACAGTGAGTGACGTGTCATGCTCTTATTTTGTGCTCCTGCAGTATGAATGCAGTAGATCCGCCGTAGGGACGGACGCGTGGAGCCCCGGGCGCATTCCAGCCTCCCACGGTGCGTCGCGGTGCGCTCAGCTCTCAGTGGATCACGGAGGCGGTGCATTCCTCTGTAGGCGCGGTGGACTTCCCGGATTTCCAGGTTGTGTTACGTCTAAACAACCTGTTCCAACCTCAAGATTCATGCCGGTGTGAACCAGTAAGGTTGCGGACGACAGGTGGAGAGGAGGGAATGTAACGCTATGGACACAGAAGTTCAAGTGGAGCCCGGACCAGCTGAACCCCAGGGAGTGTGATCTGAGGTAAGGAGACCCCCTCCCCATACACAGGGCTTTAAATCAAGCAAACCATGACACACGGATCATTTCAGGGACTGAAATTGTGATTTCATTTCGGCTACTCTGATTATGATCTTCATAAACCACAATAACAAACGTTTCCACTATTACAAGAGACATCTATGAACAAAATAATGCAAAAGAAAGGGAGCATTTTATTAAGTGTTTTAGTTAAACTTCAATTTGATCATCAAGGGGGTGGGACAAAAGAAAAATGGAATTTTAGGGGGTATTCCAGACACATTTGATATTTAAAAACTATATTTTCAATCAATATTTTCTCCAAGTTTATTAAAATTTGGTGTACAATGGTGTAAACAAGTACAAGTTACTCATCAACGAATTGCTTTAACAATTTGTACATGGATTTAAATTGAATGGCTGGGACTTAAAATGTCCTCCAATTCTGGAATGACCCTTATAAAATGAAATGAAATCCCTCTGAGACAGAAGTTATATGCTTCCATTAAACAAACAAACAATCAAACATACAAACCAACAAACAAACAAACAAACAAACAAAAAACATCACTTTTTTTTGGTACTTTCATGGAGGACTGAGCTGAGCTCTCTTGAGGAGCAAAAGGGGGTAAAATAAAATAAATAAATAAAAGAATTGAATTACAGTTTCCAGTCCTGCTGAAGAAAGTTACCAGTTTTATCACATAACTGTGATGGCCTGTGGCTTTGTGGCACTGATTTCAATCAAATGGCATTTAGGGCATTTTAAAGCAAAGGGATTGCATTCAATGGATGCTGTGAACCTGAATATTATTTGAATGTATAGAAGAAGAATAAATGAACCTGTTGATAAAGATAAAATGTATCACAAAAATAAACATTTTCATTGGTATAAAGCTGTGATATCCTCATAGAATGGCATCTAGAGCTACTACTTTTAAATGATCTGTCATTCAGACTCTCTCCTGTTGTCATGTGTAGATTATTTGAGTGCTATATGAAACCATGCAATGACAGGTTGCCAATATTGCACAGGAAGAAACAGTCTCGACAGTACACACATTTACCGTTAAAGTTAATTTGGAAAACTGATAAAAGGAGGGAAAGTCCCTCACTTACACTTCTGTAATAAAAAAGGAAAAACCCTCACACAGAGACACAGCCATACAACCCATTTACACTATTCATCATGCACGATTCTGAATAAGATAAAAAAAAATGTTTTTTTGACATAATCCATGGCGTGACTATATCAAGCCATCTGTTTTTGTTGTTAACTGCCTTTGGTGTTATTTCAGAGGTTTTGGGGCCATGGGCCATTGGTGGTGTTACCGCACCTGTGTGTGCTGTTTGTCCGAAGAGGAGAAGAGAGCCATCGCTGTGCACAAAGAAATCAGCAGGAAACTTGTCCAGCTAAAAAACAGCCAGAAAAATGAGATCAAAATCCTCCTGCTGGGTCAGTATCGACACTCACAAGTGGGAAAAGGCTCTGACTCAGCAGACAAAGTGATGAAGTGATACAAATGGTCATAGGTGTCATCCTATAAGCAGTGTTTGTAACTGTTGCGTCTGTTTGGTAGCTTGCAGCCAAGTGACAGCACTATGTGAGGTATGTGTCACCATGTCAGTATGTGAAGAATGGTCCACATTGAGGATAGTTATGCCTCAGAGATCAGAGCAGAAACCTATGAGTTAATGTTGATCTGGTTCTGCAGCTCAGAAAATGATTGATGGCAGAGATGCTTTCAGAGCCACAGAGGAGGATAACAACAGGCTTGAAAGTGGCCTTGTGTGCAAATTATTGGCTAATCAATCCAACAAAATAAAAAAATATTATTAGATAGCCTTTTAATTCAGAGTTTTACAAGGAAATGTTCTAGTATTTGCTCTCTGTCTGTCTTCAAAACTGCTTTTTCTCTATTCCAGTTTGCTGTCACACAGCATCAACCAAATAGCTAAAGTAACTAATCCATGCCTGTATGGCTCATAGGTTGACTAAAGACAAGGTGTTGCTTGCCACAAATGTTGTTGCAAAGCATAAAAAGAGGAATATATTGTGCACAACTAACACAATTTGATGAATATCTTGCGTGGACAGATTAAATGTTAGTATTTTGGAGAAAATCACAGGCCGTGTTGCCAGATTGGGTTGTTTTCAGGGGTTGAATAATCCTATATTGAATTATTCCGTCTTGTTGCAGGATTGCATTTGTTATTAAATAGTATATTATGTATACGTAGTCGTTTCTGGCTATAGACTATTGACTAACTGCATTGAGTTAGGCGGCACTTCTGCTTTATCCAAAAATAATAAAATGTAATGTCTTCATGACTAATATGTTTAAAAAGTTAATGTAGGATAAACGAATAATTCAAACTATTATAATAAACTGTGGTTAGTGTTTTTAGGCATAATTAAGTCCGAATCGTTCCTCTATAGTCAGTTTGTGACGCCATGAGGCCGATATTAAAACGTCCCAAGATGTATTGTCGAGGGTACGACGAGTGATATTGCAAGTGAGGCAGAGATATGTGTTTATGTGCGGGGGTCAAATAAAAAATGTTTTCCACAAGATCTTCGTCAAACCATATTGTTATGGTTTGTTTTTATTTTTAATATTCCTAGTGAGTTGAAAAAGTGAATACCGCGAGTACTGAATACTGAAATACGTTTTTTATGTATCACTGTACTGCATAATCAAGCATGAGAAGCTTTCCTTAAACACACTTCTTCTATCATTTAGGAGGTTTCTTGAGCCCTGAAATGTAGCAGCCTTTGGGGAGAGAGTAAACATCCTCTGAGAACGGTTACACACATCAATTCCAGTGATTTTACTGTTTATCCTCGCGCTGAAGTGATGGAGAATCTATTGACCATATGTGAGCCTACAAAAACACTGCAATGTCCAACAAATCAGTGGAATAAAAGCATTACCTCCCCGAGCACTCAAGTGCACAGTGAAGGACTTTAAAACAGATTCAATTGAATGGAAATGTGAGTAGATAGTTTTAGGTTGCGAACAGGTCGGTTGGGTGTAGTAAAAGCATTACACAGCTGGACAGTGGTGCAAAGACTTGTTGTTTCATAGCATTTTATTTAAACATGCTGTGAATAAATGGATGTGAAAGTGATGCTTGAATAATGTTTAAAGTCTTTTTTCGTGTTTACCTTAGGAACCGGCGAGAGTGGGAAAACCACCTTTATCCGCCAAATGAGGATCATCCATGGAAAAGGTTATTCACAAGATGAGAGGAAGGATTTTGCCAAATGTATCTACCAGAACATCTTCACTGCCACCCAAGCCATGATAGCAGCCATGAATGTCCTCAAAATCCCCTACTCCAACCCCGACAATGAGGTAGACAAACTTATCTGCTACTATTCAATTCAAGTGAAATTCTTAAGAAAAAAAAAACATCCATCAAATCCACATGAACAAGCATCAGCGACAGTGGGAAGAAACAACTCCAAGGATAGAGAGATAGAACATCAGAAAGTCCCAGACTAGTTGAGCCGTGAACCACAGATCAGGAACTGTCAACTCCAGCTTCAAAACACCTGAAATAGTTGGCGCTTAGTAATAAAATGTCCATCTCCATTGGTGGCTGAGGAGCGGCATTTCCACTGTCTGTAGATGCGGCCATCTTGTTCGCCATTTGCCGATCACAGAGAATTCAGATGTATCAGATGCACAGGATGATCCCACACATGTAAGACCATCCTGTGCACATGTAAAACCTAATTTTAGGTTGGGGCTTTGTTCCTCATGGTTAGGTTAACGCTATTATACGGTATACGCTTTAACAAATTGTCGTGGGGTCCTCCCAAAAACACTCCAAAGAGTGGGCAAAACACAGGCGTAGTCAGAAGATTTTAGTGATGTTGAATTTATTTACAGCCGGCCTCCAAAGGTGTAACACAGTGATGAGAAAATACTATTTACAATAGATACAATGAAACAAAAACAAACAAAAAAAACAAGTTGAATAGAGTCCTTCTGTGACTCATCAGACCAACTCTGTCATCACCTGGTGTTACCTGCTCTGTAACCCAGAACCAACTCTCCCCACTAGGCCATAGCAGCCTGTATTTAAAGTAAAAGCCCCTCCTACTGGGCGTCATCAATCTCATGATCTATTTTTCCCAAAGAATAGTTTCTTCTAAATAAACCATTCCACACATTGTCATCCCCATCATTAATTCATAGGTTTTTTTAATTACCTATTTTAAATTCAATCAAAACCCCAAATAACACTTATTTTCCCCCAGGAATAATTAATATCTAAATTACCCACATCATGTGATCATTTAGTGGTATCAATAAACTATTAAAAAGGCGGAAGTAATGTGCCCCGTTTCCTCATCCCTACATGGGACGACTGCATGTAAGAGCGCTTTGAATGTATGCATTTTAACAACTAGCGCTTCCAAGTGTGCACCCTTGGTTGCGCTATGACTGGGGAAGGAAGGAGAGGTTATGTTATTTAACTATCTGCACCCAGAACCGCTGTCAGAAGGGAAATGTTTGGAGGATGATGTGTCTGCTTTAGAGCTGTCTCTGTTCCACGCTGCGGGTGTGTGTGTGTAAATGGTAAATGGTAAATGGACTTGATTTTATATAGCGCTTTATCACCACACTGAAGCAGTCTCAAAGCGCTTTACATATCAGCTCATTCACCCTATCACTCTCACATTCACACACCAGTGGGACAGGACTGCCATGCAAGGCGCTAGTCGACCACTGGGAGCAACTTAGGGTTCAGTGTCTTGCCCAAGGACACTTCGACACATAGTCAGGTGCTGGGATCGAACCCCCAACCTCTCGATCAGAAGACGAGCCACTACCACCTGAGCCACGGTCGCCACGGTCGCCCACGGTGTGTGTGTGTGTGTGCTGTTGCCCGCGGTCAGTGACGGACCTGCTCCGTCACACAAATAAGTAGATTTTGAATTTAGCCTTAAAGGTGGAGAGAGTAGCAGCAGGAGCAGCCTCCCGTACTAAGAATGTGACCTGGTTCCAAAGGCGAGAAACCTGGTAGCTGTGCCTCCTGTTCTACTTCTAGACACATTTGGAACTTTCAGTAGACCAGCAAACTGAGAGCAGAGTGTTCTGCCTTGGTGATAGGGCACTAACAGGTTTTTAAGATATACAGGATCTTGATCATGCATAACTTTCTAGGCTAACAGGAAGATTTTAAACTCTTCTAGATTTTACAGGAAGCCAATTAAGGGAAGCCAATACTGGAGAATGCTCTCTCCTGGTTGTACCTGTTAGTACACTGGCTACAGCATTCTGATTTAATTGGAGACTTTTTAGTGAGTTACTGGGACATCCTGACCGTAAAGTGTTACAATAATCCAATCGAAATGTAACAAAAGCAGGGGCTAGTGTTTTTTTAGCATCACTCTGGGCCAAGATATTAATGATTTTAGAGATATTATGGAGGAGGAAGAAGGATGTTTTTGAGATTTGCTTAATATGAGAATTAAAGGATAAGTCAGTATCAAAGACAATGCCCAAGTTTTTTACTGTGGTGCTGGGTGACAGAGTAATGCCATCCAGAGATACGATTTACTGTGATCATTTCTCTCTGAGGTGTTTTGGACCAAATAAAATCACTTCGGTTTCATCCTGGTTAAGAAGGAGAAAGTGACGGCTCATCCAGGATGTAATGTCTATAAGACAAGCCTGGAGTTTTAATAACTGATTAATTTCTCCATGATTAGCTCTGGTGTGCGTTGAGCAGAGATTATTAACATGAACAAAGTGGGTTCTGTCTGATAGGTAGGATTTAAACCAACCTAGCGCTATTTATTTAATCCCAAAAACACTTTCCAGTCTCTGCAGCAATAAATTATGATCCACTGTATCCAAGGCTGCACTGAGATCTAAGAGCACTAGAACTGTACGAAAACTGGGAGCTGGTTCCAAAGGCGAGGAGCCTGGTAGCTAAATGCTCATCCTCCTGTTCTACTTCTAGACACTATAGCAACCTCCAGAAGATTAGCAATCTAAGAACGGAGTGTTCTGCCTGGACGATAGGGCACTAACAGGTCTTTAGGATATACAGGAGCTTGATCATGTCGAGCTTTGTAGGCTAACAGGAGTATTTTAAACTGTATTCTAGATTTTTCAGGAAGCCAATGAAGGGAAGCCAATACTGTATCAAAGGCTGAACTGAGATCTAAGAGCACCAGAACTGAGACCAACCCTCTGTTTGAGACTAAAAGGAGATCATTGGTTACTTTTACTAATGCAGTCTCTGGGCTGAAAGCCAGACTGAAAGCTCTTGTATAAATTGTTCCTATGTAGAAGATCCCAATGTTGACCTGCAGTGATTTTTTAAAGAATTTAGGAAACAAAAAGGAGGTTGGATATTGGCTTGTATAATTGGACAAGTCACTTGGATCAAGGGTAGGCTTTTTAAGGAGAGGTTTGATTACAGCGGTTTTAAAAGCCTGTGGCACATAACCTGTTACTAGAGATGTGTTAATCCAGTTCATCATATTAGTGCCAATTAGTGTAAAACATCTTTAAATAGTGGAGTAGGGATCAGTTCTAAAAGACAGGTTGTTGGTTTAGAAGCACTAACTATTGAGATCAGCTCAGATAGACCAATAGGAGTGAAACTGTGTAAATAAAAGCTACATGTTGGAGTTATTTCAGGAGCTGCTTTGTTTAAGAGAATATTGAGCACTCCTGTTCGGGGGACATTAGCTTTGTTTCTAATTGTTAGAATTTTATCAATAAAGAAATTCATGAAGTCATCACTGCTCAGGTTCACAGGAATAGAGTATTCAACAGAGCTGTGACTTTTGGTAAACCTGGCTACAGTGTTGAATAAAAAACAATGATCATCTTTGTTTTCCTCTATTAAAGTTGAGTAATGGAGAGTTCTAGCTTCGCCAAGAGCTTTTCTTTAATAAGCTAACACTCTTTGTCCAGGTTATATGAACTTCTACCATGTTTGATAAGAACCACTTCTGCATTTCAGAATTATACCAAGGAGTGACTGTTTTATGACATAACGTCTTCAATTTAAGCGAAGCAACAGCATCCAGAGCTGTGTGCAGTGACAACATTGCAGTGTTGACAAGATCATCTATTTTCTCTGTCGTAAGACATTGATAGCTACTCTCTGTTGAGATATTATATGGATCAGAGGCAAGCATTGATGGAACTAAATATTTAAATCTATCTATAGCTTTTTCAGACAGTGATCTAGTATAATGTACTTTTCTCTCAGAGTTTAAGCAAACTGATATTCTGAATTCAAAGGAAAACAAAACGTTATCTGAAAGAATAGGATTTTGAGGATATATTGTCAGGTGATCAATATTTAATCCATTTGTTAGAACAAGGTCCAGGGCATGATTAAGATGATGAGTTGGTTTGTTTACATTTTGTGTAAAATCGATTATATCTAATAGTGAGGTAAATATTTTAATTAGGCTGTTGTTTTCATCATCACCATGAATATTAAAGTCACCTACTATGATAGCTTTATCGGTGCTCAACACCAGATCAGTAAGAAAGTCAGGGAATTCAGAGAGAAACTCTGAATATGGACCAGGAGGACGGTAAACTATAACCAGTAAGATAGGTTTTTGTGTTTAATTTTTTGGAGTACAAATTCTTAGAGAGAGGCTTTCAAATGAATTGTGATTAAGTTTAGTTGTGAAAAACTACAGCCCTTCCCCCTCCCCGACCACTCTCACATAGAACGTGGTGATTATCATAACTGGAAGGGCTTGCTTCATTAGGAGCAACAAAATCTTCATTTTTGAGCCAAGTCTCAGTGAGACATAATAAACCTAATTGATGGTCAGTTATAAGATCACTCACTAAGAAATATTAGATGAAGGGGATCTGATATTTAATAGTCCAAATTTATTAGTTTTTTCATTGTTTTGTGTTCTGTTTGTAGTTTTAATTTTGATTAGATTTTTATGTTTAACTCCTCTCCTGTGGGCTTCAGTTTGCACTGTGTGCTGCTTTACACTACTCAGCACAGTGTTTATAGAGTCTAAGTGCTCTGTGCTATGGATAAGAGGCTCATCTATGGAGGTGTCTGTAGCTGCCTGTTTATTTTCAGCTAGTCATGCACGTGTAGAGCTGTGAATCACAAACTGTAAGTTTGATTTTAGCATTTGCGCTCCATGTAAATTAGGATGGACACCAACTTTTTTGAATACATCAGCACGTTTCCAAAAAAGGTAGAAGTTATCAATAAACATGAAATTATGGAGTTTGCAGCTGGATTGTAAGAAGTCGTGCTGCTGTAGGAGACGGCTAAAGCGTTCTATACCTTGATTTAGTGTAGGAAGAAGACCAGAGATGAACACTGATTTCCCACGTCTTTAAAACGTTAAAGAGAAGGTTAAACTCGCTCATGGTCCACATCGATTCACTTCGGGTCCATGTAACACTATTTTAGTAACAGTGGCTGGCAGCGTGGGTAGCATTTGATTAAGTTTGTTTAAGATAGTGTAAACTGTAGCACCTGGAATACAGTGTGTGATGGCATTAAATAATCTGATGTTCTTAGTTATTGAATCACCAATAAGGAGTGAAGTTGGAGGAAAAAGAGGACTAGCAAGCATCTGACGGCGAACAAGGCGCAGTTGGCTGCGGTGGGGCCTCCGTCGTCAGGGTTGGCCGGCGTTGAAGCGGCTGTGTGGGAATGTCTGACGGCGAGTAAGTCGCTGATGGCTGCGGTGGACCCCCGTTGTTGGGGTTTCTGGCATTGAAGCATCTTCTCAACAGGTGGAGTAGAGCGGTGTTTGTTGGTGGCTGTAGAGCTGTATGTGGAACCAGAGTGGCTCTGTACTGCTGCTCTGAGAAGTTTTCGACGACGTTGAGTTTGTCTCCATTTTCATATGAGAGCTTCAAAACGATTATGGAAAGTAAGCAGAGGAGAGTTAATATGAGAGTTAAAAGATAAATCAGTATCAAAGACAAGGCCTAAGTTTTTTACTGTTGTTGCTGGGTGACAGAGTAATGCTAGCCAGAGACAATATTTGCTCTGATAATTTATCTCTGAGGTGTTTTGGACCAAAAAAAAAAACTTTGGTTTTATCCTGGTTAAGAAGGTGAAAGTTACTGCTCATCCAGGATGTGATATTTTTAAGACGAGTCTGGAGTTTTAATAACTGATGCGTTTTATCTGACTTCATTGACAAATAGAGCTGTGTGTCATCCGCAAAGCAATAGAAATTGATATTATGTTCTCTGATAATGTTACCTAGTGGAAACATGTATAATGTAGAGTATTGGTCCTAAAACTGAACCTTGTTGAACATGATTAACTCTGGCGTGCGCTGAGGATAGATTATTAACATGAACAAAGTGGGTTCTGTCTGATAAGTAGGATTTAAACCATTCTGAACTGAAAATACAAGGGTCAGTGTTGGTCCCACATCAGGAGGGAGATGACCGTAAATGATAAAAACTATAGAAATAATTATCTTGAGGAGACACTAAACACTGTTTCGTTCACTTATTTACAAAATGAGATTCTTTAAGTGTTGAATTTGAGCACCACTGCTTTACTGGTTCTTCTGTTGGTAAAATTCACTCACTAACACAGAACTTTTGTTGTGGTGCAGATGTATGCCAAGCGGGTGCAGGAAGTGGACACAGTGCAGGTCACCCAGTTTGAACGGAGATATGTGGATGCTATCCGCCGCCTCTGGGCAGACTCTGGAATACGGGTTTGTTACAGCCGTCGATGCGAGTACCAGCTGCTGGACTCCACAGAGTAGTGAGTACGCCCTTTTGTTTCCTCAGAGTTGAGACTGTATTGCACTTCCATTGTTTATTGCATGATTCATGGTGCAGATCAAAAAATGGGGAGAACTATCTTTCAGGATTATCTAAAATAGTGACCTGTTAACGGATCAAAAAATTAACCTGTTGCTTGATCTTCGTGTAGCCTGTGAGAACAGAGAACTTTGTCCCTTCCTATTGGTGGTCACAAGCAGGGTTGGGGTCAATTATGATTGTTATCATTGTCCCTAGTTGGGCTTTTACATAGGGTATAATAATCAATGCAGTAAAATGTAAACGTTAAGTTGCTAAAAAAAGAAAAGAAAAAAAGAGAGCATACACATACAATCATCATAACAGGCTTATAAATTACAAGCATTCATGGTACACCAAAATACAAACTAGATGAGATCATTAGTAAAGCACTTTTCACAACACTGGTCACAAGTCATTCTCCTTTTTTTCTTCTTATTTTACTAAGAACCACACATTCTGAAGAAAGCCATTTTTTTTTTTGATGCAGTACTTTAGCTCTGATAATCATATGTGAAGTTTCAACTGTTACATGATTTCTTTCCTGACAGTATTTATTCTATTGCACTATTTAATTGACATTGATCCAAAAACAAAAAAAAAACAAAAAAAAACTGTATAATATACATGTAAATATTGTATTATATGCAAATGCCATGAGAGGGTAGATTCTTTGAATGGAGGTAAATGCTAGTTGCTAAAACAGAATGAGTAAGATACACACAAATATAGCGACATCTGCTGGTCAATCTTTACCATAACATTTCTATTTCTTTTTGGAAAATAACCTGATATATACATGTTTTTTTGGATTATGGAAGAAAGCCAAAGAGAACCACATACAAGCAATTGGAGAACATGCAATGTACACACAAAAAGGCATCTGTAAGGGAACAAATAGCATATATTTGTGCTCATTGCTATTCAATTTCTATATCCAACTCTATATCGCAATAGTTTTGAGGCACCGGTAAAAAAAGAAAGAAATGAAATTAATTTTATTTTTTCTTGATTTTCTTTTACTTTCTTTGTAAAGTCAATCTGAAAGTCTTTAAATACATATTATATTATCATTCTAATTATTTTTACATCAAAATTAAGGCACTGTGCTGCACTATTTTAGGTTTGACGACAAATACTACATTTTCAATGATTAAAAAAACATTAAAGTTATAACTATTGAAACTAAAAAAAAGAAAAGAAATGTACGTGGTTTTTGCTTAGAAATACATTAACAGTTAAATGTCCTTTAAATTACAACAACTGATCAAGTGTTTTTCTCTATAAATGAACCTCTTTATCTCAAATCTGGTGCTATAGGGTTGAGTATTATATCTTCTGACATTCGGAGAATTACCTTGGCTATGAAATGTTGTGGACGTTCCATTGTAGTTCAGTGTTTAGTGTGACAGACAGGGTCTCTTTGATTACTAAAGTATTATTTACATAGGGAACATTTTGACCTTCTCAGAATAACTTTGAGGCTTTAGCAGTAACCACACTCGTATTGTCACAGTCTTGGTTTTGTTCCAGTTTCTAAACCTTGTGACTCGCTATCACCTTTGTTTGTTTTATCACCAGAGTGGCCTAGTTCTTACCTGCTCGGTAATTACTTTTTGTTTTTTTTTCCCCCTTCAGTTTTGTGTAAACCTTTATTTGATAAAGAAAAAAACCCCAGCAACAGCCAAATCCTTTGTGAGTATACCCACAAAGTCATGGTGCAACATTACAGCAGCTATTTTTACTCTGCCTGAGAACATTTGAGAGCAGTAGGTGGGAGTCTCACAGTGTCTCAGGTGTCACGGCACAAAGGGCGTGGGCTCAGTCTGCCTCACTGTTCTCTCTTGCGTTCTTCTGACCATTGGTGGGAGTATGGGATTGGCCCTGCTGAGTTAATTTGTTTAATGTGTTGTTAATTAGCATCATTACCCCACAGGTAGTGGTGGCTTAATGGTTAAGGAAGCAGACTTGTAACCAGACGGTTGCTGGTTTGAATCCATCAACCTTAACTGCTGACTGGGACCTAAACTGTAGCTGCTCCTCAAGGACGGCTTAAAAAAAGAGAACACATTTTGTGTATGTAGTACATGTATGACAATGTCAGTGACTATATTCAAAATCACTGAGATATCAAACCAAGAAGTGGCCAAAAATTAAATTAAAAGATTCCAAAGCACTCGATGCATTTGGTCTAAATACTAACTTGTTAAGGACGTTTAAAGATCCTCTTGTACGGCCAATCACACATATTCTTAATTTATTATTTAAATATTGTGAAGTCCCAACCAACTGGAAAGTGTCCGCAGTGACACCAGTTTATAAATCCGGTATTAAAACTGACATGGCTAACTATCAGCCCATAAGCATAGTTCCGGTGGTATTTAAAATAGTAGAAAAGTCGGTGGTCAAGCTTCTCACAGACCATCTTGAAGACACCCACCCCTCACAACACCCTCTACAATTCCAGTTTCGCAAGAATCACACTGATACTGCTCTGTGTGTGCTTACAGAAAACTTAAAAAAATCTACTTGACAGAAGTCCCTGTGTTGGAGCTTTTGTCTCTGTGAACCACCACATTTTATTGTCCAGGCTGACTCAATTTAACATCTCTAGTCAAGCACTTCAGTGGTTCACATCATATCTGTTCCACAGAAAACAGTATGTGGTGGTTGATAGAGTAAAATTGTTACCTGTAGATTGCAACGTTGGTGTCCCGTTGGGGTCGATCCTTGGGCCAGTTTTGTTTTCCTTTTTATTAATAACTCGCCAAATCTCTGCACAGGTGTCTTTTCATAGATGTACGCAGACGATGCAATTATATACACTCAGGCTAATGGCATTCAACAAGCGGCTGATGATCTGACACCTGCTTTGTCTTGTGTACATAACTGGCTTAGGGATTCATGTCTCCTGTTGAACACCAAAAAAAGGGTTTGCATGTATTTCTCAAAATGTTACACCAAACAAAGTCGATCAAATGTTTTTCTTAATGACGTGGAACTGGATGGTGTCCAGGAACTCAAGTATCTAGGGGTTATCCTTGATCCAACATTGTTGTTCAAAAGTCACTTGAAAAAAGATGCTCGCGTTATTCAATATAATAATCGGAATTTCCGTCACATTTGGAACAACCTGAATTTGAACGCTACGAAAACATATTTTTATTTCGTGATAATTTCTCATATTGATTACTGCCTAACTAGCTGATTACTTGCGTGCCCCACAACACTTAAAACCATAGAAAACCTCTACAAAAGAGCTCTTAAAATGCTTGATAAAAAACCCATATCCCACCATTACTGTCATGTTCTGAAAAACACAGACTGCTAGATATTAACAACATGATTAAACTTAAAAGAGCATGTGTAGTTTACAAGGTCCTGCATTCCCTCGAGTTTATTAAACATAAAGAACATTCTGAAAGGTCAACACGAGCCACCACCAGAGAGGACCTGGTGATACCTCATAGACGTACTACCTTTGGCCAAACTGTACTATCTGTCCAAAGCGGAAACCTGTGGAATAGTCTACCGATAACACTGAGAGAATGCCCAACATTTGGCTCTTTTAAAGCTCAAATGAAAAACTGGTTATGGTCATATTAAACCTGTTCTCACTCATAGCCAGTGACGTTCAGTCAGGGTAGGCAAGGTAAGCAGTGCCTACCCAAGGGTGAATTGATATTTTGATTATTTGTTTTAATTATAATATAATTATAAATTATTTATTTTTCCATTTCCAATAGCCTACAGTACCTATAAGTTTGAAAGTGTCCGCAGTTTGTGCGTTCCATAGCCCATATTACTAAACAGCGCTATTTCCTGGGACGGCTGCCATCTCACTCCGCTGTAAGGCAGGAGGAGGCCACCCCCCCTCCCAAAAGCACATGACTGCTCTGCCTCTGGCCCCATAGTGTGTTTTTATGTGTTTGTGCATGCGTAGTCAGTTCCCCAAGATGAAAACCATTTACGTCCAAAGGCAGCTCTCTACGCTGCCTTTGGACGTAACCGCGCTATGCTAAATGCTATACGTAAGTTCACAGTGCATTAGTGAATTGATCCCATGTAACCGCTGCTGCTACGTTTTCTCTCGCTCTAGCGAGTGGGCGGGATTATACTACAGGCAGAATGACATTGCTAGAGATGATAGTGAAACTTTTTTTTGAGGAAAAATGACAGCTTTTAAAAGATCTGAGTTACCAGACCTTCAGCAAAGGTAAGGTCAGAAAATGTTTCATATTTTTCACAGTGAATTGTACAATTGGATGCTCCTCACTGAGGCTGTTCTGAGTTGTTGTTGTTGTTGTTGTCATTTTCTCCATGTTTCTGTGTTTCCAACACAAACAACGGATGTGCTGCTGTGTCATGAGATATATCTTGTTGGGAGAGTATGGAGGCTATATTAAATAATTGTTTATGTTTCTTTAATGGTGTTTTACAATGTTGATTTTATTAGATGGCTAAATGCTTGTTCATGTGGATCTTGTTGGGTTTTTTTCTTTCTTATTATGAATTTTATATTTTGATAAGCGCATTGAGATGACTTTGTTGTAAATTTCTTTATACAAATAAAGTTGATTTGAATTGAATTAACACTTGCCAGCAGAAACATATGAAATTGTCATTGGTGGTCTCAATTTGCCACGTGCCTACCCAACCCTAGTGGTCACCGCACGTCACTGCTCATAGCAACACTGAGTTGAGTGCAATAGTAGAGCGATATGTGCAATAATGGAGGGTTGAGTGCAATAGTAGAGCGATATGTGCAATAATGGAGGGTTGAGTGCAATAGTAGAGAGATATGTTTGTGAATGTGTTTTTTATGTATGTATAAAATGAATTAACCTTGTGTGTGGCATTATGAACTTTTGGTATTTGTGTATGGTTTAGTGTCTTATTTTGTATATAGCCCCATGTGACACCAGCCCCTTGTAACCCAGCACCATTTGGGACAATAGATGGAAATTAGCCACTGGCTACAGTCTGGCGTGTTTACATTCATATATTTTTTATTCATGTATGTCCATTAACATGCACTGTCCCAATCAAATAAATAAAATATAATATGACAAGAAAAGTGACTTAGTTGCAGAGATTGTGGGTTCAAGATCTTTTGTGGCCCACTAACTTCTCCGTGTCTGTGATGGTGGGTGTCAGTGCCTGATCCTTTCACAGGCCTGATTGTTTGCATGCTCGTTGACTACGTCACTCCCTTTACTCGCAGTCTTTTTGACAAAGCTCCTGGGACATGATATTTGAATGAAGGAAAAAGGAAAAACCACCGCAGGACAATATATACAAAAACGGATCAAAACACAATACACAACATTGACAATCAAAAACCAAACAGAAAAATAAAATGAAACCAAAATGATCGGGATTCACTCAAAACATACATTTCTAATTATTTTTAAATAGCAGGGTTTCAAACTTTAAAAAAATTTATACAAATTTCTTGTATGTTTATTGAACAAGTACAGATACAAACAAAAAGGCTCATTTTCACATTAATACAGATTATGGACAAAGTTAAAAATTTGAAATAGTACATGAACTGCCGTAAAATAGGTCGACGGGATGTAGATCATTGATGTCGGTGACTCGGGTGATTTAATGCTGAGTCTTGGGGGTAGTGAATTTTGGGTTATAGATGAAATGTCTTGTTGTAAGTCCAGTTGGCCTATAATTAAGCTACTATAATAAGTTAATAAAATATCATCACCTGCGCAGGTCCCCACAGAAACTTTGTGCTGGCTCTGCATCCAATGCAGGGATGAAGCAAAAGAAACTTGATATGTGGGGAGTGTTCTGATGCATCAAAACAATGTCATACAAGTTTGCAGTTTTCACATAGTGGTTGTCACAGTTTAGCCAGTAATTAAAATAATTTTAATTGACTTTTTTGTGGCTTAAGTTGACATCAAGAAATACATTGGGATAATTTGTTCACCATATTCAACAGCGTGTGTCTATATTTCAACTTATTAATGTTAACTTTCAGTGGGAAATACAACACACTGCTCGCCTATCACCTGAAGCACATACATTAGTGGCCTTCACTTCCAAACATCAGTCTGTGCACTCATGTGAGAAACTCTCTCTGTAGTTTCTCACATGCTTTAAAGGCGCAGTATTATGAAAAATCACTTTATAATGGTTTTGTTGCAGTGATATGCATCCCTTTAGCCTCATTCAGATTGCCAAAGTTGAAAATGTTTTGTTTCCTCCCTCCCTTGTTATTCCACATTTTGTAAAAAGTCAGCTCCAAATGAGCGAGTTTAGTTTTTCTCACCACTTGACATCACGTAGCGGAAACTCCTCCTGACAATCCTGGCTCCTCCTACCCTATATAAGAATGTGAGCTCCTCCCTCTCAAACTAGCTCAAACACTGCGGTTTAATATAGAACATACATTATACTTTATTGACAAGCTACATACACAAAATGTGATCTCTGCAGTTCCAATATTAGTATCCGTTACATTGTCTCGTATCACCTTTGACTTCATCTGACGTGTTTGTGACACAATGCTACCCCTCGGTTGGAAAAAACAAATGACCATTCCTGTAGTTAATAGAGATGTGGAGGAAAAGAAAGTGACTTAGCATCTGTTTCAAACACTCAGCTGTTTGAAACAGCTGATTGACTCCACTGCTGTGATAAACACACAGCCTAAAGCACTGAGATGGACTCACAATCACATTAACCGCTTAAATAGCCATGTGTTTTACCGTAATGTGCAGTTTTTTGGCTGAAAACAATAAAAGTGTTTGGATAGCAAATATAAAATCGCTTTGGTCATCACTCGCAAGAGCAAGGTATGAAGTCTGCGTCTACAGACACACCACTCATGAATATGTATGAAGGCCCCAAAACAGCCTGTTTTTAGAATTGCTCAGAAAGTCACTTTTCAGAGGGCTAAAAACAGGCAAGTTTGGGAAAATAAACCTAAAATACTATGTTGTTGGGGTTCTTAGAACAAATGGAACCTAACAACTATTCCCCACTCATTCCATATCCTATCTTGTATCCCTCTTCCCTGTTAACTTCCCCACCCCCCTCCAACCCCTCACCTTGGTGTAAACACTGCCCTCTCTTTTTTTTACATCCTCCCTTTAATAAAGTATTTCTTACCCTTCCCTAGGGAGGGCTGGTGATGGTCACAATTATGCAATGAAATAAATAAATTTATTTAATTGCAATAATAAAATATGCATTGCTGTTAAAAGATTGCACTTCTTGTAGTGTTAACCTTCGACAGCATGTGCAGACAAGGTAAAAAAAAAAAAAAAAAAAAAAAAAAAAAAAAAAAAAAAAAAAAAAAAAAGAACAAATGGAGAAGGGTGAAAAATAGCATAATACCGCTCCTTTAAGTCCAGCTGCTCCCTCTGGTTTAATTCACTGATCTGTGTATTGCTCATCTGTTGTGTTGAAACAACAAAACTGAAAAACAGTCAATCCCCACAGATAAAATGATTTTTATTAATCACATTCAACTTATTCTGAACGCTGCGTTTCAGTGCATGCGCTACCATCACATTTTTATTACCATTGGGAAAAGTAGGGGGATACATTAATGTGTGACATCGCTAATTCAATTAGGGGGGCATGAGAATGCTAACCTTGTGCATTCCTGCGAGAGGCACTCTGACTGCTATCTGCACTTTTGCAATCCATGGTGTTTAAAATAAAATTGCGAATATAGACAAAATAAAGTTATTTTGTAGTGGTACATTTCACAGAAACATACACTCTACAGTTCAGTGATTTCAGTGATTGTTTTTAGAATGGCATAGAAGGTCTACTACTGATAGGAACAGTGACATTATGTGTGACTAAATCATTATTGTAAAGCTGTCTGTCTTCTCTTCTTCTTCTCTTTCAGCTACATGAATAATTTGGACCGCATATCATCCCAGGACTACATCCCTACTGAACAGGATGTGCTGCGAGTTCGATTCCCGACCACGGGCATCCACGACTACGGGTTCACTATCAAGAAAATCACACTAAGGTAGCTGTAAATGGCTTTGTCTAATGCTGCGTTCGAGGCGGATTGGAAAACACTATTTCCCCTCCTACTTGAAAAAGTGACTTGGAACACCACCTGATGTCGAAGCTTTTTCAAGAATCTGTTTTTTAAATCCAAAAATCCATAATATACAATATTCACTATGTTTACAGTTTACTTACCAGAAAAAGGTATTGTGTTTTTTTCCTTTGGATTTTAAATTAGCTGTTTTCATGATTTTAAGATTAATTTAAAAAGCGTATTTTTTCCCCCTATTTTTTAATTACTTTATTATTATTATTATTATTATTATTATTATTATTATTATTATTATTATTATTACTACTACTATGTCTTGTTTTAATGCATTATGTGAATCACTATGAATGTCTTGTTGCTAAAATGTGCTATATAATGTTGCCTTGCCTTGTTGGGCCAATTAAAAATGTGCTATTCTGAATAATCATAGTTTTAATCACACATAGATTGCCTTAACTGTAAATACTATTCCGGTCAGCCATGTTTGTGAGATTTTTCAATATGCTGCAGAATACTTTGAAGTCGATATTTCTGCTGTTGTTCATTATCAACTTTCTTCAATTTCATTAGCTACTGGATAGTCGCTCCAAATATGGCTCCCAGGAAACCTCACAAACGATGTGTATAGAATGATTTTTTTAAATTTTTAATTTAAGCAGCTTTATCCAAGCCTTACATCTGCAACATGCAATGCAAAGCTTCTGTTGCTGTTAAGGTACATTCAGCCACCGAAGTGTTGAGTGGTATTGAGAGCCAGCTTCTTTAGCTAGACATATTTAGGATTATTCATTGTTTGGTGGCTACCAGGATGATGGTTATTTCCACACCACATCGTGTCAAGTGTAGTTTCCATGGTGATTATGGTGTCGGGGTTGTTTTTCTGGGGCTCAGCTTTGCCTGGTTGCTAGTCGAATGAAGTCTTTGTGCTTCAGCATACCAAGATAGGCTAGACTATTACATAACCCCAATTTTTGAGGTGTCTGATTTGGTTTTATTGTCCCTATGTTCCAACACGACTGTGCACTGATTTTGTCAAGCTCCGCACATACAAACATCGGAGGAACTTAAACTGAGAGTTTAAATCTACTAAACTTTGAGTTGGGCCTTCACTTCCAAACATCAGTCTGTGCACTCAAAAACAACAACCTTTTTATGACGCTTAGCTGTTTCACTTAAATGTTTGTGGCATTGTTATTGTTATCTATACAAGTGAGCTCTGTATGAAATAGATTACTGCTTGTCATTGTCATATTTAGAAAAACGAAAGTGTCTTCATTGTTCTTTTAAAATCAACAAACGTGATGGATTTGTTAACCTTTTCTTTCCTTGGCTCTCTGACAGGATTGTGGATGTTGGTGGGCAAAAGTCAGAGCGTCGGAAGTGGATCAACTGCTTTGAAAATGTCACTTCACTCATTTTTCTGGCCTCCCTAAGCGAGTATGACCAGACCTTAGAAGAAAGGCAAAACATTGTAAGAGGAGCTCATAATCTCAGTTACAGTTTCACCTAATTCTTCTAAAATTGTTATTTATACTGCATTGTATTACCAGGTAATTGTTGTTGCTGCATTGAGAAGAAGGAGCTTAATGCCAATATTGGATAACAGAGAGAATTTTGATGAGCACATAGTGGATTTTTTTGTTGTTGTTGTCTGTCTGGACTCGATGTGTCGCTTTTTCTTTTTCCTCTATGGGATCTTTAAAAGTTTCAAATAATTCAATAGCAATTCCACAATACCTTAGTATAATAATTTGAATTGCAGACTCCAGTCATTGCACTTTTTCACCAGAAGGTTTCACTGTTGTACAACAAAACTGTTATCATTCTTTTTCTGCTAGATTCTGCAGTCCTCAGTCACATTTTATCTTTCCGCTCACTGAATGGCTTTGCAAAGCCCTTTTTCCCTCTCATCCGGTTCATGGTCAGCCTTAAAATTAAAATTAAATTAAAATTAGCCTCCTTCCTACACTGTAGGCTACCTTTCTTCCTATCCCTTAGAAATGGTTTTCCCTTCTCTTTTTTTAGTTTTTTTTTTTTTTTTTTTTTTTTTTTTTTTTTAATAATTCTACAACGTTAAGTTTACTTTGTGTTGTTCATGTCCAGCTAAAGCACAGAGTGCTATATATTCCACGTTAACATATCTCTCCTTCCTAGAACCGCATGCAGGAAAGTCTTGCTTTGTTCTACACCACCATCCATTCACCATGGTTCTTCAAGACCTCCATTATCCTATTCCTCAACAAGACTGACATCTTAGCAGACAAAATCCAAACCTCAGACCTACAGAAGTACTTTCCTGCCTTCACAGGTTAGTTGCTCCCTGACTAATTGAAAGGACTGGGTGATATAATCGTGCACCATACTGCTTCCATTAACACATGACATGCTTCATTGAGGCAGGCTCACCACAGGTTGTGGTTAGTCATTCAGATTTGCAACTTTACTCTTCAGACAGAACCAGTTTTCAACTTCCGTTTCCCATTTCAATGAGTTTTTTTTAGTTGAACTGGCATCATTTTATATTTAACCTCACAGCCTGGCTTCTTTTACTGGAATACTTTATTGACTGAATTGGACTGTTATCGTGCCAATTAAAGCATACTGTACCACCAGGACTAGATCCAGGGCCAATTAATAGTGTTGTTCTTTGTTTGGTTGAATGATCAGGGTTTTTAAACTCTGCTCAAAATACAATATGCAGTAACTATGACTAGAGTCATGCACAGGGGCCAAGTTGGTTCCTCTAAAAGCCAGAGACTGACTTAACCTGTTTGGTTTTATGCTCCAGAGCTCATTCCATACAACCTTGTTGGTCTAGTGACACAACTTTGGCACATCGGATTAATTCTTTCTATCGCTGTGTCTTCTCTAATACAACAGCTCTCCATCTCTCAATGTCATAAGGAATGTAATGTAACCTTTGATGGAAGTTAAAGATGATTTATTTGTGGTGATTGTTTCCTTTTTTGTGAAATATAAAAAACATTCAGATGTTAAACTGTAGCAAACTGGTCAGCAGTCAATTTTGATTTAGTTTTAGTCATCTTTTGACTAAACTGCAACTTAGTTTTAGTCAAAAATGTAGTCATCAGTACTAATTAAGTTACAGTCTACATATTTTATGTCTTTTAGCAAATTAAACCTAGTCGACTAAATTTGTTACAGATATAGTCAAAACACTATCAGCTTACGTCCTGTTGGATCACTTATTGGCTTGTCCCGCTTCAACCCAACAAAAGTAGTTTTGATTGGATACCTTACAAAAAAGAAGCTTAGTTCTGATTGGATTTCTTTGCATTTTTCTTAGTTGACGAAAATATCAATATTTTGATATAGTTTTAATTCACATGTATTTTTTAAAATTGGTCATAGTCTAGTTCAGTGGTTCTCAAACTTGTTTGACTCAAGTACCCCCATTCTCTTATTTCTGAATCAAAGTACCCTCAAGAACATTTTGTTCAGAATACTACTGAAAAAAATAACTATAGAGCATAATGATGGAATGAATGAGTGATAACACACCATTTAAGGATTTTCACTTTGTAAATGACCGTTGTATTTTCAGTTCATGTTCGAATCAAAATAATTTTTGCTGACTATTGTTCTTTGTTTGAGTAACATCACATGATCAAGCCTTTTCTAACATTCCACACTACAAAATGAGTAATTATTATTTTTATTAAAGAAAAGAGAGAGAGAGAAAAAATAAAGTATGTATGATTCATGCTGATATCGGATCAATATTGGTATCGGCCGATACACAAGGCTGCAATATTGGTATCATATCAGAAATGAAAAAGTTGTATCGGGACATCCCTAATTTTCATCATCATTATTATAATGCTCATTTTTAACCAAAAATACAAATTTTTAAAATCCCCATATTTTTCATGCTTTTATTTGCTAATTTTCCTCTCTCCCACTTTTAAGTACCCCCGTAGTGCCATTGCGTACCCCTAGGGGTACATTTACCCCCATTTGAGAAACACTGGTCTAGTTATTGTCACATTGAACATTTTTAGTTAAAGTTAACACTGCTACTGAGCTCAACTACAGCTGGTTGTTTACTTTCCTGGACAGTTCCCTGAAGTTCTGTGTTGGTACCTTGTCTCAGCCAATACGGTTTGTTTTGGTTTTCACCTCCACTACATATCATGTCTCCGTTGTTTGACCTGCATTCAGTTTTTCTCTATTCCTGTCATCAAAATATTTTCTTTCACTTTTAATAGCAACTAAGCCACTCAAGGTACTCGCTGTCCCTAAAGTCCCACCCCCTCCTCCGCCACCTTTACCTCCTTCTTCCTCTGTTACCCATGGCAACTACAGAAAGATAATGTCCTTCCCGTTAGCCATGCACCCCAGTTAAATACCCTCATGTGTGTTTGGGCGTGCACGTGAGTGTGCATGTTTCTGTGTGTGCGGGATAAGAATTCGAATGAATAAATTGCAAGTGTTTTATAAGCAGGATTAACAATTGTCTCTCGCGGTCATTGATATTCGTGTGACCCTGCAGACTGGAGCTGTGTGATAATCTTTAGCAGGTTCTTTTTTTTTCTTTGTGCAGACATACTAGTACAAAGGCAGGCGAATAACCTAATTCACTACGGTGATGAATAAAGGTTACTTTATAAATATATCAGCTTAAACTGGAGAAATGCTGCAAAATTTCAGTTTAGCAATGGGTCAAGAACAAAAACTGTCTGTCAGGAAACCTACTCGGATTGGCTGCACAACTAAAAATGAGCAGTTTTAGACAAACTGATTAATTCCCTTACACAATGACACGCACACACCAATAGAGAAACAGGGGAAGTAATGTGAGCATGGAGGCAGACAGTGTGTCATCTTTATTCTTTTGAGATGCTTTTGTAAGCGTATTCCTTTTATCGCCATCGCACCGACTTCTGCTCTCTAATTGTTATGGTCATATTAAAGCCAAATTAATCCTTTACCTTTGTCTCTTGTGTCTTCCACCCCTTCACAGGCAGAAGGCACAACGTAGATGACGCCATGGCCTTCATCAGAAAGATGTACGAGCATGAGGCCCTTAACAGGGATGACAAGAAACAGTGGAAGACTTTGTACCCACACTTTACCTGTGCCACAGACACCAACAACATCCGCAAGGTTTTCGAGGACATCAAGGAAACGGTGTTAATGGAGTCCCTGAAGAACTATGGAGTCATCTGAGCCTTTGGTGAACAGTGAAAAGCCAGAGGATAATGATTTGAGGAAAGCTACCGTATACAAAAGGATGGCCTGAATGACCATTACAGTGCTCCTCTCCTTCCTTAGTCTTTCTTCTGAATTTTATAATTCCACAGGTGGAAAAGCACCGATCTATCACCTCCATTCTTTTCCTCTCAAGCAGAAAACCTGAAAACTATTTTGAGAGCACGACAAATGCCAGAGTCACTTCTGACCACGAAGCGAGGAACTAGTAATCTTCTCTGCCATTCATCTATAAGGTTTTCATTTTTTTTTTAAATAAGTGTTTCTGTCATTTAGAGACTGAATTGTTCTATAATTGAAGCTGCAGCAGAGATGCTGTGTGAAGTGTCTTGCTGCCATTAGTGAAGTAATGACTTTTACAGGTGGAGTGGGGGGCCTTTATTCAGGCGGGCCACCTTTGTTTCATATTATTGCTTTGAAGGAAGTTGATACCCTCTCTTGCACTGTAGAGAAGGGGAAAAAACAAACAGCAATAAATGAGTTTCAAACTCTTCTAATCTTTATTACTGATCCAAAGTCTGTAATTTTTTACTTTTTTTTTTATCACCCCCAAATCCAATAATGTTCCTCAAACAATATTTGCCAACATGCAAAATCTGCTTTCTGTTGTCTCATCTGCTAATAATTAACCCTTATCTTCATTCAGCAATGCCTTTATTATTTATTGCACAGGAAGTCCCTGCAGTTTATTGATTTCCCCTCACAGTGTCATACCAACCTTACGTCTGCCTCTGCTAAAGGCTGAAGTTCACACCCACTGACTTCCTTTCTCTGTCCTAATAGTTTTTATTGTGCAGCTGTGTGTGTGACGTGTAAACTGTGTGTTCACTAAGGGACAACAACAGGACATGTTGAAGTTGTCAATAGTTTCTCGGTTACAAGCAGTGAAAAGTCAAAAACAGTGTCAAACAGAATGTGGTAAAGCAGCTCTAAATGTTTTGTGCTGCCATCAGTGGGATGAAGTAGCCCAAATTGGACTTTTCTGACCACCATCTTTTAAAAAAAATAAAGTCCAATCCAAGTTAGGATTGGTGCACTTGATCTTTAATTTCTGTTTAAAATACAATAAAAATGCTAGGACGGCATTTCATTAGAAGCACAGCTGTTTTAAATTGAATTTCTTTATATATTAATGCAAATGAAATTATCTTTTGTGTGATTATTAAGACAACCCAGGTACTGTACAGTAAAAAAGACCACCAGCAGTTTTAGTTCAATTCTCATTGTTGTTTTCCATACTATTAATTTCCCGTCTTTTTGTTATTTTTTTTTTAACTTGGGTTGAACAACAGCACATGACCTCTGAGTGCAGTGTTTCCTGATCTCTTCTATGTTCTGGCACTTGAAATTCTCCTCTCACAGAAACACTGGATTTAGTTTTTTACTCTTGAGTTAATGGGCATATACTTAACTTTATTAGTAGAATTAAAGACAAACCTGTCACCACATTGACATCTTCGCTTTGTTTTGTTTATCTCTGTTACATGTGGGTAGGAGTCATTTCTGTGTGATGTGCTCGCGGCCAGGCTTCGTCACCATGTGGTCCGATGTGATGTTACCCACAGTTTGTAAATATACAGCTCAACTGGCACTGAATGTACCCATATTGTAACTGACAGAAGACAGCAAGTGTTAGGTGTGATAAAACCCCTTTAAAAGAGCTGTCACGCTTGCAGAAAAACCAAGCTCACACCTTCATCACACCAGCAGTTCTGACAAGTGGATGGCAAATCAGTCTTTACAAAGTCACATGACCTCCAATGGATGTAGTTATCAGCCAGATGCTGCAAAATAAACATGGTTATTAAAAGCATTCAGGTCAGCCATGGTGTTTTGTATTCAATTGATGATAATTGTGTTTACAAAAAATGTATTCCCTACAGTATCTTACCACAACCAATCTGAGCCATTAATAAGTTAAGCTGTTTCAGCAAAAATGATGACTGAAAACTTAAACTATCCGCCTGAGGTAGAACTCTAAGTATGGCGTCTGGGCGAGAGAAGGAGGCAGGTGGAGAGTCTGCTGTCTCTCTGGTGAAAACAAAACCTGAGATTTATACCACCACTGGTGGTGGGATTGTCGTGGAAGATGATTTATTGAATTTTCTTGTTGTTAAAATGAAAACAAAGGCACAAGATGAGATTGTGCTATTAGTCACAAGTCATTTCCCATCGGAATGGATTGCGAGTTCAAAGTCAGTTCTGTATGATCTCTGCCCTGGGACTACACATCGCAATATTCAACACAGAGGAGAGCATAAAGACACAAATAATGTCAAAAGTTGTTTGGCGCTACTAAATGAGCTTGGTGACAAAATCCCTCGCTTTGTGTCACATCATCCTGATGAACTGTTGCCTGTGTCAATTAACAACATTGATGTCTCATGTTTACTTGCTAAAATCGAGAAAATGAGCGCAGATTTGACTGCTTTAAAGCAGGGTATGAACATGCAGGCGAAAGCTTCGGCTGATCTGTGTGCCACGTCAGAGAATCTACAACGGCGGCTGACCACAGTGGAGCAGCGCAGCTTGAGCAAGGCAAGAGCTTCATCGGTACCGCAGGCTTCTAACGCGGTGACAGAAGAGGAGGGCACGGGGAGCGTATCTGATGCACCGCCTCAGTGGCTGCCAAGCGGGAGCAGGTCTATGCGCACTGCGCCCACAGCGGAAAATACGGCGGAGGGGGATGCTAATGTATCGGCTGCAGCAGCTACGTGGAGCACCGTGGCTAAACGCTACCTTGGAGAGACCCAAGCCCCGGTCAAACAGGCCACTGCAGCGGGAGAAGAGAAGTGGCATTGTTGGAACGATTAATTGTTGATGAATTGTTTGAAAACACGGACATTCTATGTATACAGGAAACTTTACTTTTGAAACAAGACCTGGACAAACTTAACTCTATTAATTTTGACTTCCACGCGGCAGGGGAGTCCTCAACAGACTTGAGTTTGGGGACAGTGCATGGTAGAATATCTGGAGGTGTGGCCATAATGTGGCACAAAAAATATGATCCAGTTATCAGTGTGATCAGACTGAATGTTGATTGGTGTATAGGTGTTAAAGTTACCAGGGACAATAAAGTTTTTATTATTCTGAATGTTTACACACCATTTGAATGTCATGATAATGAAGCTGAATTTCTACAAAAACTTGCCTTTATTGGCTCTTTTATTGAGGAAAGTGAATGTACTTGTATTTATGTAATGGGTGACTTTAATGCCGACATCTCTGATGTGAAGTCCATGATTTGGCAGCATTTAATTCAATTTTGTGAGGACAATAAGCTGATGGGAAAGTAGAGTGGGCAAAGCTCACAGAGTGTGATCTACAGTACTATTATTATCGGACAGAAAGGAATCTTGGGAATATTCCCATTCCTTACAATGGTTTAACGTGTGCCAATATTAATTGTGATAACCTGAATCACAGGGCGGATGTGCGTAAGATGTATGATTTAGTTGTGGCGGGACTAAAAGACTCAAGCACACCATTTTGTAAAAGAAGTGTCAAACAAAATGCTCGACCCGGATGGAATGAGCATGTGAGGAAACACCACCAGCAGGCTAAAGTGGCCTTTACAAGCTGGGGAGCTGCAGCTACGACAAGCGACAAGCTATGATAAGGCTTATGGACTCACATAATGAAATCCTAAATGCTCTTATACGGACTGACCAGAGCAGTATCAGGTACAGCTCAGAGCTCTGGAGGCACTGGAGAAAGTGCTTATATGGACTATAATAGTCATATTCTCTGTTACGTTTGTCTGTCTGTATTTTAAATGTTCTCTATGGACCTTTGTGAGTCTGAAATAAAGATTGATTGATTGATATATCAGTGATATCATCCATAGTTAAAGGCACACCGTGAGCTTTTTGACCTAAAGAGTTGACCCATATGAGTTATTTTAAATGATTCCTCAGGCCAATAAAGAGTGCTTGACAGTATCAATGCTCTGAGTGGGGCTTCCCTCTTGAAATACTGACTACGTAAGTTTGGAGAGACGGACCTTCTTTCACCAGATCATGTGACCTGGAGAATGCCTGGAGAACGTTTCACTTCACGGCAGTCACATGACCACAGGCTCGGATATACAGTACATAGTTCCCACGTGACGTCACAACATACGGGCATTTCCCGACCCGGCGCCATTGCTATGGGCAGCTGAAACGAGTTAGCCTCTGTTTACAGCCAAAAGAGCACAATATGGTAGTTTCGTATTGGGTTGATGGTGCACTAATCGCCTCAATAGTTCAGTTAAACGTGGATTCTTTAGAAAGGAAAGTCGGCAAGTCAGATCCGTAACTTCGGGATAAGGATTGACTCTCAGGGCTGGGGTGTGAAGCCGGGCAGCTGCAGTCTATGGGCTGGAGGAGCAGCCGCCACCGCCGCACTCTTCTCCCCACCGCCAGAGAAGCGGCCCACCTCACCGCGTCAGTGGTGCTCCCCCCCACTCCCTGGCCAATCCGCCGTTGTCGACCCCCTTTGTTAGGGGTTGGAGGGGACGGGCGACCCGGCATGCGCTGAGTCTGCCCCGACCCCGGTCGCCGCGCTGACCCTCGGCAAAGGGGGTTGACGACTGCTGCGAGGCCAGGGAGTGGGGGGGAGCGCCACCGTTGCGGCGAGGAAGACCGAGCACCAGGACTCCAGCGGAGGGGAGAGGAGGGCGGTGGCGAGGGCTGCTCCTCCAGCTCATAGACTGTAGCCACGGTGCGAGCCCAGCCCTTAAGAGCCAATCCTTATCCCGAAGTTACAGGTCAACTACTGTCTGCATACACAATCAAAAGACAAGGGAGGCTGACCCAACTGTTGATTTTTGTGCTAGTGAAGCATAAAGTGCCACTAGTACAGCAAGCAAGCATTATATGCAATTAAGGGACAGGAAAATTTAGCATTACCATTGGCTTTCCAGAATGTTACAACCAATCAGGGTGCTGGAATTGGTTATAATCTCCCCTACTTCATCTGTATTAGCTCTACTGGTACTACAAGTGAATCTTTTAGTTTTATTGTATTACTAGTAGAATAAAAACAGTATGCTACTGAGATGTTGTGTACTAGTAGTACTAGTAAACAATTTTGTTTTATTTGTAAAGACTACCAACAATATTTTTGTTTAATAGTACTCATCCTGTCCTCACTAAGACGTATTTTCTTAGTCTGAGCTTGACAGCGAGCTAAACTCAGCCTGAATTGATGATGCAAGACATGTCCTCATGGTCATCAGCTTTAAAGGGGACATATCATGCTAAATCCACTTTTTTACCCCCTAAATGCATTTTGTTGTATATTTAGTGTGTTTAGAAGTACAGAAAAGTTCAAAGTAGTCTCTTCGGGTGCTCCGTTGATATCTTTATATTCTGTTTTGGTCATATTTTTCAATCTGTTTCAATTTTTCGATTCTCTATTACGTTTTTTGAACAATAACGTCACAGTATTTGCAGCGGAACTGCCAAATAGGACATCGACTCCAGGCCCAACAATCCGCCATTGTTATTTCTCGCTGCGATTTTGTAGTCCAAGCTCAAGGATGCCGAAGTTACGAGAGGATAAGTCAAAATGTTCGGTTGTTGGATGTAGTAACCCACACGCTTATTACACGTCTCCCAGCATCAGAACCTTTTCAAAGTGCCTGTTTGAGTTTTATTTTTCACGGAAATGTACCCACATCTGTGGGTAAGGTCATTTTTGTGTGCGCGAAGCACTTCAAGGATGACTGCTTCAGCAACCTCCGCCAGTATAAAGAAGGATTTGCCGAAAGACGTTGTCTGATTGAGGGTTCAATTCCTTCTATCTTTGGAGACGACAAACAGAGCACTTCGGTAAGCTGTAAATAACGCTAAAAAGTGTGATGATAAGACGTCCCTGTCATTGTTTTGTTAGCATTAGCAGTTGCACCGTCTTCATATGTTAGCGCTGTGTGCTCGTTTTAGATCCTTGATGATATGGCCTACGTGATTTAATTTAAGTCTAAAGTTTTCATTAGTCATTTCATTTTGCTGTTTTTGTCTTTGAAAAGACTGTATTAAAATGCATTTCGTGACGTTAGCTCGGTGCTTGTGTTAGCTCGGTGCTTGTGTTAGCTCACTTGTTAACATCCATATGAAGACGTTGTTCTGCAGGTTCATCTTCTTCATTTTCATCTCGCTCCGCCGGGTCCGACTCTGGCTCAAACATGTAAGGCTGGATGGACAAGTCTTCTGTTGTTGACATTTTGTAAATAACCTCTGAATAAAAAGTTTATGCGCCGCTACATAATCGTATCTCTTTTATCAAACTACAAAAATGGCCGAGCGGGGTGGAGTTGAACCGAGTGTCACCTGAAAAGGGGGCGGGGTATGAAGTGTCTCATTTGCATTTAAAGAGACCGCACCAAAACGAGTTGCTCTTAGAACCACATCAGAAAAGGGGTAGAAAAGGGGCCTGTGAAGCTATAATAATGAGGAATTCAGACCCAAGCATTGCAGTTCAGCTTTATATAGACCACAACTGTATGATTTATATGTAAAAATGAAGGACTTTAACTTTAAGGCATGATATGTCTCCTTTAATGTACACGCTTGACATCATTGTAGAAACAGACAGAGTGAAACTGAAATAAAGACAAATAAACTTTCATCAGCTATTTCTCAAAACAACATAAAGCAAGGCTAAATATATTTAGAAACGTGAATTAGCTAAGCATCACCAAATACAATGTTCTAAATAGTATAACTCTATAAACTTATCTTCAACCACACATCCTACATACAGTCACCCAGCAAAGCTTGAAACAATACATAAAGGCGTTGCTTCTGCAGGAGTTGCACAAAGTTTCATATGAAAGCTGTTGGAGCCTCGTTTTACTTTCTTCTCTCACTCCATTCACCGTTTACATGTAGCTGCAGCACATCCTATCATGCGCCACTAGTGGAGTGTCAAATAAAGAGTATGGGTTTCAAAATAAAAGTCTATGTCTAAACCAAAGTAAAGCTTGCCTGAAAGGCAGAACAGTACTATTAGTACACTTAAAATGTAACAAAGTAGGAGGGATTTTGATTATAATCAAATCTAGCACCCTGATTGGTTGTAATAATTTTGAAAGCTGATGGTACCCCTGGATTTTCTTTTGCCCGCCCCCTATTAGCATATATTGTTTACTAGTAGTAAGAGTGACACTTTTTACTTCACTAGTAAAGTTTATTTGTGCATATACTGTTCAAATGTCTTTTCAGACAAGATCAAGCCACTGACATGCAGAAAAGTGGAAAACTGTAGGTGATGTTGGAGAATATCCATTTTAATCAGATTCAGTTATTTAATCAGCCAAAAATGAAACCTGAGGCAAATAAACCCACAGAGAAGTGCAGCAAACTGAGGAGTACAGGAGTAAATCAGACAGTAAAAAGCAGGGTATTACCAACAAATCTGACAGGTACACAGTGACCAAAACACACCTTGGATAGTTGCTAAAGTTGAAGAGTAATTAGGAAGATGCGTTTCACCTGTGAGAGACAAGAGGAAGGGCAGAAAAACTACTTGAACTCAACGCGCACACACACACGCACGCGGAAGGTGTTAAAGTCCATACATACATACTTCACAAGAACAGGAGTTTCTTCATGTTGTCGAGGTGCAAAGAACAAGAACAAAGTCGCTTGAAAATACTTTAGTTAAACCAAGGCTTTTTTGTTTGACTTGTGAGGTCACAATACCGTACCAATATAGTTTAGACGACAGCACATGCATTTCTTTTCAGTGTTTTAGAACAGCTCTTGATGGCGAGCTGGAACATCTCTCTGATATTCCAGCTCAGACAACAGACCAAAACAACAGCAAAACTTAAAACCCAATCTCAATTATTACTTAACAAAGACATAATAAAAACATATTAGGACCAATAGAAACTTAAGTCAAACTGTGTTGTGTTGCTAGTCTCTATAACATTTGCAACACCATGTCAACACGTACTGCTCCACCGAGTAACCAAATACTGCTCCATGAAAATAAACTATCCACAAAATACTAAGGGTACGGTTCATTGCCTAAACACATTTTAAACCAACACCGACGATGAGCGAAGGTGTCCAAACCAAATCCAAATCCATTAGGTTACATCATCAATCTAATGAAGTGTTACCAAGCTGTAGAAAGTCTAATAATGAGCTTTTCTGCTGCGTTGGAAAAGTGAAACATGTAAAACCTGCTGGTTTTCACATCCTTTCAGAGTCATCAGCTAGTCTAACACTGCATTTCAAAAAAAGAAGTGAGTGGCTTTCATGCTAAATAATAGCAATTTTAGAAATCCAATGATACGGTTGAGCTCATTCTGTTACACAGGTTGGCAGATGCCCTGGAAAGCCCTGCAGAATCACTAAAAACAAAACTGAGATAAACTGTTGAGCCTCGGATTATGATCCAAGTGGACCATTCATTGTCTCCTACCAGTGTTGGGGTCATTTACATTTTTCAGTTACAATTACGTTTTCGATAATCCATGTTAAATTACAATTCAATTACAATGAAATTTTTTTTCAAATGCAATTAACTTACAATTATTTTTTATCGTCAGAAAGTAAATTACAATTACGCTCTCAATTACTAAAGTTCAAAATCTACCATCTAATTTCTTTCCTATCTTATTGTTGGTTTCCTTGTTAGGCTTCCTAATCAATGAAAATATAGGTTTTAATATTTTTGATGTGGGCTTCTGAGCCTTTTTTGTGTCAGTGTACCCCAAGGTTTAATTTTTTATAAATTTTTTTAATGGTAAAATGTGGGAAAGCTCGACATGAAACATATTTTAGTAATTGTTAGCTACATACATGTAGTAGAACTGTAACATGGTTCCCTAGTTTTGCGTTAAATCATAATTGACCATTTTTATAGAATTTTCGGGGCAATTACAATTACAAAGTCAATTATCTAAACTCTATTACAATTTAAGTACAATAACAACATCAACAGATTTTTAAAATTACAATTACAATTAAAATTACTCCATAATTTTTTGTTCATGAATTACGCGATTACATTTATAATGGACCCCTGACTCCTACCATCAAAGGCAAAGCTGATGACGAAACTTAAAAAATCCACTTTTCATCAACATTCTCTGTTTTGTTAGATCTGAATCAAATTAAAATCAAAATCTTTTTGTATCTATAAGATTGATCATTTCTCATGTCATGTGCAGTCTGATGTTCTGTTACCATGTCGATTAGGGGTTATATTTATTTCTTCCAGAAAGAAGCAGCCATGGCTGACATTAAAAAATATTGATTCCACTGGGACTCTGCATGCATGAGTCTCCTATATTATGAAAAAAAGTCTGCTCTGCTGGGAATGGGAGGCTCTAACAACAGGTAGGAGCCAGTCCTCCATTCCCTTTGATTGTAATGAGGGATTTGTTTATGTAAATCACAGATGGCATTCCTGTTTGTTTCTGCTCTGATCACAGGACATAAGCTCATCTCCCATGGGTGCCGAGGGATGAAGGGAGAAGTTCAGCAGATCCCAGTTCAGGTGATCATGTCTGCGGTGCTCGTTTGGTTGCAGGAAAAGCTTTTTTCCCTGCCTGGTTTGTTGCTATGGACTGCTCGTCACTGATAAGAGGCGGTCAAAGCTTTCTCATTCCTACCAACAGCCATCAAAGCAGCAGCACACCTGCTGTGCACTTATCAAACGCATGTTCCCCCTCTATAGATGCACACAGTGATTCGTACGCAGCTCCAATCACCACAATAACTCCACTAGATTAGTGTATAAAAATAGCTGCACTAATGTTACCACCTGTGGAGTACAATAAAGCTCAGCTCAAAGCCGGTACAGCACAGAGAAGTTTATAACTCCTCAGTAAAGCTGCTGGCTGTCAGCTGTGTCGATGAAATGAAATGAAAGGTGCAGATTTAGATGTTTTTTTTTATTTTTTATTTCAGTTTCTTTTTAAAGCAAGTGTTGCGTAAGGCAAAAAAGAAAAAGTACTTATCTGCAAAAGAAAATCAATTTCCCAACATGATTTCCCACTCGATTTTCCAAGAGAGCTTCAGCATTCACACGCACGCTCGCACGCACAAACTTTTTATGCAATTCTAGTAATGTTTTTCTTGACCAAGATTCTCCAAATAGCATTTTTATTTAAATGCTAAAAGTCAGTCTGCAAAGATTGAAGTGAAAATAAGTGGCAAAAACAATATGGAGAAAAACAAGATCCTCCTAATCAAACTGAAGCCATAAGGTCACACAGGAGCCAAAGCCCCACCCCTCTCTGACCAAAACATTTTTACTAAACATTACCATAGCATGAATATAACTACGTGGATAAGTATTAAAATTCTATTTTACCTAAACCCAAATGACGGATAAATTACAACCAAAGATTTATTGTCAAGCAAACTACATTGCAGCGTTGCAGGCCAACAGCAAAAACGAAGTAACACACCCGAGCACACAAAAAAATCTAACCATTAGTGTCTTTTTTGGACACATGATTTCTTACTGTTACTTTAGCTAACAATTCAGCACCATTTGTTCAACTCTTTTAAAGTCTAAAAACCTTCCACTGTTTCTTCTAGATTTTAAGTTTTATCCTCCCTCAAAGAGATTAACAATGTAAGAGTTTTGTGATAGCACTGAATGGTGTTAATATAAACGTGTGCGGACAGACGTGTAATGCCCAGGGTTCTGTCTGACCAACCAGTGCTCAGTGTGGACAAAATGCTCAAGCCAGGTTGTTGTTTAAAAGGTTCAATTTTATTACAAAGTTTAAAAAGTTAAAAAGGTAGTCTAAAATGGGGGATATATCCAAAAGTGCTGGTGTGCTAATAGTCAGGCAGGGGAAAGTCAGTGGAGGAGGTTGGGTCGATTTCTTTCCAGTTCGAGTGGCAGGGCCGTGCAGCGATGGCGCAGTGCGGCGCTTGGGCTGAGTTCTTTATCAGACCTTTTTGACTAAGACCAACTTGCTTCCTCCTCCATGGACCATGCCCGTAGATCCCCCTCCAGCACACATGAACAGCAAGAACCAGAGACACAGAGAGCAAGTAACATAAAACACAAGCATTTCTGTACCAAGTATAGTAAAGGGAGAATGAGAGAAGGTACATGTGCAGTTTTAGGTTTTCAAGAGTGTAGGCTGTTATTATTGTGTGCTAGACACAGAGACACAGAGAGACAGAGCAGTGAGAGTCTGCTGCTTAAGTAGACAGTGTTTCCCAGATGATTCCCTGCACCTGTGTCACCACACTCACAAGACACGCCCACAGCACACTATAATGGTCGTTTTCCCAATGACCACTCGGCACACAGCACTAGACATTTCTGTAATGTCGAGGTGGTAGTGTTCTGGTCACCCTGGTTCTGCAGCCTCTGGATGGACCCTGGTTTCATTTGTTGGCCAAGAACTCCCTTTAGTGTCTGAACTTGTAGGGACCCAAAACCCAAACCATGGAGGACCTAGGTGGGCTGGGGTCCTCCTTGCTGAATTGTGGGCACAGGGTCATGGCTACTTTCTTTGGTTGGCCCCCGGCATAGGAATTAACAGGTTTCCATGCACAACTTTCTGAAGGCCACTTCTGCCTTGTCCAATCACATAAACAGGCAAGTTATGGTCTGGTTGTTTCACTATCAGGTAAGGCTTCCCTTCCAATTTGTTAGCCAGTTTTCCTTGATCCTTTGGCCCTCATGTCCTGCAAAAGTACCTTTTGACCAAGTTGTAGTGAAGGTGGGCAGACCTCTGGTCAAAGTAGAGCTTTTGTCGAGCCATTTCAGAGTACTTGAATTTTCTCACTTTCTCCACCGCAAACAGGAGATGCCGTTGATGACAAGTGACCCAGTTTTCCACAGATGCGCAGCCCATGGTTTTGGAGAAACTCAAGAGACGATCCTGAGGGATGAGTCCATGTCTCTCAAACATCAAATAGTGGGGATTATATCTTGTTGTTCTATTAACTGAGTTGTTGTATACCTGCATCATTTTAGGTAGATGCTCATCCCAATTCCTTCTTTCCTCTCCCAGGGTGCCCAACAAGCCAAGGAGTGTCCGGTTGAGTCTCTCGCAGGCCCCATTTCCTGAAGGGTGATAGGGTGTGTGGCTCTTTGACATGCCATACTCGTTACACAGTTCATTCATTAGGTTAGACTCAAAATTGGGCCCCTGGTCTGATAGCAAACGTTTAGTGACTCCAAACTGCTCGTTACTACCTTGGCTGTAGTAGTCGCAGTCTAATCTTTGGTGGGGACAACCCAGGCAAACTTGGTAAAGTGGCTCCTGCACACGTTGGTCCTCCCCTTCTGGGCTCTCACGACAGTGAACAGCCCAGCTTCAAGCTCCTATACTCTGATATCCAAGCTCTTAAACACCAGCACACCAGCTGTCATCTCAAACCCAACGCTGTCCTTGACGTCTTTTGACGCTCCAGCACATTTTGGCCTACATCCCTGCTGGCACCAGTGCTAGCCGCCTCATGGTAGCCCAGGCGAATCCACTTGCTCTCTCTGCCTGCGTTAGCACGGCGAAGGAAGCCCAGGCTTCTTTCACCCAAGGAATAGGATGCTCCGGGGCTCGCCTTTGTCCTTTGTTCCAGCTGGGGCTCCCAGCTTGACCTGGCTGCTGTCTCCCCACACGACGAGGATGTCCTTGTTATATAATATAGACTAGACGGGTGGCAGCAAGGAAGGGGGCACCACCATGCCACATTTGAAACCTCTGGCCGCAAGGGCCCACTGCACTGCGAATGGCGCCTCTCATAGGGAGAGGACCAGAGCGCTTAACACAATTAATTATTTGGAACTATCAGCAGTGTTCCTCTCACTGATCCACTTCCTTCCATCTCTTGTGGGACATCATGTCCTGGTGAGGACAGACAATACCGCAACCACCAGGGCAATATGCACTTCTGTCGGTTGCTTTTGCTTGTACGCAAACATATCCTGTGGAGCTGTGGCCATCTCCTCACACTGAGAGCGACACACGTCCCAGGGATCCTGAACGTGGGTGCAGACGCCGGTGTACGGGGAATGGACCCGTTGCACCCGCTGGTGGCGCAACAGATGTGGGCCCATTACGGACGGACTGGGGTGAACTTCTTTGCCGGGGGAGAAAACACGCAGTGCGCAATTTTCTTCTCCCTTCGCATCATGGATGCTCCCCTTGGCATAGATGCACTAGGGCACGGTTCTTTATGTATTCCCCTTGTTGGCTCTGATACCCCCCACCCAGCAGAGCCCTACTCTGACCTTGTGGTTCCATATTGGGCCAGCCATGCACTGGCTGGCGGAGATTTACCAGTTGAGATGTCTCCCAGACAACCCTTCTTGCTCGAACGAGGAGAAGAGGCGCTTATTTTGAATGAGGTGTGTCTGTCCACTCACTCCTTTCATAGGAGGTGGGAGTGTCCCTGGCGGATGGACATGGTTCACCAGCCAATCAGGATTGACAGATTGAGAGAATGCTTCCGACGGCTGCAGATAGGAGTGTGCATCCTATAGTTGCCTCCTATAGTGATACATCTCACTCATATTACTCCTAGAACTGGAGTTATGTAAATAACCTAAGTTTCCATATAGTGTTTGGTGAAAAGCGTACAATTTTACTCTTAAGCATTAAATTTGCAGTGCGGATACATTGAAAGCTCACCTTGGTAGAAAAGGCAAACTGCTCCTAATCAGGCCTCAGGGAACAACAGGTTACAACTCAACAGGCAGCAGTGTGTGTGTGTGTGTGAGAGGTATAGATAATAAAGAGACCTGATTAAAAAATAGAAAATATTTGCTCCTCATGCATTATTGAGTATATGGTGTGGATTGTTGCAGGGTTTTGTTTTATTAATGTGGAAGAGTGCGCAACACAATACGTTCCCAATTATAATGAAGATAAATTGGAGAAGCAAATTTGGATTCTGGCTTTACATTTCCAGGTGTTTCAGAGATTGTGTTTAATGACCTGTACAGACCAGACAGGTCATTAAACACTAAAGGGTGCTCTGTTTCTGCAGCTTCACAGACTATGAACACGACATCATGCTGCTCTCTGAGAGCAATGTAGGGAATGATAAAGCGTTGAACTCCTCTGGAGGGTTTAATGTGGGAGAATGGCTTTGAAATAAAAAAAAATATGGGCTCTGGTGTCTTCAAGTCCACATCACACTGATGAAATATTTTCACGGAAAAATGACCTAATCTATTATCAGTCCCTGCAAGAATGATTCAGAAAGTTCATTTCTATCCCACAATGCCACACAAACAACACACTAAATGCTGTTTACCCCATCACTGTTTCTGACCACTGACACCAAATCAAATGAAAAAGCACACTCGTGTGTGAGTGTAGCCTCGGGGAGATGCTGGCAAGATATGAGATGCACTTTAGGTCAGCAGCTCAGTGCTTTTAAATGGAGAGCTCGTGTTTCTGTGGACCTCTCTAGTCCCCCAGGTTCACATTGTCTGCTCTGATCCACAGCTCTGTGTGGAAAATGCTTTAATGCTTCCAGCTGCTGTACTCTTCACCAGCAAATTAGATCACCAGTACTTTACTGTGTGCTTCATCTACGTATGTTTCATTGGCTTATGTTTTGTTTTAGATTTGTTTTATTATTGTTGCTGATGAGACATATTAAATGTTATGTGAACGTCAGGCTGCAAGGAGTCCAGATCACATATACACATTATATTGGACCGTCATACAATTTTTTTGAACTGATAGGGTTTTATCAGTAGAATAACATTTGTCCACTAGTAACGCAACTGCTGGAGAGAATAATGGATTGGTCCCCGATGTTGAATCAATAAATATTTAGCTACAGAGTGAAAAAAAAGTTATAATCTCTATTGAAACCTGGTTGTCGAGTGCTCATTTAGTTACACATTTAAAACAGAATTTTAAACCCAATGAAATATAGTGTAAGCTTTAAAGCCAAAAAGAGCATTTGTGTTAATGTCTTGGAGAGGGCCGTTATGTATTTAAAGGCTCATATACTGTATACTCATTGAGTTTGTAGTGTAAAGATCATCATGTGCAAGGCCTTGTTACTAGTATTATAATGCAGCTAAATCACCAAAAATGTAATCTGGAACATTTCTAAAGACATTCAAAAGACGTGATTGTGTAAACTATACAGTCTATGATTGATCAATTAAATCCAGTAGTGATTCAGATGATGAAATACTTATAATGTTATGAAGAGACAGACGATTAAACGTTTAATTTGTAGACTGAAAACTACACAAATTATGATTAGTTTATACAGGAGAGCTTCATTTCAATTCTTCTTTAACTGCTTCATCACCATAACATTACACCATGCTGTACTGTTTAGACGTGTCGTCCTTGTCAAATGTCATATGATCTTTGACCATCAGTGCCATGTAACAGCTGCTGAGCGCTCTTCGGAAAATGTCATGTTCAGAGTGTCAGAATTTATAAAATGGCATTGTAACAGACCATTAACATGAGTTGTCCTTCTGTCCTCTTCATCACACATAGGTTTTGTAAGATATGTTATAGTCTGTGTGGTTTTTATTACTTTATTAGTTATAGTTAAATGATTAAACGATAGTTAGAATATGAAATTATCCATGATTAACTGTGTGTGTGCGTGTGTGTGTGTGTGTGTGTGTGTGTGTGTGTGTGTGTGTGTTTGCAAAACATATCCATTGTCCACCATAGCTGGTTTAAACTAGTTTGGGCCAGTGTGGGGGTATGTGACCCACTGCAGGGACATATGAGCCTTTTTCTCCCCCAAAGTTTTCGTGTTACCATATATGGTATTAACCCTGCACCCAGAGCGCTGTTGCACAGCCCTCTGGGTGTGGTCTATGTTTTCTATAATAAATACCTGGTTCTGAGGCATCACCATCAGAGCAATCCAACTTATATCGGACTTTTGTGTCTCTTTTTGTTGGGTTTTTCTCCGAGCTGCAGCTCGCACCTCTCTGCCTCTGGTCGCCTTTTAAGTCAGATAGTGTTTTTCTCCCTGAGTTGTGATTGCAACGGTCTTAACGTATTTAGACCCAACATTCACATTTTAGCAACGGTCTTAACGTATTTAGACCTAACATACACTGGTGCCGCAACCCGGGACCTTACATCTTTTCGTCTGGATCGGTGCGGGCGCAACCGGACCATTAGTAAAACTGCCGGCACCCCCTCCTTTGCAGGGGTGGTCACAGCTTGTTCCAGCACCGACCCGGACGGGGAGTGACGGGTCCCACGAACCAGGGAGAACACTGACGAGGTGAGAAGCTGTTTCTTTTCACCATAGTACCCGTGACGTACAACGGGGAGTGAAGACCGTGGTGGGTGACGTAAAACTCACACGGCGTGGTAAAGGGACAGAGGGCAGACGGGAGTTGTTGTGTGTTGTTTCTTTGTGTGTTGTTTCTTTGTGTGTTGTTTCTTTGTTTCTTTTCACCATAGTACCCGTGACGTACAACGGGGAGTGGAGACCGTGGTGGGTGACGTAAAACTCACACGGCGTGGTAAAGGGACAGAGGGCAGACGGGAGTTGTTGTGTGTTGTTTCTTTGTGTGTTGTTTCTTTGTGGTGTTTCTTTGTTGTAACGGTGTCTGTAAATCCCGTGCTGAGAACATGGGTAACGCGCAGCGTAAAGCATTGATGGAAAATAATGATGTGAAATTCATGCAGAGAAAGTATCCCGGTAGTTGTTGCTATTTAGAAGATTGGTACAAAAATTGTGGGTTTGCAGGGAAGTTAGCAGCAGCTAAAATACAGCCTTTTGATGAGACCGTGTGTGTACCGCGTAGAGTTGAGGAGACAAATCAGCAACAGAATGGGGCCGCAGGGGGTTTACAAGAGGGGGGAGCAGTTGCAGGACAAGAAACAAAGGGACCTGTGACTAGGGCGACTTACACAAAACCCCCAAGCCACGAAGAAATAAGTGCGTGTCGTCAGAAATCAGACGAGACGCCAATGGAATATCGTGCCCGTTTAGAAACGGTTTTTAGGACTAATAGCGGGCTTCCTCATTCTCCGCTGGTGGATAATCCATACCAAATACAGCTAAAAATGTGGTTAATTAGTGGTTTGTTGCCAAACGTGTCAGATTTCATAAAAGCAAACTGTGTCACACACCGTACCCTCACTGTTCCAGAGCTAATGGAATGGGCCGAACATGCTTATGAAGTCACTGAGAAAAGAAAGCAAAAACTGAATCAGCTAATGTTAATGTATTGGCTGAGGCCATGGCTGCAGCTCTAATGAGCGAACGCTCAGGGTTTAAAAGACAGGGAAAAAAGCCATATCGTACTAGAACGCCTGATGAGGAATAAAGCCTGTAATTAATGATTTACTGACTGCAGGCGTGTTACAGGAACATGACTCAGCTGAATGCAGCACCCCCATCTTCCCTGTAAAAAAGCCACAGGGGGGCTGGAGGATGGTACATGATTTAAGAGCAGTAAATCAGGCTGTTAAATCACGAGCTCCAAATGTACCAGGCCCACACACATTGTTAAATGAATTACAACCTCATCAAAAATGGTTCACTGTAATTGATTTAAGTAATGCATTTTTCTCCATTCCTCTTCATAGTACAGCGCAGGGATGGTTTGGATTCACATAAAACAAAATGGGTGACTGAAGGTGCTGTTAAAAATGACTCTGGAGTATTTATGTTAAATGACAAGCCGTGTTTGCCTAGATGTATGTTTGACGTCGTTGCTAGAATGAGCCATGGGTTGGCCCATGTCTCAACAGGAGGGATGGTAGATATAGTCAAACAGTCATTTCATATACCACTAGGACTCCAAACCCATTTTAAAAACTTTTGTCGTCAGTGTATCATCTGTTGTCGTCATAACCCTCAGGGTAATGTTAGGCCCCCTCGGGGTAAGACGCCAGCTGGTACATATCCTTTTGAGGTCATTATGATGGATTTCATAACACTGCACACTATTCAGAGGTATACGTATTGTTTGGTTCTGGTGGACTCATTCTCAAAATGGGTCACCATAGTGCCCGCTAAAACAAATGATGCAATGACAGTGGCAAAGGCCCTTTTGACACGAATAATACCTCAACATGGCATCCCACGACAGATTTGGAGCGACAATGGACCCCATTTTGTTAACAGAGTAATACTCCTGCTGACAGAGGCCATGGGCATTGAATTAAAACATCACTGCTCCTACCACCCGGCTAGTGCTGGATTGGTAGAACGCAACAATGGTACCATTAAAAACAGATTAAAAAAAGCTGTAGAACAAACAAACAGGCCCTGGCCAGAGTGTGTTAACCTGGTAGAAATGTACATGCGCATAACACCAAACACACAGGGTTTGACCCCCTTTGAGGTTGTCACAGGACGACCTTTTCACCTACCCCTCACCAGTTCTAAGTGGGTGCAGGATCAGGAGGGAGAGTTGGATCCAATAACAAAATGGATGGTTAAATTATTCACAGATGCTGAAATTGTTAAAGCTAATACACTGCCTAGTCTCTCTTTACCTGTTTCAGATCCCCTTCGTCCTGGTGATTAGGTCCTCATCAAGGTGATTAAGAGAAAACACTGGTGTACTCCACGGTGGGACGGCCCTTACACAGTTCTGCTAACCACACCAACTGCATTTAAGATAGCTGAAAGACAGACGTGGATACACCAATCACACGGGAAAAAGGTACAGAAACCCACCACAGCAGGTGATACACCCTAGTAACACAGAGATGGATCTGTTGTTCCTCCTCCTCCTCGTGGGATCCCAGGAAGTGCTAGCAGGGGCTCTAAGCTCACCTTGGTATGATTACATAGGTAGATGCCCCGGGGGCTTTAACCTCGTTATGTGCATACCACAAATACCGGACATTTTAAGTGACGTTACAATTCCACTAGAGGCTCTGGCTAATAAAGGCTACACACCATGGAAACATGGTAAGGACTATGTAAATTATGAATGGTACATGCAAGTCCGGGGAGCAGACCAATCATGGTCTACTCATGGTTGGTCTGAGGTACTCCTCCATACAAGCTACACCCCTATTACCTGGCCCCTCACACCATCTACACGTACCGTTACAGCGGCATATCTGTCATTGCGAAAAACAATTGTTCAGAAACAAAAAATCCTACTCCTAACCGTTAACACCACCGCGGTACCTCCGTCTTGTTTGCTTATGGGATTCGGCCCTGACGTACAAGGGACAGATCCCATCTTTTGGGTGGATATTTGTATTACACCTCCGGCCACTCCCATTGTAGTTAAACCACGCATGGACATAGTGTTATCACCTGAGGTTAGACAGAATATACGAGTTATAAATGCAAAACCTATGCCAACAGAAGAACCTGACTCGTTACTCGCATTACTGTCTGAACAGAATAATCACGTCCATCATCGTCTGCGCGCTAATTCTTGGTACCGTATGGTAGAACTATCTGCACGAACAGTAACTAATGATAGTTGCTATGTTTGCTCACATCTGCCGCATGCTGTAAAATCCCCAACTTTGTTGTCTGCGTCCCTTCCAGTCCCTGACTCAAAGAAAGTACTAGAATGTTTACAAAATAAGTCCGCGACCCCGTGCCCTCCTGTTCTACCAGTGCTAAAGACCCTCGAACCCCTAGGTCAGGCTGCTAAACACCTAAACACGAATGCTGTCCCCTGTGGTAATTATACTCGCTGCTATCCGTTATGCGTACGATTTATTGGTCCACCAACTAACACCAAAGGTCTACCATCAGTAGACATAAACCATTGTGCTACCGTTCAGAACGTTCGTACGGTTGTCCCAATGTTTGCTAGAGACGGTGTTTGGTTGAAGTGCGGTGATAAAGTTTATCCTTCCCCTCCAATTAATATGTCAGCCGTTTGTGTACCAGTAGCAGTCACAGATGGGTCTTTCATAGTTCATATGACAATGCCTAGTCGTTCTCGTCGTGAGATTATAACCTTCACACCTCATGATGCAATATGGGGCTCAGATGTCCCTCCCGAACATAGATATTGGTCAACTAGTCAAAAAGTCGTTCATGCTCTTTTCCCTAATATAGGCGTGGGTAAGAATTCCCTTATGGTAGAGACCCTCCAATACCGCCTTCACATGCTTCTTAATGCATCTTTAGCTGTTAGTAACAAAATGAATGCTAGAACAGCGGCCACCGCGCAAATGGCTATTCAGAACCGTATGGCTTTAGATACGATTTTAGCTTCCACAGGTGGTGTGTGTGCTATGGTGGGTGCTACCTGCTGTACATACATACCTAATAACTCCTCGGAGTCCATCGAAGACGCCCTGCAAACACTCCGCAACCTGGAAGGTGCCATGTCAGCTGACGAGTCCAATGTCCATTCATCCGGGTGGGACTGGCTGTTCCAAGGCTCCTGGTTCCAATTCCTGCTACGTCTGGGTCTCCCTCTTCTGGCTGTGCTGCTGGTCGTTGGTCTTGCCTGCTGCTGCATCGTCCCCTGTGTGAAGAAAGGCATAGACAACATGATCATCGGTGCTATGCAGGTTCAGGCCTCCCCAGAGTACCAACTCCATGTTATGGGTCTCTCCCCATCTGCCCCATTGATGGACTAAGACCCTGCCACACCTTCCCATCATCACAGTGAGCGGTAAAGGTTCACTGCTACTGGAGGGTTATGTGCTGGTAACCTCTGACCCTCCCTTACCAACTCCAAACACACACTGAGACCTAAAGCCCTATTGTCAACACCATGGTTTTGGGTCATCAGTTGTACATACACCCTGAACTGTCTCCAGATCACCGTGGATCAGAATCGATGTTCGCCCCAGCAGGGGGGGACGGTGGGGAATTTTTCCCGTACTAGCTGTCGGGTTTTCGCCCCACCTCACGGTGGTCATCCCTGTTGTTTTGGTCCTATGATGGCACCGGGTAAACCTGTGAAGACGCCCGTCTGCTTGATGTTTTTCAAACCCACAACAGGGCGGATATGTAAGATATGTTATAGTCTGTGTGGTTTTTATTACTTTATTAGTTATAGTTAAATGATTAAACGATAGTTAGAATATGAAATTATCCATGATTAAGTGTGTGTGTGTGTGTGTGTGTGTGTGTGTGTGTGTGTGTGTGTGTGTTTGCAAAACATATCCATTGTCCACCATAGCTGGTTTAAACTAGTTTGGGCCAGTGTGGGGGTATGTGACCCACTGCAGGGACATATGAGCCTTTTTCTCCCCCAAAGTTTTCGTGTTACCATATATGGTATTAACCCTGCACCCAGAGCGCTGTTGCACAGCCCTCTGGGTGTGGTCTATGTTTTCTATAATAAATACCTGGTTCTGAGGCATCACCATCAGAGCAATCCAACTTATATCGGACTTTTGTGTCTCTTTTTGTTGGGTTTTTCTCCGAGCTGCAGCTCGCACCTCTCTGCCTCTGGTCGCCTTTTAAGTCAGATAGTGTTTTTCTCCCTGAGTTGTGATTGCAACGGTCTTAACGTATTTAGACCCAACATTCACATTTTAGCAACGGTCTTAACGTATTTAGACCTAACAGGTTTCATATTCTCAAAGACACAGAGTGCCATTATCGGTCATGAAGTAAAACCAGAGGCTGCTGGGAAACATAATCAGTGGTGATGTTTTGTGTTTAATCATGAGAAAGGTGATGAAATGCACAATCACATACGCCATAAAAATGGAAATGCAGATTATCTCTATCATTGCAGAATCACAACATGTTCTGGTACAGTGCAAGAGACATTAGATTAACGCATTCATGACATTTTGCTGTGTGCAGAACATGTGTGTGAGGGAAAGGAGGGAAAGTGAAACTGCTGCAGCATTACAAGTGATTATGACACTGATCTGTTGGAAAATGTAAAAAATGCAGATAAGACTGGCTCTCAACAATGATCCTACCTGTCTGTCACTGTCTGAGGAGCGCAGGACTTTTGAAAAGCACAATCTGTGGCTTCATATGTTTTACTATTTACATACGCATCGCTATCAAGCTCTGCTCACAAAAAATCATAAATACAAGTCAAATCTGGTCACATGACCACTTCTCTCCGAGAAAAAATTAAATTAAATTAAATTAAATTAAATTAAATTAAATTAAATTAAATTAAATTAAATTAAATTAAACTGGGCTTTAAGCCTTTATTCGTCATGTATATATGTTGTTACACATATATATTGATTTTGTCCTCTGCAATTTAACCCATCCCTGGGGAGCAGTCGGCAGCCATTTTTTTTGGCACCTGGGGAGCTGTTCAGGGTTAAGGGACTTGCTCAACATCCCACAGTGATGGCCCAGGTGAGGCTTGAACCGGGAACCCTCTGATTACAAATGGTGCAGTATGTGTAAACAGAAGAGGAGACAGAGACATTTCTCAGCATTATACTTTCAAATTATTACTGCCACATTAGACGTGAAACAACAAAGGAATACAGTGTTATGAGGAGGTTTGGAGCGAAGTCTCGCGGGATGAGATTTCACGGGAGTTATGAGACTCCTGTCCAAAACAACCTTCAGTGAAAACACGTTCAAAGCTCAATCATACATTGTCAACATTTAGAAATATTGATTTTATTTTGAGGAAATCTATAATGGAAACAAAGTTTATGTTACCATGGAGGAACAGACAATTATTCTTAAAAGAATATGAAGAACTGAAATCCATAATCCAGGTCAAAAGCAACACTGTTGCTGCAGCAAAAGCAGGAAGGAAGGAATGCTGGCAGATATTTGCTGACTAAGAATATACAATATTAATTAATTACCGGACAGCTCTCTGATCAGTCATTTACACTTTATTACAGCACAGAAGTGTTTTTAAGAGAAGGACATGCTACATTCAGTACAGAGCTCAGTAAGCCGACCTTTCCTATTCTCTTCTAATAATTTGCAGGTCATTTTTCCAAGAGATCTGATTGACTAGGAGGCGGGTTTTTGTATTCACTGATCTTTTATCCAGAACATAAACTGCACCTGAGCAGGTTAACCATCCAGCATGTTGTTACCCCTCAAAGAGGTTGACCCGCTTCATTGTGCAGATAACCCTGACTTAACCCTGAACTGAAATTGCCTCAATAAGAGAAAATCCAGATTTGTAGTACAGGCGTCTGGCGTGCCTACCTGCACTACATTAGTTTATCAATCTTATTATTGGGGTATGTTCTTTGAGCTACGGATTGTAGAATTCCAGAAAATGCAGTTACTATCGCAATATAAGGCATTTGTTCAGTTTTCTCAGACATGCTTTTAAAAGGAAGTAAGGAAAAGTAAAGCCTCCGAGAAACAAGCTAAACACTTCCCACTTTTACTTTAAAGTGTAATATTTTATTTGCTCTATTATCATACTCTAATTACTTTTAGAACATGTAATCATCCATAATTTTGCACTCACAGTTTCTATCTTCTCAGTGGATAACTGGCATCATGCTCATTTTAGGTCATTAGCACAGTTAAGTGGTGTCCACAGGGCTTTTAGCTAATGCTCACTTTGAAAAGTTGATTAGAAATTCTTCCATTATTAAATTCAAGAGCACTTGGTTCAGTAATTTTGGGTTCTTTAAGCTTGGGCAGTTTTGACCAGTGGTCAGGCAATTCTTTATAACTGTGAGCCGTTACTTCTCTCTCTGCAGAGGAAAATCACAGTTTGAAGTACCGTTATTTGGGAAGCTTATCACAAATGTACAACATCAGGGAGTAATCCATTCCTGAACCCCTTCACTTCTTATCAAAAACAGAATCATTTGCAGACTCTAGACAAGATTTTCAAGAAGAGGGAAAAAATAACTTATCTTATTTCTACATCTCCAAGGGAAAGTAAAAATGGAAGTTGTTTTTGTTTTTCATTCATCCTATCTACTTGCTTTATAGGGTTGTGTTTTGTTGTTATTTTCTGCCTTATTGCTTAAAGCCAAGACTACTAGAAGATTTGGTTAAGAAATAAAAAAAACAATTATTTGGGGGAATGTTATTTTCAACTTGATGTAAGTGCCACATTTCTTCACCACATGTTGTCCTCAACTCCAAAATATTGTCCTGCCGATTAACTCCCAAAATCACAAGTGTCAGTGTGGCTCCAAATTGACGACACAGGCATGGCTTCTCAAAGACGGGCACTTTACTTAGGTGATTGAAAACTATAGAACATGAAATTACCTGTACATACAGCATACTTGTGTTGAAGGCCTTTAAGCTTCTCCTCTTGAAGCTCCTCACCCTTTTCAGTTAGTGTTCTTACTCTTTCACTTTTACCAACAGTTTGTTGTTCTGTAGCTTGCTCATCATCATGTTCTACAACTTCAGTAAGTGGTACAGTATAGTGCTCTTCTTTATCTTTGTCACTCATATTTAAAGTTTGGTTAAATGTAAGTCGACACACTGTGCTTACATTTTTAAATACTTCTTCATATTAGCTTATTTGTAACCTATGAATCTCTTTTTAGAAACCTAAAATTAAGTTTTGACCCTAAATAAAATGCACAAACTCTTCATAATTCAACAATAATGCATCACTTTAAGGTACAGTAGAAAGCAATTAAAACCCTAACAAATATGCTATAGGAACTTATAGTGGACCTTTAAACATGCCTTGAACCAATCTTATTTTCTTTTTAGCACTGCCCTTTTTAATTTCCACTTAACTCATTCTTTATAACTTTATTGATGCATTGCTTGGTCGCTTGTGTGTGATGAGCTTTGGTAATGGCCCCATCTGTTGTTGCACCACGGTACCTTTGCCCACTGCTTCTGCTGTCGTCTGCTTCTCACAGGCGCTGGGCTGGAAGAGTTTTCACTGTGGCTCCAACACAGGCAATAAAAACAGGAAATAAAAACAACTCTTTGTGGGAATGTGTTTTCAACTTGATGCAAGTGTCGCATTTCTTCACCACATGTTGTCCTCAACTCCATAATATTGTCTTGCCTATTAACTCCCAAAATCACAAGTGTCAGTGTGGCTCCAAATTGACGACCCAGGCATGGCTTCTCAAAGACGGGGGCTTTACTTAGGTGATTGAACACCGTGAAAACTACAAAACATGAAATACATACAACTTCAGACACATAATTTGGTCACAGGTAAGTAGAGTTTAGATTCTTGGTGCAAGCCCGAGCCTGACCCGAGTTTGGGCCGGCCTGGGCTTCATTTTTCACTTTTTTGTTTTTTTTTTTTAAATCTCTATTACATTAATATCATTTTTTAATAAACACAAATACACTTCTATATCATTGTGGTATGATTTCTAAAGTGATTTCTGGGACGGGATATTGATGGCATTGTGTTGCGTTCAGTTGTTCAGCGTTCACATTCACTGAATATTATTTGCTGATTTTGCTGATTCCTCACTTGCTGCTGGAGCGCAGGGAACAAAAATGACTGCGTGCTTCAGTCAGGTCTGCGCTCCACGCATGGGTCTGGTCTGCATGCTGTAATTGGACTGGGTTCTATGTTCCACTTGTGTGTAATCAGTGCTTAACTGATGCTGAGATTTCCCATGGCCGAGAAGACATTTTGGTTTACGTGCAGCTTTCTCTGCCAATGTGTGTCATTGTTTACATGTGTGTTGAGCGTTGATTGGCTGGGAGGCTGGGGAAAGGGCGGACGTAAGCGGGAAAAAGAGTGAACAATTCTGTTCCCACGGTAGTGTGTGTATGACGGTGTAAGACGGTTCTTTGTGTGTTTGATTGTTTATTTTTGGCGTGTTACTACGACCTCAAATAAAGCCTGTAAAACTGTGATAACGGCTCAAATCACGTCATTACAGTACCTTTTGGGCTGCGGTGAGTGTGTGCCCCCCCCCCCCATCCCCCTCCCCCCTCGCTGTGCAAGGCACTGCACTACAATCTATCAGCTGCAATACGTTCAATAAAATAATCATTTACGTTGGGTTTGCTTCGGGCTCGGGCATACTAATTTAAGTAAATGGGTTGGCCTTGGGTCGGGTCGGACTGGATTTTTGGGCCCGATCTAAACTCTACAGGTAAGTTACACTTGTGCTAAATAAAATGACAACCTCATGGCCCCCTGTCACTTTGGAGGTTCTTGGGCAAATAATCTTACAGTCTTGTGCTTACTAAATTGACATACAATAATTCGAACAGTTGTACACAGATGGTTCAGTCAAAGTCTCTTGTATGTCTGGGTGAATGCAAATCTTGCAGCCTCTCACACTAAACTAAAACCTCACGATAATAGTGGTACATAAAAAAAAAAAAAAACGCATCTTATTTAGAAAATATAACATATTTTCACAGCATAAGCCATAATCATTTTTCAACAAAAAATATTTAACCTTTGAAACAAAGGAAGTCAATAAGTGTAAGTAATTTCAACAAAACTTACAGTCAGTGGGTGATATCCCTGTTTTACTGTAATTTAGTTTATAGGTGCTGCCTTATTTGTAAAAGCAGTTTGAATTTGTCATTGCAGAGATGGGTGACGTTTAGTATAGTGGTGGCTACAAAATGTGATTCTCTGAACTAAGTAATTAAAACATAGAATCAGCAAAAAAGTGTGAATATGGTTTGGGGCTTGAATCTACATTTAACCTTTGATGCAGAGAGATCTCAACACATCGGAGTGGTTGAGTTCATGAGTTCTTTTAAATGGTTTATTTGAATATTTTTCCCAAACGTGGACAAACTTTCGAGCACCAAACTTTATTGTTTGTCACACTTGTTTAGAGCTCTACCAGACATGGAGGTATTGGTTCCTGATTCACCATGACTCAAATATTATTGAAAATGCCAACGTGTTCATTTAATCCCTGCCAGTAACGCGCCGTGCATGAGCCATTTTCATCAGACATTTCCAGTGTGTGTGTTTGCTTGTGTGTGTCCATCCTTTCTGAGGGATGTAATCAGGACTGCAGAGGCAGATGGTGGATTTGCAGATGCTGATGTTGCTGTTGCATATTCTGCCACCCGGGAGCCAAAAAACACTGGGAGAGCTGAAAACTCTGAAACCCCGGGCAACAGTTCTTTCTCAGCATCATGTTATTGCTCTGTGCCAGGCGAGGACGATTCACCAACTCACACAGCAGGATTTTAAAGAGGATGTAACGCTCTGAAATCTTCCACAGGCGGGACATTAGCAGAGAGAATGTTTCTAAATTGTAATGACAAACAGCTGTTGAACATTACTACTTGCTTCGGATAGTTCTGTTTTTCTTTTCCGCAGGATGAAAATGTGTTCAACTAAAAAATATTAAACCAAACGAAGACAAAGGATGTTGACATTTGGCATACTTGACATTTCCCATATGCTTCAACTCTGATGCTGTGCTACCTTTAGTCAGATGACATGTTGACTATTGATTGTTGCACATTAGAGTGCAGAGAATGTTGCCTTTTGTATGTTTATTGGACTATTGGAAAGAGAAAAATACTAAAGGTGTTTATCCAATACTGGGGGAGCATTAAAAATAAAAAATAAAAAGTTATAAAGGTCCCATATCATGCTATTTTTCACCCATCTTCATTTGTTCTTAGAACCCCAAAAACTACAGTATTTGAGGTTTATTTTCCCAAACTCGCCTGTTTTCTAGGGTTTTAGCCTCTGAAAAGTCACTTTCTGAGCAACTCTACACAAAGAGGCTGATTTGTGGCCTACTTATGCATATTCATGAGTGGGCGTGTCTATCCACTGACTTCCTCCTCCCCGCACGGGAGCAGAGGACCTCCCGCCGTCCTCCCACCCACTCCGTAGCCGAGCTCATGCTGCTTTATAAAATACATACATAGCATTGCGCGAAGGACGGATAAATGCTCACCTTCGCGGGCGTGTCTGTTAACATGTCACGACAGAGAGCTTCCTGGATGCGCGGCTTCTCCAGCTCAGTGCTGCGTCAAATTCATCATCAAAGTGGGAACGCGTCATCAAATTGGAGCGAGGTGTTTGGGCTCATCCTGCAGTAAGAAAGGAGCAAATCACCCTCTAACTAACGATTGAGGGAATCAATGAAAAAACACTTTGGGCATGTGAATGTAGTATATGACATCATTGGAAAGTTTATAAATCACACTCTCAGAGTCTGTAAATATTTTCTCAGGCATTTCACAATGTATTTATTATCAAAGCCTACAAGCATTTTTGGTAACACTTTACTTGAAGTTTCATACATAAAGGCTGACATTACGCTGTCATTATTATGATATGACACCTGTCACTAGCATGAATGAGATGTCGTGAAGGCTGTCATTAAGTGTTGTTTGTTAAACTAACCCTTCGTTACCTTAACCCCACCTAACCACACTAGATCCCTCCACCTAATCCAAAAAATGCCAACATAGCTCCAAAATCATAATTTACCGAAAGTTGTCATAATGACAGCCTTCATGACACATTATTCATGCTAATGACAGATAATGACAGTGTAATTTCTGCCTTTTGTATAAAACTTCAAGTGTTACGGCATTGTCTTATAAAGCAAAACTTTAATCTTTAGGTTTCCCAACAGCAAGTCAAAATCATTCATTTTTTTTAATAAATAATTGCTCCAAAAATGGATGTATTTAGCTAGTGTCTGTTATTTTTGTTGCAACCTATTTACCAGCAGCCGTGGTTGTACCCTGGCACCCCATCTACTGCTCATTCACTTGTAATTTCTACTTTCTATATACAGCTCCTCTTTTCACTTACATAGCAGGTTGAGTGAAGGCTTTAAGGCTCTCATGTAAGCACTGCTGCCTTTGAATCACCTCCTGAGCAGCAGTGCATCACTCTGTGTAGGTAACCTGGTATGACTGAAGTGCTCTGATTTTCACTGTGCACATACTCATTTAAATGACCCTTTTCCTCCACTGTCAGGGGACGACAGGCCCAGAGTCTGTGATTACGCGCACAATGGGCTGGCCTGAGTCTGCTGCATCGAGGATCACATTAATTGTCCCTCACTGTATCATCTCTCCTCATTCATGCAAATTGAAGTGTTGAAAAATAAAAGTCTAAGACACAGATAAATAAGAGACGGAAGGATTTCAGAGGAAACAGTGAGCAGGAGATAAACAGGTGAAGAAAAGAATGAGTGTGGGAGAACAGGAAGCACAGAGAGAGGAACAGAGAGAAATGATTGACACTAAATGCTGCAGCAGTGCCGCCGCCTGGGCCCAATTACAACCCCATTATGGAATGGCTGTAATGACACATCATTTATCTCGCTGCAGTGTTGATCTGACTGATGAAGCTAGCCCAGTCCAAAAGTACCATTACTCCCATTCTGTCCAGGCAGTATCAGTGGTATGAGACACAAGACAAAAAGTAAAGGTTGTAGTGTGTGTGGGACAAGATGAATATTCTGTTGACCAAAGTTAAGTAAATATAAGGGGCGTCCCCTCAGGTCCAGACCAATAACAGCTGAATGAATGCTAATGAGTTCAGTTTTCCTTGACATTTCTGTGCGAGTCAGTCCTCATTTGGCAAATAAATCCAGATTGAAGCAGTTGAAATTCTTACCTTTTTAAAGAAGCACCCCTGTTTTTGTTTGACGTTACCTTGTTACCAGTGACGTGTAGTCAGAGTAGGCAAGGTAGGCAGTGCCTACCCAAGGGTGAATTGATATTTTGATTATTTGTTTTGATTATAATATATTTATAAACTGTTTTTTTTTTTCAATTTCCGATAGCCTACAGTACCTATAAGTTTGAAAGAGTCAGCATTTTGTGCTTTTCATAGCCCAAATGACTAAACATTTTTATTTCGTGGTAGAGCAGAGATGCTGCACAAGTCTCACTCTGCTGGAAGGCAGGAGGAGGCCACACCCCCTACCAAAGGCACATTGCAGCTCTGCCTCTGGCCCCATAACCTGTGTTTTTATGTGTTTGCGCATGCGCAGTCAATTCCCCAATATGAAAACCATTTACGTAAAAAGGCAGCTCTCTACACTGCCTTTGGATGTAATCGTGCTATGCTAAATGCTATACGTATGGTCAGAGTGCATTAGTGAATTGATACAGCGTGGCTGCTGCTACATTCTCTAGCTCGAAGCGGGATAACACTACAGGCAGGATGACAGTGCTAGAGACAATAAATTAACTTTCTTTTGTGGAAAAACAACAGCTTAAAAGATGGGAGACCAACACCTGAGCTACCAGACCTTCAGCAAAGGTAAGGTCAGAAAATTGTTTCTGTGAATGGTACAGAAAGAAGGATTGGCTTTGTGGATGCGCCTCACTGAACTTGTTGTTGTTGTTGTTGTTGTTGTTGTTGTTTTCTGCATGTTTCTGTGTTGCCAACACAAACAACGGATGCACTGCCGTGTCATGAGATATATATTGTTGTGAGAGTATGGAGGCTATATTAAATAATTGCTTGTGTTTCTTTAATGGTGTTTTATGATGTTGATTTTGTTTGATTAACACTTTCCAGCCAAAACATATGAAATTGTCATTGGTCTCGACATTTGTGGTCTCAATTTTCAACGCCCTGCAGTGCCTGCCAAACCCTAGTGCTCACGCCACGTCACTGCTTGTTACTCGTGTGCTGATCTGATTTTGACAATAACAGTTGTTCTATTTCATAATATTTTGTGAATATCTCACTATGGAATGCACTACCATCTGCAGCTCTCAGTCCTTGATTGGCTGGTAAAATGTGTTTGTCCGCCAGGGACACTCCCACCTCCTATAAAAGGAGGAGATGGATGGGTACACATCATTCAAACACCTCTTCTCACTCTCAACCACAGACTAATCTTTTTTTAGCATCCGTCGACAGACGCTGATAGGACTGGGCACACTTGCTCTTATGTGGACCACAACAGATCAGAAGAAGCCAGCGCTCACACACCATTGGACTGCCTAGCTCCGCTCATCCTAGTGTATCCTCCCCACAGAAAGTATGCGCTTTCCGGGGGATACGTTACAGGTACCGCATGCTCCTTTTCGGCCTCTCTTAAGCACAGCCAGAGGCGGGAGTCGGAGAGCACAGGCATACTTTATTACGTCACCTATCTGACAGAGGGTTTTGTGATAAATGCGGGATGGAGCATGTCGTCCGAAGCATAGGATGTTCCTGCACTCAGTGTCTTTCACGACACGCCTCTTGGTGAGACGGGTGAAAGCTTTCAGGGCATGCCTTGCGTTTTTCCAACCGCAAAAATCTGTTCAGTTCAGATTATGTCCTCGGTTACCCGGGTTGATGACATCTGCCATCCCGGTAATCTACCCTGGTCACCCCCACGTGGGAATATTCCAATGTTCTCGAAGACAATAACGATTGGTCAAAGCGGGCGTGGCTTATTACAACCTAAACAACAAACATTCTTTTCAGCACAAGTATTATGTTGAGGGCTGTGAAATAACCTAAAAGTGCGCCACTAGGTGGTCCTATAATGGGTGCAAACGCATTTTGGCCTGTAACTTTCACATTTTAAATCACATCTTCATAAACTTTATATCCACGTGTTCAGTGCAAATGACACGTTGGCCAGTGTCCTGACGCTCTCCCCAAGCCTGTCATCCTTCCTGACATACTTCCATGGGCTCAGCAAAACCCTTTCATAACTGCTTGCATTTCTAGTTAGGGGGTCAAGCCCACGGGTCCTGGGGACCGTGTATGCATGCATAACCGGGGTTATGTAAATAACCTAAAGTTTGTTAATAGAATTGTGCTTACCACTAAAACAAATGTAAATATGTAATTTCTTTGAGAAAAGAAAATTAGGTTTCCACTGTTGGGTCGGACTCAGACGAGAAAATGCGGCCCGATCCTCACTCTAACTGTGACACTGTTATTTTCTTACTCCCATTCATGTGACTGTTTACTGCAAGAGCTGTGCACATGCCTCTGCATACATCTCTGGAACCAAACAGTAGTTTAGTCCACAGTGCTTGTTTTTCAGTTTCCAAACCGTCTTCTTCATTCTTTTTTATTCCGGTATTGGGACGCCTCTCCAAGCCATCGAGAAATGCGCACCAGCGTCATTTGACTTCACGCCCGCAGAACTGCGCGGGGGAAATTGGACAGTACAAAATGTATCACACAATATTTTCAAGGCAATAGGCAATAGGTAGAAATATGTGTGGGGTCATTGTCTTTGGTTTAGAGAGCTTCATCACTCATTAGCTTTAAAAAAAACTCAAAATATTTTTTTTTCACAAATCCTGCCCTATGACCCTTTAAATTTTCTATCAGCATTCATGTTTTTCAAACCCTGGCTTCAAACCACGTACACAACATGACACAAACATGTAAGTTTTACACAGAAATGCTCCAGGTAACCAAAAACTTTGGTAAGACTTTACTTGAAGTTTTATACATATGGTTAACATTACGCATACGCAGTCATTAGCATGAATAAGGCGTCGTGAAGGCTGTCATTAAGTGCAGTTTGCTCACCTTTCACTGTTGGAATTTTTTGGGTTAGGTAGAGGGATCTAGAGTGGTTATATAGGGTTAGGGGTCAGGGTACCAAACGACACTTAATGATAACCATGACACCTTATTCATGCTCATTACAGGTGGTTTGTCATAATAGTGACATTGTAACGTCAGCCTTATGTATAAAACATAAAGCTATGTTACTTTTTTGTTTTGTAAAAACTTTATAAACAATCCACTCTTTGGATAAATGTAAAAGTGCTGCTTCACAAAGAATGTAAAAATATTTAAGTCACTGATTAGGAGGTGTTTTGCTGTGATATGTGCTCTGTGGAGTGTAATTATAAAGACAGAGGAATCCAAGGGTGTAATTAGCAGAGGAGATCATTCAATGTGTGTGTGTGTGTGTGTGTGTGTGTGTGTGTGTGTGTGTGTGTGTGTGTGTGTGTGTGTGTGTGTGTGTGTGTGTGTGTGTGTGTGTGTGTGTGTGTGTGTGTGTGTGTGTGTGTGTTTATGGCTGAATTTAAGGGTTGTTATAATGGAGATGGATTATGTGTGAACCTGTGTGCATGTAAAAGTGGATTGCCCTGATTGGTTTCATCTTCTTGTGGATGTTTGATTGGATAAGATGATAAGTGTGACCTTTTCTTCTCCATGACAACATTTACGTATACGTGTCTGTGTTATATTGTATTATAGTGTATTATTCTAATTTTTCAAATAGGTTGTATTTTTTTCCAATGGTTTGTTGTGTTGCAGAATTTCATTGTTTTGTCTTGATATTTAAGTCTATACACAGTGTATACACTGTCTTAAAAAAAAAAACAAAAAACAAAAAAAAACCTAATTTGTTTTCATTCATTTATTTGAGGGGAATGACGTAAAGCCAGCCCTGGTGATAAGACAAATGAAATGAAACATGATTTTAAACTATGTACCCAAAAATAAAATAAACACAGGACTGGTGTGTATTCTAGTGAAAAAGCCTAAGGGAGGAGGGTGGTTAAATGGTTAAATGCTCTCTTGACCTTTCACAACAAGACATTATAAAGCACTTATAAAATGGTGATAACATTGTGCAAGCAGGTCTCGGTGACCTTCAGGAATGTGACCCTGTATTCTCAGTGAATCACAGGTGACCAAAACAATGAAACCCTTGTTTTCACGCTGCCATCCACTTTTGCTTTACAATGTGTTTAAATGTGTATCTGTAACCACCCACGCTGCAGCGCTGCCACTGTCTGTCAGTGTTTGTGTCATTAATATGAAAAAACACATCTCAGTGTGGACAGCTTAGGCAACAATCGCACATTTTTTTAATTAACTGCAAATCGTTGCCATTCTTGGCTAATAAATTGTGACACATTGGCTCCTCTTTATTAAACCAATGTTGAATAATGAGCTGCAGGTCACATATGTGCTGCCACATGTTTGACTTTAGGATTTTGCTGTCAGCTTTTCTCCACCAGAGCTCACCTGCAGACACTCTCAGGCTGAAATGTAATCCTTTCAATTCACGCTGTCACACACATTTGAGATAACATTTTTTTCCTCTAACTTTGCCAGAAGCTAAAACTAAAGGGAATTTACCTGCCAGCAGAGCATCAAATAAGCTCCTGTTTGCCATATCAGCTCCAGAACAAACCTCTGAGGACCAATTAACGCAGAAATCATGGCAGTGGTCGGATCATTGAGCTTCCAAGTAACAGAAGAAGTCACACGTTAAAACTGCACACAGCTATGCTGTAATACAGCCACAAATGTGTAAAATCACAACTGAGAGACTGTGACTGTTAGATTCATGATGTAACTATAGGTAGTGTAAGTTTGGGTGTTGTTTTGACTTCATAGCCATTGCTTCACCACGCTGTGAAGAAGTGACATTTAAAGAGCGAAGCTGGGGTGCTCAATTGTTACATACCAGTTCATTATACACTTAGTTAACTTCACTGAAGTCATGGAAGCAATGAGACGGAATAAAATCAGCTATCTTCACCTTACATACCTTTTTTTCAATTAATATTACACAAAAGTCAAATCATGTAACCAAAAACGTACTAAATACTCGGGTGGGAATCTTTAGGCACCTCATGATTCAATTCCAATTATTTCATGAAATAAGTTTACATTGCAGGGAATGATGTTCAAATCGGAATTCTTGTTAGTCGTGCATTACAACAAAGAATGCGACTTCCAAAATATCAACGTGCAAACTTGGAAAAACTGTCTAGATATATACATCCTGGTGTTTCTCACATACTCATTCTTTCTATATCTAATGCACTACATACTCATTTTGATGTCAGACTTGTATGAGTAGTACAATATGTTAGTAAGCCTTTTCGACCACAGCCAGGGTATGAAGGCAAAGACAGGAATCCATTACCAATAGACCAGACAAAACTAAGTACAAGAAACGAATTAATCATATTAGAGACAAAGCATTAATCAAGACTAACAGAAAGAAAAAAAATTACACTGTTCAAACCCACAGCCATCCGTCTTTAACAAACAAGAGGACAAACTAAGACTAATAATTCAAAACAAATCCAAACTAAGAGAAACATTTAACATATGTTGAGCTTTTAACTGCACAAAGTGGCAAAATGATGGCTGGAAATTGTATAACATCCTGATGGAATCTCTTCTTCAAAAGATGATTACGCTCTTTAGTCACATCCTGTCTGTTCATTGTGCATAGGCCTCTCATTTTTCCACTGCTGCTTTAGCACTTCTCCTGAAGGTCGGCTGACAACAGGTTCGTAAGCTGATGGTCATATAAAGGCAAGTTGTCAGCTCAGGTTACTCTGATCCACACTGTGATGCTGTGTTTGAATGTGCATCTGTGTTGATGATGTAAACAAAACAACGATTGGAAAAAAAAATGTTTTTGGCTGCATGGAGATCTTCTGCTGTAATTAATGAGCAAAAGAGGAAATGTGCGTAATAGGGGTGTAACGATACACAAAAATCACGGTTCGATGCGTACCTCGGTTTTGAGGTCGCGGTTCGGTTCATTTTCGGTACAGTATGGAACAAAATGCAAAACATAAATTTGCTTCTTGTGTTTTCGAAACTTTAGTAAACCAACAATGCATTTAACATTATACAGAATATGAAAATAAAGAAAAAAAATACAATACTTGTAAAGTGCTGCCTGGTAATAATATTCTCAAACAAAAAATACATTAAATATTGTAGAAATAAGCTGACAGCTTGTTAACAGCTTTTAACAAACAAAAAGTACAGCACAGTTCCAGCATGTAGCCCTTGGTTTAGACCTTCATATTTTTGGCCAGAAAAATGTACTTGTCCACATTGTCTGCAGTAAGTGCCGATCTGCTGGCGGTTACAAATGCAAAACATAAATTTGCTTGTTCATTCAAAAGTTTAGTAAACCAACAATGTATTTAACATTATACAGAATATATATAAAAAAAAACTATACTGTTGTAAAGTGCTGCCTGGTAATAATAATAATCTCAAACAAAAAAAATACATAAAATATTATAAAATATGCTCCTCACAGCTTGTTAACAGCTTTTATCCGATGCTATAAAGACTCCGTTGTTAAAGCTTTGGCCAGTCAGCTGCGTTTGCACTAAGGACGTTTTCTTTCTTGCGCAGTGATTTTCACACTCGGGTGGTGCCGTTTCAAGTGAGTTAGCATGTTCGTCGTGTTCCCGGAAACATACCCGATCTCAGCTGAACAATGTTGGCACACTGCACTCGTTTTATCCACTTGTCTTTCTCCGTTGCAGTATTTCACCCGGAAGCCAAAGTGTTCCCAAGCAGGAGACTTTAACGACAGAGGAGTGTCCTCCAGCTCTGGTTTCTCACTAGCGTTAGCCATACGTCTTGCACATGTTGCTGCAGGCGGAAGTAAACACACGCAACTTCCGTTCCGTTCCGGGAACTCACCCGTACACAATCCTGTACCCGAACCGAACGTTCTGTACCAAAAGAATTCAATACAAATGCATGTACTGTTACACTCTTAGTATATAAGGATTATCATGGAGGGAGTCACTTTAAAATAACACGTCACATCTTGCTTGTGAATTTATTGGTGTTTTAATTCTAATGAATAATATATTATTAGCCTACATATCACTCTCCTGAAGCTTCAGTTCATGTTTTTACAGCATTTGTGGCTCAACCTTTTTCTGGGTCTTTTTCTGGTTGGCACGTGCAGGCGTCCTTGGTGTGGATCTGCTTGATGACAGTTAATTTTGGTACATGATGGCTGCAGCCCTGAACTTGATGTTTTACACAACCACAAACTAGATAATTACACGCGTCTAAAGATTTATATTCATTCTGATTTGTGTTGCAAAGAAAGACAGATTTTTCTATGTAATGGGATTTTATTGCAATGAAGTCAGGGAGAACTAACAAACAATTCAGCATCTACATTAAAATCAGTTCAATCCAAGGCAGGCTTGTGCTACCTGGTTGCGTGCACACCAAGTGCATTTATTGTTGAGATTACATTGTGGAATAACTGAATAGAGAAACGTATAACCATGGACAAGATATTTGTTATCAAATCAGCAAAATCAGTGACTATGCACCCTTGAATTTTAATCTATTAATCAAAAGGATACAAACGTACAATATTAAAGACATTTCTTTCAGAGAAGTAATTCCATTTGTTGTTTTGGGTGAATTTGGAGCAGAATTCATCAAATATGTTTCCTACACTGATGTTCAGTGACCTTTTCAGACACTGGGGGTAAGAAGCTTTCCATTTGTGATGTAACCCATCGGCTCATATTATCTTATCTGGTCTTATCTTTATTCCCTATCTGACATTGTCTATTCTGTTATTTGTTTGAGAACACTTAGTGAAACACAGTTGTTTCCTGACAGTCAGCAGCAGCTGCTTCGCACTGTTATGAAGCTTTCAGCAATAACAAGGTTTCCCTCTGCTCTCCTTCACAGTCGGAGATAATAATTAGACATAATGTAGCGAAGAGCAACTGTGGGCCAATTGTTCTTCATCCAAAGAGACATAACAATGCAAATACTGACCCTTTGTTGACTCGGAAGCACAAAAGACTGATAATAGGTTAACTTTGAAAATTGGAGAGTGACACTTGAGAGCACCTGAGCCTTTATATTTAAACGATTGGATGCACTTTCTAATTCACAGGAGGGAAATTATGAGTCACTCAGGAAGCATAAAATGGGTAATAAAATTGTGGAAGCTTGGTCCCGCTCACCTCCATCTTCTGCCCACAGCTGCCCAGCTTCACCAACACCAGTCCACCCACTCCCTCTCACACTAATAAAACAAGGCTGGCTCCCCTTCCTGCATTGTTGCTTCTCCTCTTTATTTTCACCCTCTCTCTCTCACCTTCATGTTTTTATACCTCCGTGTCTGTCAGCCTCACTCGTTCTCCCTCTTATCAGACAGGTAGTGAAGCATAGGGCGGCAAACTGCAGACACAACAACCCCAGGAGAGCTACGGACTAACTGAATTACGACTACCTGACTTAAATAGGGGGGATTTTAAAAGCAGAGGCTGAGGCAAACTTAACTAAAAACCTCTGAAAACACAACCAAATTCAGAGAATGTAGAAAGCTTCAAAACAATTCTAACAAACATTATTTTCAGCAGTCTGCTTTGTTTCTTCATCATGGGACCTCCACGCTAAACGAATAATCATTGCTGCAGTAGGGGCTGTAATGAAGTTAAGGCAAGTATAGTGAGCATTATTGTCATGTTGAAACAGGATTAATGAGGGAGTGTGGGGAGTTTGGAAAGTTTACTGCAGCTCTTGTGAGATATTCCCATGACTGCAGTGGGCAAAACAGATCCAAAGAGCTCAATGGAAGGATTTATAGTGACGTTTATGAAAAATCTGTTGTAAAATTTTAGGCAAAAGGAACTATCAGAATATGGACACTAATCTTCGGAGTTAAGGTTAAGGATCACTTTTTGAAAGGACGTAGTGTCACACACACTCACACACACACACACACACAGCATTGAAAGAAGGAGTCAACGCGAGGTTGTAGAAGATCATTCTTGGAACAGAAATCAAATGATGAATACATTATTTTATTCTTTTAAGCTCTGTAGCACTTTGAGATTTACGAATGTAAAGTGCTCTACAAATAAAATGTAGTATTATTATTATTACCCCTGGACGACACCCCCATCATGCCCCCCCACCCATGGACTATGAACTGTGGAGTGAAACATTAGAAAGAGTGAAAGTAGTCTTTGACATCCGGAACAGTATGCTGTGAAGGAAGCAGACAACCTCGATTGAGCTTGTAGCTTTACATGTGTCAGGGTTATTGATTATGTTAATAAATCTAGTCATCTGTGTGAGGTGATTATAGAAAGAAATTGACTGATGTCCGGGTCATTGGAAACACCAGCATTAAAAGTTATATGCTGACAGAACTAGTGGAGGAAAAATGAGAGAAAATATGAAATCTAGCCTTGACTACTTCAGATGTGAGACCAGAACATTTTATTAAGTGTTGTGTGACTATGAAAGTCAAGGACTTACAAATCATAAATCAAATTGCAAAACTACACTATACGTACCCCTTAAACAATGCTGTATGTCTGCTTTTACTGATTTACATCCTCCTAAAAGATGTTCTGCCCTTTATAAAAGTTTATTTGGTGCAGTCTTGTGTGGGTGGGGCTCTGAAGCAAAATAATGGTGACAAATGTATACAGATCCAGATTTAAGCAAAAATCTATACACCTTTGTCAGCCTGCTTTAAAGAAGCACATGCCTCAGGCCTGTGTGAAAGGCAAATCAAATTTAAAGTAATCCACACATCAGTCTTTCTAATCTGTGCCCAAAGAGCAGAGGAGCCGATAAGGCTGGAAGAAGAGAAGGAGTAGGAAGTGGTTTGGGGAGAAGAAACATGGCAGCTGGATGTTTTAAAATCCCTCATGCGAGTTATATTAAAAATATATTACAACATTTCAGTCCAAAACTGTCTTTTCAAAGGTGTCTTTTACTTGTTTGTGTCAAGGAAGCTCAGTGCCAGTTGGTAAGTGTTTCAATATTGTTTGAGTGTTGAAGGGGAATTCTTAGAATATTAAAAAAAGATCAAGTTGAAAACTTTTTTTCCATCTCTTTGATCCAACAAATACATTTTGTCCAAACACTCTTTAGATAGTGAGGAAAGGGAAACAGGGAGTCAAGTTCTTTTGTTGATTTGGCTGTGTGCTTAGGGCCATTGTCGTGTTGAAAGATAAAGTTCCTCTTCATCTTCAGCTTTCTAACAGAAGCTTGGAGGTTTTGTGCCAACACTGCCATGGTATTTGGAACTGTTCATAATTCCCTCCACCCTGACTAAGGCCCCAGTTCCAGCTGAAGAAAAACAGCCTCAAAGTATGATGCTGCCACCACCATGCTTCGCTGTAGGTATGGTGTTCTTTTGGTAATGAGCAGTGTTGTTTTTGTGCCAAATATACCTTTTGGAAAAGTTCAACCTTGGTTTCATCGGACCATAACTCATTTTCCCACATTCGTTTGGGAAGCTTCAAATGTGTTTTTGCAAAATGAAGCCAGGCTTGGATGTTTTACTTTGTAAGATAAGGTTTACCACCCTCCCCCATAGCCCAGACATATGAAGAAGACGGGAGATTGTTGTCACATGTACTACACAGCCAGTACTTTCCAGAAAATCCTGCAGCTCCTTCAATGTTGTTGTCAGCCTCTTGGCAGCCTCCCTGACCAGTTTTCTTCTCGTCTTGTCATCAATTTTGGACGGACGTCCTGTTCTTGGTAAAGTCACTGTTGTGCCAAATTTTCTTCACGTGATGATGGCTGTCTTCACTGTGTTCCGTGTTATATTTAATTATTTGGAAATAATTTTGTATCCTTCACCTGACTGATATCTTTGAACAGTGAGATCCCTCTATTGCTTTGGAAGCTTTCTGCAGACCATGGATTGAAGATATAGCTACAAAAATGTCAGGAAAAACTGAACTTTATTTGGGGTTAATCAGAGGCACTTTAAATGGTGACAGGTGTGTGCTGACTCTAATTTAACATGAGTTTGTATGTGATTGGTTAAATCCAAACACAGACTTGTCCCCAGTTATAAGAGGGTGTGCACACTTTTGCAACCTCATTCTCTCAGTTTTTTTTTATTTTTACTTCACCTCCCTGAAAGGTTTCAGTTTGTTTCACAAATTGCATTGTACAGGTTCTAGGCCACATTACAGGTGGAAAAAGTTGTGAAATCATTTATCTTTGTGTCATTTTTTTACATCACAAAAACCTGGCATTTGAACAGGGGTGTGTAGACATTTTATGTTCACTGTACAAACTGACAAGACAGCGTGTGTTGACAAAAACAAGAACCTTAAACGAACATACAGAGCCACCTGAACACACGCCCACTGACATAATGCATAATTACATTTCCAGAGAAAGGATCCCACACAACCCGCTGCACACAAGACCAAAATCAAGCTACTACCCCATTACAACTGTGTCCCTGATGCTCCAGTTCAGGGTCTACATTTCTGCCCTGAGGTTTTTCTTAATGTGATTAAAAATAGATAACAGTGATGCCTGGTTTTCGTTTTCATATCCAGGGTGAGTTAATAGTCACATCAGATGAGAATCAGTAATTGTTTTCATAAGATGGGTAAACACAATATTTTCTAACTCTAGAGTTACAGATACCAAGGATAAAACCAAGAGGCCATTCAGCCCCGTCTCCATCCAGGGGGTCAGTGTGGAGGAGTACACATACCTGGGAGTGGTGATTGACAATAAACTGGACTGGGGGAGGAACACTGACTCCCTCTACAGGAAGGGCCAAAGCAGGTGGCAAAAAAGTGGCAAAAACGTGGAAATAGCTGGAAAGGCTAAAGGTAGCTTAAATGAGTAAAATGTAGCAAACAATAGTGAAAAAGGGCAAAAATGTTTAACAAAAAGATACAAAATGTTGGGGCAAAAAGGAAACAAGTGTTTATTGTATTTATTGGGCAAAAGATAGCTTATTTGGAAGAAAAGTGGCAAAAAATGTTTAAAGAATCGACAATAAGTGGATAAAAATTCAGAAAATGGGATATTTATTGGCAAAAGAGCTAAAATCTGAAAAAACTAAAAAGTGTCAAATGTTTTGGATAAGGGGAAAATGTGATGGCCAAAGAAAAGGGTACCAAGGGGTAAAAAAGTTCCCCCCTTTTAAGGTTTTCTGCATAAATGCTTAAAATGAAGACAAAGAGCTACATGTTGAGTATCACCAAGTTAATATTAGCTTTATCATTGTTTTAGTAAATTAATTTAATAAACTAAATTGGGAGTCGACTGTTGCCCTACCCTTAAAACACCCTCACTTTTAAAATCGCCGCTCCACCCCTGACTGCAGCTGGAGGTTTGGTGTGTCTCAAACTGGTTTTTTGAAACATTTAGTTCAATTTAGAGATTCATTCTGGGATCAAAGGCAGAGCTCCTTTTACCTCAAAGTATTCACATTCTTTTGATGAGCTTGATCATTTATTCCAGATTAATCAAAGCTGATCCACAGTGCCCATGACAACCTGGGTCCTGCAACATCAATTTCATGATTTTCAGTGGAAAATGAGCAACCTGCCCATCTTGAGTCCGTTCATTCACGCGAGGCTGAGGGCAGAAGGGCTTATACGTATTGATTGGTCACAGCGCTGTAAGAGCCACAGATAGGAATCAGACTTCCAGCTGCACTGGAGGGTTTCATGTAATGCTAATAGTTGTGATAGTTTGAGCCAACCACAGCTACCAGGAGATGCTTTTGTTTTATTACGACTTTTCAATACTGCGTTCACACTCTGCGTCAAGTGTTTTTAATAAGTTTAAGGTTTTTTTTTCTTTTTTTTATTCAACTCTAGGTTCAATGTGTACACAGAAAAAATAGTGCTCCTATTTTTGGTTTTCCTGATCAATCCCAGGCTTCAGAGGTTATTCTCAGATGGTTTGATTGTTTGTTGTACTTGTGTGTCACCCTCATCACAAAAGGCTGCATGACATTAACCTGAAGGAGAACAGGAAGCTCTGCGACACGATTATCACGTAGAAATGTAAGTAGAGCCTGAACAGCATGAGGGAGACATGACGTAAGGACAAAATGATGAAGCAACACAGAACATCGTAAACATTTGCAGAACCAAATGGCAGCACATTTATGACCAGCCAAAAACAAACATCTATGCAAATTAACAAGTGACTATGATCATTTTAAAATGTTCAGTATGTTCTTCTAAATGTGCAGGGAACATTTTGGGAAGCGTTAGTAATTACTGACCTGCCTAGTGGGACATAAGGAGCGTCATGATGCTCTCCTGGATGTCAGATATGAACACACCCAAAATGACACTAAACAACAGAAAACAGGCTGATAGTTTGTGTGCCTGACTGCAAATATTCTGGGTTTGTATTCTAGTCTTGATGTGTTGAGAATGTTCTCCCTGCATTAAGAACGTGAGTGTTGGTTTATTTACAACCTAAGGCCATGTTCAGATTTTTGCTTTTGTTTTTGCCCACATACATTTTGTAAAAAGAATTTGAACAGCACAAACACGATATTTTCAAATTCGACACAGGTCACTTTCATATGTGGTCCTAAATCTGATATGTAGCTGATATTTTACAAAACGACTGCTGTCTGAATGGCCAGGTAGCATTTATCCAACAGCTCAGTGCAGCGTCAAATTCGTCATCAAAGTGGGAACGCATCATCAAATTGGAGCGAGGTGTTTGGGCTCACCCTGCAGTAAGAAAGGAGCAAATCACCCTCTAACTAACGATTGAGGGAATCAATGAAAAAAACACTTTGGGCATGTGTATGAAGCCCTAATAACACTTTTATCATGTTTAAAGCACAGAAAAATCTATTTAGCTTAACATGGGACCTTTAATGTATAATATGAATTATATATATGTATAAAATTCCTCCAAACAATCTGATTCAAACCATGTGTCTGAACGTAGCCTTACAGAACCTCCAATATACAAAATGAATGACAATCTAGTGGTTAGAGTTGTTGATGGTCTGAAGTCCAATTTTTTACAGAGATTGAAAATAAAGTGCACAGAGGTTTTATTTGGTGCCATTTCTGGTCTATGTGAGTCATTTAAAATACAAGTTTAATCTTTTGCTGATGAAATTATAATTTATTCTATAGTTTCCTCTGTTAATCAAGCTTTTGCTGATGTTTAAAATGATTTCATCAGCTTCAGATATCCCTCTGGGATCTCATATATGGATGATTTAAATGCCAGCAAGACATTTAGAAAATCTAACTTTATAAAATTAGGCAGTCTTAATCTAGAGAGCAGATCAGCATCAGGGAATGTAAACTATAAAAACGTGTTAGACAGGCTGAACAAATGCTTTTACACATTATGTGCAGCACCTCCAGAAAAAGCTACAAAATCCAGTTTGAAGAGCAACTTGACATAAAAGATAATACAAACAACCTTTGTGAGCGTGTTAGATTATAGAGAGATTGTGTGTGTGTGTGTGTGTGTGTGTGTGTGTGTGTGTGTGTGTGTGTGTGTGTGTGTGTGTGTGTGTGTGTGTGTGTGTGTGTGTGTGTGTGTGTGTGTGACACACAGCTTCATTAGTGCCCTGCCTTCAGGACTTATTGTGAACTGGATGCTCTGCTTTTATGGACTCTTACTGAGGCTAAGAAGGCAATTGCTTGGCTTTCACTTATTTATAAGACTAACAGCTAGCCCTCCTGTCTTCTGACTCCAACTAGGACTTCAGCTCTAATAATAATAATAAGCAAAGGCGTTATATATTAGTTGATGAAGGAAATATTTAGAAACTTTTCTCCCTCAGTCCAATAAGATGAAATAATTGATTACTAACTTCCTCGTAGGAGTTCGGGTCTGTCTCTAAATGTTTGCCCTGACAAACTGGTAATATTTCCATGGTTTACTTTGCCAGTCAAGTGGGAAAACCTTGAGTAATGGAAATAATTGGATGTCAAGGACCATTCTTCTGTAAAAGGCGATATATATATATATATATATAATTTTTTAATTTTTTTATTTTTCTTATGAATCGTGAATCACCACATCCTGAGAGATGAGGTTAAAGGCTAAAAATCAATCAATCAGCTTTGAGTGTTTTAGAGCTAAAATTTGTTGGTTTTTTTAACTCTGACATTATCATTCACACAAACAGCCTGAAGATAGAAGATCTGAAGAAAAAAAATCCTCTTATTCTTGTGAAGTTAGCCTGACATGTTCAGTGATCGACTCCCACTAACTGAAAATATAACATGGAGCTGTTTCCAGTTATGAGACTTTGCTTTGAAATGGGAAAAAAAGCCTTTAGGACCACAGCACAGATGTTGTTTAGGAGATGAAGCTGCTAGAGTCAGGCCGAATTTGATGTAGAGCAGGAAATATATACTTCTTATTTCACCACTGCCTTTGTCTAAAGAAAATGACAGAGTAAAAGCACCAGGGGATCAGTTATGCTGTGGGTTGTTTGTTGTACAGGCGTGACATGGGGAAGTCCAGTTTGAGTAATAGATTACTGCACTGACAGGATTATCTGACAACTAAACACTGCTCTTTGTTTGTCATACAGACAGCGATGCTATAGATAATCATCAGCGTTCATGTTCACATACAGTAATCCACCAAGAATGTGCATTTCCATTTGATGGGTCAATTGATTAGCTCACAGCCTAATAAACTGGTATTTGCCATCTCTTCTCTGTGTTGTCTATGACTATTACAGTGCCCGTTGGAAGTATGTATTCATATGGTGGGAGGAGCTTAAGTAGAGTTGTCAATTATGGCCAAATGAGTATGTGTTTGAAGGTTGGATGTACAAAAAGATGTACGTACTCTGTAGTGTTATAAAGGGCTATATTTGTGGGTGCAAAGTAAAATAGTGTGTGCAATTTCACTGGTTTAATTCTATGGGACATGTGCATGATAAATGTGTTTTTTTTACTCATTTTTATATTTTTTTTGTTTGGTGCATTTTTCAGCAATTAATGTTTTTTGGAGTCATAATGTGTATTTTTGTATCTTTTTGTTGTGTTTTGCGCATTTTTTGTACAATTATTGTTTTTTGTTGCCATTGTAGAGATTCTGGAGTCATTTTTTGGTGTAGTTTTGTGCATTTTTGTTGTCATTTTGTGTATTTTTTGTATACATATTTAGTTTTGTGTATATTGAGTCATTTTCATATTTTTGTTGTTGTTTTGTGTATTTTTCTGTAATGTATGTTTGTGGAGTCATTTGGTGTGTTTTTGGAGCTTTTTTGTATATTTTTGTGCATTTCTGTTGTCGTTTTGTGTACTTTTTGTAAGGTTATTGTTTAGTTTTTTGTTTTATTTTACTCATTTAGTATATTTTTATTATCAATACTGTGTGTGTGTGTGTGTGTGTGTGTGTGTGTGTGTGTGTGTGTGTGTGTGTGTGTGTGTGTGTGTGTGTGTGTGTGTGTGTGTGTGTGTGTGTGTGTGTGTGTGTGTGTGTGTGTGTGTGTGTGTGTGTGTGTGTGTGTGTGCGCGTCTGTATGTTTCAGCACAGCCGCCCCGCAGAAGTGAAGTCTGTGACCCACGAATCACGGGAATCATTTTAAATAACCATGAAATATCAACTTAAATAACTTTTACCAGTACAAAACCGTTTTTTTTATATTGACCTTTTTTTTCTTTTTTAAACCCAAACAGCGCCCACAGAACATTCTTGTTTTGATAGATAGACTAGTACAGTGCCCGTCGGAAGTATGCATTCATGTGGGAGCTTAAGTAGAGTTAATTATGGTGTTTGAAGGTTGGATGTACAAAGAGGTGTAAATACTCTGTCCTGTTATAAAGGGGTTTATTATTAATTACGTGTGCAATTTTCCTGATTTAATTCTATGGGACATGAACATGATAAATGTGTTTGTTGTTTTGTTTTTTTACTCATTTTTATATTTTTTGGTTTGGTTTATTTTTCTGTAATGTATGTTTTTTGGAGTCATTATGTGTATTTTTGTATCTTACTGTTGTGTTTTTGTATAATTATAGTTTTCTGTTGCCATTGTAGTGTGATTCTGGAGTTATTTTGTGCATTTTTGTGCATTTGTGTTGTCATTTTGTGTATTTTTTGCATAAATATTTAGTTTTGTGTGTTTTGAGTCATTTTCATATTTTTGTTGTATTTTTCTGTAATGTATGTTTTTTTGGAGTCATGTGTATTTTTTTTTATCTTTCAGTTGTCTTTTTGTGCATTTTTTGTGTAATAGTTTTTGGTTGCAAGTAATGTGCCCCTCGAAAGTATGTATTCATATAGTGGGAGGAGCTTAAGTAGAGTTGTCAATTATGGTCAATGTGTCAAGTCAATCTCAATTTTTGTGCTGTTCCTGCTCTTTATTGGATGGGGATTCCTGGACTTCACTCAATGAACCAGACCTTCAATTACTTTTCCTTTTTATTTAACGTAATTTCTGTGGGTCGGAACATCAGTTCAGGTGAAAAACCTCAAAAAGAAAATACACAGTACAAAACCAATTAGACAACCATTTGTCAATTGAAATCAAATTTAGCTTTTCACCCCCTTTATTCTTACCCAACATATTAATGTATTGGTATTTTAACATCTTTGTCTGGTATCCATTTGCCCAGTTTTAACAAAGAACCAAACCAAATCAAATATTTATTCACCCTTCTTAACTAAATTCTTTAACAAAATCAGATTGTTAGTAGTAAGTTAACTTAGTACTTTTAACTCAGGTATTTTTAAACCACAGCAGTTTTAACAATGTAAAACATTTTTTACTTACTTATTTAACCAAATATTTGTAGCCATTGTATCTTAGCTTATCTCTGCAGTTAACATGGCACTGGAAATAAACATGATAACCCTTTAAATTAAACAAGCATCAAACTCAATAATAATCCTTGCATTTGCCAGTAACCAGTAAACAATTTGCTAAATTTTACAAATAAATTAAGAAGAAAAAAATGCATTCAACTTAATTTTTTCAATGCCAAACAATGTCAATCCGTTTCCTGTCTATTTTAAATGAATTGTCCAACTAACAGAAGTTTTTTATGCTTGTGGTTATGTAGGTGCTTACCAGCTGCCCATCCATTCATAATAAGAGTTTTTGCACAAAGTTCAGTCCCAGCTGAGGAAACAGAACTTTCTTCTCCGAGGCATGCATTGCCATTGCCTCAATGCTCCCACAGTGGCTGGTTTGTGATTAAAAGAATCAGGTGTGCACACTCACATGTGGGAGGGGCTTCCACAAGGCCCCTCCCCTGCTTAGCAGGAGGGTGAAAGGCAGCTCACAGGCAGTTTGACAGAACAATGTGTTTGAAGGTTGGATGTACAAAGAGGTGTAAATACTCTGTACTCTGTGTTATAAAGGTGTATATTTGTGGGTGCAAAGTAAAATAGTGTGTGTGATTTCACTGGTTTAATTCTATGAGGCATGAACATGATAAATGTGTTTGTTGTTGTTGTTTTTTACTCACTTTTTTAATTTTTTGTTTAGTGTATTTTTCTATAATGTATGTTTTTTTGGAGTCATTATGTGTATTTTTGTATCTTTCTGTTGTGTTTTTGTATAGTTATAGTTTTTTGTTGCCAGTGGAGTGTGACTCACCAGTGGCTGACGGTTTCAAATAATCTATTCAGAGAGCTCCCGTGTCTCGGTCTAAACTATCTTCTTCTCTCTCACTCGTGTGTTTATAGTCCATGTCTGCTTGGCTGTGTGCGCAGCGATTGGCTCTGGCCGCACACGTGACTCGTGCTCGGGTGAGGAGCTGTGTAGTGAAATAGATATAGATGGTGCGCTAGCGCCCCCTCACACCCTGAGGTCAAAAGATGAATAGGTTTCATTTCGTGGCCATCCAGAAGTGAAATAAAATTAAAATAAACATTTTGAAATGAGCAAATTACTCCAAAATAACAGATACACCCACTTGGGGTATTTGGAACCCGTTGACCAAGTTTCAGGTCGAACTCACACCGTGTCTGGGAGATATTTGCTCCACACACACACACACACGCACGCACACATCCACACAGACGTTCCTTCATTTTATAGGTAGAAGATAGGTAGAGAGATGGTGAAATTTATTGTAGATTCACAGCTTTGAAACTTCTTTAAGATACGAAGCATCAGAGAACATTCTGCTCCACCTGACCTGAACACAGAATACAGATAAAGATAATAGTGACACAGTAACACAAACAACAATGGATGTTTAGATGAAAGTCAAAATCCTTTTGGAAATGTTAAAGAATTAATAATTTGCTGGTTGCTGTGTCTGTCTTTGTTTTTATGTCTTTATTTTGATTTTTACGAGTCATTTTGTGTATTTTGGGAACTTTTTGCTGTCAATTTCTGTGTTTAGGAAGTTATTTTGTGTATTATGTTGGGCTTTCTATTCCTTTCAACTTCTAGGGTTGGGCATCGTTTCGATTTTACCAATTCTGATTCCGATTCCGATTCTCAATTTCGATTCCTGTTCTAGCCGATTCTCGATTCCGATTCTTTGAGTTGTGGAGGTCAACAGGTCACAGATTTCACAGGATAATTTTTTAATTTGAAAAAGGCTTTAAACAGGTATTTTTTCTAGTAATTCACTGATTTGATACAGTTTAATCTGGTTTCTGTAATGTAACTAGGATATTCAGATACAAAGGTTTCAACTGTAACTTTAAAAGTGAAATAACATTACAAACAAGTTGTCAGCAGTCTAAAGAATAAAGAGCTACAGGTAGATGTGAAACTAAATAAAACAAACAAACCCTGGAGCAGTCGTGTGACAAATCAATCAATAGTTCTTGTTGAGAAAGATTATTATTATTCTGGATACAGTGGAAATAGAAACAAAATAGTTATATTGTGAACCTGTTTATATTATAGGGAACATATTATATACATAAATGTAATTGGAGTCTAAAGCCACAAAAAAAAACACCACTTTAAAAAGAAAATAGACTAATATAAGACCTCTTTACTGTTATTTGGGTCATTCTGCGCTTGCACGTCTTGCGGCGATGACGCGCTGGTGACGACATAATCCAAGATGGTGGTGGCCCGGACTACAGCCGACACTATTTAATAAGAGCCTTAAAAGACATGGATATAATGAAAAAAGTGGATGGACGGAGGCATAAACATGCGGATTTTCACACGGATACACACAGATTTATTGAACACACACGGACCTCGGTAAACAAAACAGGCTTCACCGCTCGGCTGGCACTAGGACCCGGAGGCGGCGTAAATGTGTCCCTGTACTGCATTCACGGGCTGTAATATCAAGTTTATCATTTTACCAGTTGTTAGAGCTACTATCTTTACCAGAGAGCAACTATTTATTCCTGGTGATTGTTTTCCGGTGTTTCACTGGGCTTTTTACCGGTGATTCGTTCCTATCTCCCTTCCGCTCCGCCGGACCAAACTGAAATTGTAGCCAGACACACACACACACCCCACAGACACACACACACACACACGCACACGCCAGCAACACACACACGCCCGAGACACACACGAACACACGCCAGAGAGACACACACAAGTCGCGTTCTGAACGCATCTTATACAAACCCTGCGTAAACAAACAGAGCAAGCCGCGGAAACAAACTAGTGCGGGCATTTAGGAATCGAAAAAAAGAATCAAAATGCAAACATCTTCGTAATGGTTCTGGAACTGGACATTAGGAACCGGTTCCAAATAGGTGCCCAACCCTACCGAGGGCCCCGGGCCGCCGCATTATGCAATGTAAAGGAAGTAGAAGATCCTTAACAGTTTGTTGCAGTTTCAACTGGTTTGTTCACTTTCTGCTTATCGTGTCAATCACAGTTTCACTTACAAACTAAAGAATGCACAACCTAACAGAGCCATTTGTCATGTGCCTCCTTTAACTACGTGTCTAGATGAAAACATTGTTTGTCGTGGACGTGGTTGATAATTCTAGTTCTGTCTGCACTTTTGTATAGGCCACATAGGCGTGAATGAATAAAAAAGGATGGCAGGAGAGTACATTTTCTGAACGATGTGTTTCCTAATTGCTCACTCGGTCAGGCAGTCTTTGTTGTGATAATCACTGTCACCACGTGTGCTCGTCATTATAATCTCTGGGGTTCGTTTATCTATTTTTCACTCTCTTCAGCCCAGCATCACAAGAACAAGCAGATATCAGCGCTAAAGATTGAGCACTCAATCCATTGAGAAAATGCCAAACTGGTTCAAAATCAGTGATTATTGTTTGCTGAGGTTCTACTTCTGATTGCATTGCTCAGAAAACATTAGAATAAAGGTCGTATTTAATTTTTATTTCACAAATCAGGATGGTTTTCAATTAAAACCTTGTTCAAGAAACTGTATTTTTATCAAACCCGCGTCATCAACTGCGTCATCAACCCGGAAGTCGCCATTTTGGAAATAAGCAGCCGGTTTACAAACAGCACACAAACGAGCAAATCCTGAATTTTGAGAGGAAATGGTGAACTATTGCCATGTGTTTGGCTGTACTAATCGGTTAGACCGTGATAGACTGCCTGAACATATCACAGATCAGGGAAGAACATTGTCTGCATTTTATAGTCAGTAGTTCTACAACAGGAGGGCAGTGACATGAGACTAGCTCACCATTGTTGCACCGTTTGTGTGCTGTTTGTAGACCGGCTGCTTATCTCCAAAATGGCGACTTCAGGACTGATGATGCGCCGTGAAAACCCTCTATAAACTATTTCACAAAATGTGCTTCAATCTTTGCCTCTGCAGTTCTTCTCTTCTCTGTGGAGGGGGAACGTTTGTTGTGAACTCTGCAGACAAAAACTAGACAATTGGAAAAGTGTCTGGACACCCGAGACAGCCATGGGATGGAGGGAAAGGTTGTGCTCAGGTGTGTGCATGGAGTGATGATCTCTGCTCTTCCAAAGCTGTAGTCACAGTTAACTAGATCTGCACTCAGACGCAAACTGGAAATTAACGCAAAGTGCTTGGCAATATCTGTGGATTGCTGGTGGAAGTGTGGACAAGTTAATTGTTGAAATGTCCACTGCTTTTAATGTCCGATGTTTAATGTTGGGTGTAAAAGTGTTACATTTGTAGTGTTAATTTACTGTAGATGTAAAACAAGAAATGTGTGCAGTCTTTCAGTGCGGACCAATGAGCATACTCAAAACCAGAGTAAATAATAATATTTATTTACTCTTAAGCCTTTTGAGGCTTAAAGGGATTCTCCACTGTTTTTACAAGTTTTGTTTAAAATATTTCAAATTATTAGGAGATCTATGTCTAACAAAACACATTATTATGCACCATATTCATTTAATTAATCAGCCCCCTGCAGTCACAGATCTTTTTGGGTCCCAACTGTTTTTTATCCTCTTTCTGTGAACAAAAGAGTGACATCGACATCTTTCCTGGTTTTTAAGAGCAACCAAAAGCAGCACAAGTTGTCATTTTGACTGAAAAAGCTGCTAAATGATCCAAAAAGCAGGCTGAATGCTTCACTCCAATAGAAAACAATGGGATGTTTACAGGCAGTGGGGCCGTGAGACATCATCAATCACATGATTTCAAGATGACGAAACACAGGCAAATAAAAGAATATGGTACATACTAATAATATAATGTGTTTTGTTAGACATACAGTATGTTGCCTAAAACGGACAGTGTAGGATCCCTTTAAACATGGTGTGGTAAATATATTGTTTGTAAAAATCTACTTAAAGCTTGATCTGGGCATCTTACCTACTAAAAACAGTTCTTTATCAGGTGCAGAATGGTGTTGTGGGTAATTTAAGGAGGGAATTGCACAAATTGTGGAGCAAATAATGCAGCTTTTGCTTTTGCTTAAACATAATGAGAAAAGCTGAATTACAAGATGCCTGAAACAAGCTAAAAGCATTATGACTGCCTGCCTAATATTGCTTGGGTCCCCCTTGGATCCTGTTGCCTTAAATAGACTTGTATCAAAATCTGATTCTCAAATGAAATCAAGTTTTAGGGCATCATTTACATTTCCTGCTGAACGCTTCCCACTTATGAGCAGGTGCTTTAGATCAGTTCAGGTGTAACGTATACTGTGCCGTGCTCTCATTACACTTCATTAAGCAAAGACAGAAATCATGTGTGAAACTTCATGAGTGTGAATGATAGAGAGGGAAACAGATGAAAGCCCTCAACTCACACTGTCAGACGTGAGCCATTGCCCAGTTTACTGAACGACACTTCTCTTCTCAGTAGTTTTTTCAAAGCAATCGCACCAGGATATTTGTTCAGAGCTTAATGAAATTTGCTTCTGAAAAGTGAGTGCCAGCAGCTTTTCGGTCCAAAAAAAAATATTCGGTTTGCAAATATATATATATACACACACACACACACACAGATTGTTTATTTGACTTCAATATTGCTGCCTGACAAACACCTTACTGATGTTTGAATAATGTAAAGACCAATATACTAATAACTTAAAGAGTAAAACTGCTTTTTATTTTGTCCAGATAAAAATCCTCAGGACAAATGAAAGACCTCATCTGACATAAATCCAGTTTTAGGGGTTGATTCACTCATTAAGTGAATTAGGTTCTTATGGATGTGAGTTCAAATCTCAGCAAGACTCTTTTTCATTTGGGGTTTTTTTGGTTTCTTAAACTGGTACCTATGTAGTTTCTGGTTTGCGTTGTTGCTTTTCTGATTCTGTTTCTGTTTATGTCTCTGTGTTTATGTTATAGACCTTTCTGGTGCATTGCACCCCTTGTCTTGTCAGTGTGTGAGTGCTGAGAGCATGATAGAGCTGCTCTATCATGCATTGTTCTCTAACAGGTGAAGCCCATTTCCCTGATTGTCCTCACTATTTAAGGCGTGTATGAATACAGAGTGTTTGCTGGTAGATTTTCACTCCCTGTTGTTGGCAGATTTATGTATTGGGGACCCAAGTGCACGGTTCTCGCTTTGCACACCTGCCTAGCAATGTACGAGACCTGTCTGGTGTGAGTCCGGCCCATCCATACAGTGGGCCACTAGAGAGGATAGATGTGCAGACAGCAGGCAGCGAGCAGCATGGCCCCAAAAACCACACCGGCCCCACGGAGCACGGCGGCACCCCCCACTCCCCAGGCACAGGGAAGCCCCGAGCGGCACGCCCCGCCGCAACAGGGAGCAGCCGCGCAGCAGTAAAACCTGTGCGCACACCAGGACCAGCACAGGCCCGCTCGGCCCCACGATACAACACTGTCCACCGGTCCCCCCGACAACGGAGGATGCCATCAACTGCCCAAGCAGGGCCACCCCACCAGCCAAAGACCAACGAGCAGGCGTACCAAAGCACCCCCAAACGGGCACCGCTATCCCACACCAGTACCGTCAGCACAGCCCCCTAAACGTTTGGAAACTTAAAAATCTGCTTATCAGTGTCCACTCAAACACAAAACCGGAGTTTTCCCAAATCTTCACTTTGGTCGGAGTTTTCCAAAAGCTCCGTTTTTAATGACTTTACCCTGCATTGTTGTGTGGATGACAGGCCAAACCATATATTCGTTTTAGCAGATACCCGGCTCCGTGTGGGCGGGGTCTAAGTTTGAATCATTGTCCTGCTTCCACACCATTCAGCTTTGTCAGGTTCTCTGGTCCCTTCTGTTTACTGTATATAACTCAGTCACGTTTTTCAATGCCTTCATTTCGATTCTTAGATTGCACCTGTTCATCAAAGTTAAAGGTCTATCAATAATTACACAAAATTTAGAACAAATGCACGTTCGTCTCTTACTGGGGTTTTTTTTTTTTCACTAGTTTGACCTCCTTAACTTTCTGCTGCAGCTTTGCTCAACAAATGGTTAAACTTCAGACTGCGCCAAACTACAATCTATGAAAGAGTGGTTCTTAACCTGGGTTTGATCGAACCACAGGGGTTTGTTGTGTCAGTCTCAGGGGTCAAGAAGACTCACACAGTAAAATGTGTTACACAAAACACATTTCCATGATGATCTAGTTCATTAAAAGTAAAATTACGATAACAATGTTCGGTTTCAATTTTGAATATCAATTTATAGAAATTACAATTAAAAACATTTTGAACAAAGCAAAAAAAAAAGGCGTGTGTGTCCATTATGTGTCTTTTTTTGTTTTAGTTATGAATGGTTCATTGAATGCACTGATGAAGCTTGCAAAGTTCAGTAGCTCCAGTAAGATTAAGAAGCACTGCTCTAATTGCTATCGTCGGGCACTTACAGTGTTTAACTTTCATTTTTCCCACACATTAATTCACCACAAGTGACAGCTTGAAAGTTGCTCTTTAATGTGCCCTCGGCCTCGAGTTTCCATGAGAACCTTTTCAGCAGGAGCTTTTGAGTCATGTTAGATATAGCATTCCTTCCTTGCCCATTAATAGAGATGACACACTAAATAAACACTAGTCTGATATTTCCTACAACAAAATGCAGCTAATTAAAAAATGACACAGGGCAAATATGATACTTGTTGATCAGATTTAATAAATCCACAGTTTTTTTTTTATTCTAGATTTGATAAAGACAATGGAGTTTAATAGCTTGACCTAGAATCCTTTAAATTTCTAATTGTTGTGTTTTTGTCATTAGTCATTTTCTGGCCAATCCAGAAAAGTCACAAGTCAAAGCTTGTGACTTTGTGTTAAACGAGAAGATTTTAAATAAAACAACACTTTGAACAACAGGTAATTGCACGGCGGAAACGATGAGAAGCTCTTCGCACAGCGGTAAAGAAGTGACGTTTGTGGGATCAAGGAATACATTTGTGATCCACAGCACGTCTCAAGAATGAAAACGTAAAAGAAACAAAAGAAAAGTGATAAAAAAGATGTGAGTTATCAGTTGAGTGAGTCTTCTTTTCTCCTGCATGAGAAACACGTAAGACTTCAAAGGCCTTCTGATCGTGTCTTCTCAAGTATCTGAAAAACTGCTGCAAAGTCTAAGGAAGAAAGAAACACGATACATGGACGCTCAGTGAAGACGACAGAGAAGACAAATTGTTGAATTATTAAATGGAAAGGAGGTTTTAAACAGAGCGCTGTGCGCCACACACACACATCACAGAAGTTAATCTATCGGTTTGTTTTTCCTGAATTTAGGCGTAATGCAACCCAAATGAGTCAGGAACAGACTTTGCTTTTAAATCATAATCTTTCTGCTTTTGCCAATTCACAGATCTCTGTGTTTTTGTTTCGAAGGCAAAAAAAAAAAAAAACAGAAACATGCCTTGACGTGTTCCATCAGATGTAATTTTCCCCTTAGATTGCATGAGTAAACCATGGCACACCTCTTATTGGGTACAAGTACAAAAAGCTGAAAACTAGGGTTTCCAAAAGAACCAATTATGTTTAGTTATTGGAAACGTTTTACCATTTTGATTCCATGTTGCTTTTATTCCATGGTTTATTTAGAAAACGTTCTAGTGGGGAATGCTGTGGTCTTCCATATTGTTAGACCTTCCCTCCCTGGTGTCCTTAGACCCCCCTGCTGTCCAACACCTGTTCATTTGATGGCTAATTCCCTTTGATTTTATGGAAGCAGAATATTGATAAAGGAGTTGGGTAGAGGTGCTGAAATGCTCCGGTGTCCTGCTCATTCAACACGTCTCTGATTAAGATCCCAGTGCTGCTGCAACGCTAATGTTAATTCACAGGTGTTTGCTGCCTGCCAGTCACTATGGCAACCTCAAGGTGTGCTCTCTAATCGGCTAAAAACACACACATAGCAAGCACGCACACACACACATCAGGTTTTACCCTTAATAGGACTGATTAAACTGGACAACAAACATGGCTCACTGTGGTGTGGACAACCTTCGGCTGATTTATTCCGAGCAGGAAATGAATGCCGTCTGGTAATAGTCCAATCTTAAAGCGCACGCTGAATAGTAAACAGACCGTAAAGACCAGCTCATGGAGAAGAACTAAAGCCTTTTACCTGCTCGACTCTAAATTGGTTGTTTTTTTGAAATGTGAGCTGTGAGCAGCTGTGCAGTTGTTGAAAGACAACCTGATTTCATACAACCGCATACGCTGTGTTTCCATTACCCTTGGAAATGTGCAAAATCTAATAAAAACTGGTAATGGAAACACCTGAATTTCGAGAAAAGGCAAAAAAAAAACCACTCAAATATCGCTAAAAAGTTTTTACGATTTCATGAGGAAGAATTTCAGATGTTTCGATATTGAAATGTGTCGCAAAAGCACAATGGAAGCGCTTTTTCTGCAAATACACTTCACAGAATGTGACGGACCTTGTCACATGACCACTTCTCTCTGGGAAAACATGTTGCGATATGTGTAAACAGAAGAGGAGACTGGGACTTTTCTTAGCATTATTCGTAAAAAATATTACTGCTACATTAGACATGAAACAACAAAGAAATGCAGAGTTTTATAAGGAGGTTTTGAGCGTCCATCTCACTCCAACAACGTCTCACAGGATGAGATTTCACGGGAGTTACGAGGCTCCAGCCCAAAACAACCTTCAGTGGAAAAACAATCTAAGTGCAATTATACTTTGTCAACTTTTAGAAATATTGCTTTTGTTTTGCGAAAATATGTAATGGAAACCCAGCTGAGTTACAGGGGACACATATCAGATTCATAATACTTTATTCATCCCCGATGGGAAATTTGGTTTCAGGTACATCCTGTCAAAGAAAGATCAAAAGACAATCACATATAAGTACTGTGGGTCGCAAGCTATTAAGGTGGTGCCCCGTATCTTAGATGAAAAGTGGAAAACAATGAGGTAAGAAGAGGGAAAAAGGCAGGTCCCACACTGTGGGACCTGCACTGTGCTCCATAAAGCACACTGTGCTCCATAAAGGAGCACAGTGTGGGATTAGGGAAAGAAGTCCTCGGCACACACAGAAGCGCCAAAAAAGACACAATTACAACAAAACACGAGGACACAGCAACTTCTGGAGGGGAGATTGCAGCCAGCCGCTGGGGGGCGCGTGCAGACTCTTACAGGCGCCTTGGTCGCCCCTCCTGCTGCCATTATGTGGGTGAGAGAGGACACAGTTGGCCAATGAAGGCTTTGAAACATGATCCCGTTCGCTTCATTTTGTACAGTTCAGCCCGTTGCAGATGAAACAACCTGTTTCAGACAAGAAGTTCTAGGTGGCGTTGAAGAAGAGGAGGAGGAGGAGGGGACGGAGCGTCAGTCGACATAAACATCCTGGAGAATAGTCAGATAAGCCTGTCCTGAACGGCTGGCTTGGGGAGTCGAATAAGATAACAATTTGTTTTTCAGTCAGGCTCAGCACAATTTTCTGTCAACCTTTAGGTCCATCTCTCAAGCAGTAAATCCAATATGAGCCGTTAACTTCTCCAAGTTAGATTCATTCCATTTCATCCTTCAGCCATTTCCACTCTTTCACTACATTTTTGTAGTTCTGTGGGATTCTTTGGTTGAAAAAAAAGCCCCACATGTTCGAGCCTATTTTGATAACCACACATGAATTATGAAGTGTAGCCTTGACACCCTTTCAATAATTTCATCCATCGTTACCATTTAGTGAAATGCTGCTTAATAGGTATCTAAGTGCACAATCATCAGTTTATTGCACAGCAGTTTTTTTTTTTTCAAACTACCTCTCTTTTACAGAAAACCCATAAAAAGAACAAGGCTATTGTATGGTATGCCTGCTATACATAACAGATACAACAGAGACACAATCCTCGAGTGAATTTTCTTCCCCTAAATGGCTTCAATTTCCTTCCCAGAATTGTCTCCTGGCAAGTTCACTCTCTCTCCTACTCACCCATGTCGCGTAGAGTAATCTCCATCACGTCTCGTGTGTGAACGGCACATCTGACTGCCGGCTGTGGTTGATCCAATCTACAGCAAAAGCTCACAATACTAGCTTTGTACACGATAGAAGTAGTTCCAACACATATGATTTTTCATATTTATATTCACATGTGTGTTTTCTGTAGAAATAAATAAAACAATGTTAAAGAAAATGTGGAGAAAACCACGACAAAATCCTAAATATAGAAGAAAATCAAAGAAATCATGTGGGACCTAATGTAAACATTGCACCGGTGTCATGTACTGAGTGCGCATCGTGCTGAGATTGTATATGCGCATGCACGCATATACGCACTACCGAAAATTTAATTTTTGCAAAAAAAAAAAAAAATGTATTCATTTTTGTTTATTTGTGTTTTCAAAGTGAACGGACATGTGTTTATTTGTTTATTGGATTATGTTAGGGTTAGGGTTATAATCTCAGTACGGAGGTAAACTCAGTACGTGACACCGGATTCCTATAGATTATACGATGAGGTACAAAATCATTCAAAGAAGGTGTTTCATATGTTTGTTTTTTAATCAAATGTGCACATATTTAATTCATTGGGAATACATCCAACACATTCCATGTATATACATTTCCACTCCAGGTATCTTTTAATTGAATCCAAAGTTGGGTGTAGAAATCTACGCCTGTCGTAACACTCAGCTATAGGCAGCTTTAATCAACTCACAACCCAAACACACTGATATCACTGGGAGGTGGAAACAAGAAGAGGAAGACCTGGGAACCGAAAACCACAAGAACTAAAGACAATTACGTAAACTAATAATTAGTGAAACAGGCGTTACTAAAAGAGGACCACAAAGGCTAAACAAAAACTAACTAACAATCCTGACATTAAACTGTACTATTTAGATTTAGGTGTTTGGAAGCTGGCAGACTGTTATTAATGCAGAACAGGGATTGACAGCGACAGTGACTAATCCTGTAATACTGTTGTGTAGAGACCAGTAGACAGGTAGGAGCTTTGGAGAAAGTCCATTTCAATTAAATTCATCCAAATGTGAAACAAAAACTGGGTTAGCAAAGACTCACTTACGAATCAAGAGCAAAGAATGTTTGGACGAGGACAAACAAGGTTTCACAACAGATAGAACAGGTACATAGTCTCAGAGCACACCTTATATAGTGCTGGGAAGCCAATCAGGTGATACAGACCCTTCTAAACAGGTAATAAACTAAACAGGATACAAAATTGGCCTTAATCTGACAAGCCATGGCTCTTCAGGCAGTGACGTGAATTACAGCTTCACTGATCATCATTCATTGAACCACAAAGGCCAGAAAAATAAAGAACCAGAAGCACTAATCCCTTTGACTCCGGATTGACAGGAGAAAACGATGCTCTCTGATAGCTAAAGACATTTAGTCGTTTCCTGAAAAAAAAATGTTTGTAAAACTTTACTCGAAGTTTTATACGTAAAGGCTCTAATTAGCATAAATAAAGTGTCATGAAGGCTGTCATTAAGCGTCGTTCCTTACCCTAAACCCTAACCTTAACCCTATCTAATCCTAACCATAACACTTCTTTTTCATTTTTTTTATTTAACTTTAACTAAAGAGAAAAAAGCACAATAATAATAAAATAAAGTCAAGACAAAATAAAAGAACGTCAGCTAAACAATGAAACGGAGGAGAAAACAGGAAAAAGAAAAATATTAACATTGAAATCAAAAGTCAAGCAAAAAAAAGCCAAAAAAACAAGAGAACAAACCCTAATCCTAACCTCACTAGATCCCTCGACCTAAGCCAAAAATGCTAACATAGCTCCAAAGGTGTCATAATTTAGCGAAAGGCACGCCTTCATGACACCTTATTCGTACTAGTATTGTCAGCCTTATGTATACAACTTCAAGTGAAGTGTTACCAATTTTTTTTTGTGGGTAAATAAAAAAAACAATTACTTGTAATTTATTGTCGTATGGCCATCTGGATGTGGTGTGTCTCTTTGTAGCATTCACTGTGTATCCAACACTCAAGAGAACCAAAGAGCTCCCATACAGCTGATATTAATTGCCTGCTGCTGACTATAAAACTAGAGAAAAAAGGCCTTTAATACTGCTTGTGCTGTTTGTTTGTTGGGCAGCTTTTTTTTTCTTTGAAGATCCAATACAATTGAATGAGTACAAAGTGCTTTTTTAATCTCATCTTGGCCTGAAACACAGGCGGTGGAGTCTAAAATTGTCAATCAGGGAGTTGAGTGCGCTGTCGTTTTTCTCAGGTGACGCTGTCATGGGTAGAGATGGTATTTCAGAGAGAGGCACGCAGACCAGGTTGAACGGTATAAGAGTAAGATCCACAGGAACGAGATTGTGTCATGTGTTTCTCTTGATAAGAACATCATGTCAGGATGTTGTCACTCTGCTGGAGAAGATGAATAAATTGCTGCTTTGTGAGGGAACAAACAGTGCAGCGCTTCCCTCTGCGTCATCCTAATATGAAGCGAGGCAGCAGGAAAACAGCCCTCGTCTTGTCTACTGGATGCTGATGAGTACATATATGCAGCCGCTCTCATTTCCTTTCATTGGGTTTATTGTTTTTTCTTTGGAAAAAGGAAGCCTCTGTAATTTGTATTTCCATAATAAAATATCAACATGTGTGTCACCATGGTGTGCTGTCATTTACTCACTGCCAAGTGAGGGAGGATGAACCATCCATTGCTTTCCATTAGTTAACCTTTTCAGTCTCCTCTACGGCGTTAAGGTGAATAAAGAAACATGATGTTTGAGGGAGACATTTCAGCGTCAAAGATTGTTGTCATATATTTCTTCTCGGTGAATATTTATTGAATTCTACATACGTATACAATTTAATTAGTGTTTTTTTTAGAAATCTTTAAACAATTAGTCACTTGTTTTCAAGGACCTAGCAACTAAAAAACGCAGTGACCAGAGGTGTAAAGAGTACTGATGTATCCTACTCAAGTAGAAGTACTGTTACTTGATTGAAATTGTACTTAAGTGCAAGTAAGTCATACAAAAAAACACTCAAGTACAAGTAAAAAGTAGCTCAATTACTCAAAGTGAAAGTTACTAGTTACTTTCACCCCCCCACATTTATTTTTGGTAATAAATCTTGCCACGGTTCCCTTGCATACAGTAAACATCTCATGTATAAACTTAAAAAGGAAGAGACTAAAACTGGCACAATTGCATCTTAATCTATTTTCTACAAAGGCATCTGTATAAAATTAAATGTTTGTCAAAATGTACAATTGAAAAATAAATAACACCAATGAATTCAATTTAAAAAATAAAATGTAATGTAATTATCTGTCTCTAAGTAGCTACATTTATGAACTCTGAAACTGAGAAAATAACCATCATTCAATGCTGTTTTGAGGCAGTGTATTACGTTTAATCTGATTGGTCAGCTACGATGTGATGCATTTGATTGCTGTCTGGTCATTTCATTTTTTTATAGTTTCACAATGTCCGTTGACTGTTTTATTAAAAAAAAAATTTAAATTTACTTAGTAACGGTTGGGTGTAGAAATTTGATGAATGACTTTACTTCTTTTAAAACGTACTGAAGTACAAGTAAAACTACTGATTTAGAACTACAGTATACTCAAAAAGTACCCATAAAAGCAACTCAGTTACAGTAACGTGACTACTTGTAATCACCTCTGAGTGGGACCTGTGGATTTCTTTGCATTTTGCATGTTCTCCCTCAAAGTGCATTGGCTTTTCCTATGGGTGAGCCCAAATATACTGTACAGTACGTGGTAAATGTGTGTCATGGACTCGATATTGTCCAAGATGTTTCCTGACTATAGACTGACGAGGTCCATAACCCCCACCCAGATAAGCAGGTATAAAACATTGAGATAGCCTTCAATTACACTGCTTCTAGAATAACCTAAATAAGGTTCAAGGTCCAAGCTTTGTCTATTTGTACTCATATAAAAGGTACAGTTTGTTTACAGTGAGTGAGTCAACATCTTTTTTTATTGGTACAAACAGGACAAAAGCAGAGAAATAAGAGATGACAATGTACAGGATGAAAATAAACAATAAGAAAGGACAAGGTTGAAATATAGCTACTGCGCAGCAATGTTTGGGGCCAGGTGATTTCAGTAAAAACAAGACAGCAGCTGTTAGTGTGTAAAGGCAGATTTCCAACGCCTGTCAAAATTCAGTTATTAGGACAAAAACACACATATTGCATAACACTGTTAAAAAAATTTTGTGAAATAATGATTCAAATATTTTGCAAACATCCTCTACCATGACTCTAAAATTTTGTAATTTTTAAATGAACATCGAAAATGCATGAATTGGCAAGTATATATTAACAATACCATTTACAGTCAAACATTATGATCCACAGTAGTTTCAGTTTTTCATAAATCAAAAATCTGTGTTGATGGTTTGTGTATAGGATGGTCTGAAGATGTGCTGTTTCTTCATCTTTGGGGCTTCAAAAAGTGAAGAATCTGTGGCACTTTTGGTTATTTTGTTGTGAATTTTTAAAATTTGGAATTTTAGAGGCTTGCTGTAGCACCTCCCTTTTTTTTTTTTTTTTGCATGTACAGTGGTTGTTCGTACATGGGAAGTACGATTTCCTTTTTTTCAAACCAGTCTGTGCATGGTCAAACACTCCCAAAGGGTGAAGCACTCCTGAGTGAAACACAGGAGGAATTCTAATTTCTCTCATTCTGGGAATTAATGCAATCAACAAAAGTGAGGTGTTTGATGACATGAATACATCATACATTGATACATAACATAAATGTAATGTTTGGTTCTGGATAGTTGGATGGATGGAGGGATGGACTAGTGTCCATTAGTTTTACAGGCTTGTCACTCCATGTGCTTGCAGCTTCACGTTCCTGATGAGCATCTCTGACTTGTTGATGTCCACAAAAAGAACAACCATCACCCTCCCTCACCTGTGACCCACCCCCATGAGTTGCTATGGTAACTCCGAAGCATTGTGTTTAGTTTGACAGTGTTGGTTGCCTTCAGTGTTCTTTGGAGCTGAAACCTCTCACTATTACTGGGATTTTGAGGCTCCCTTGTTTCAGAGCTATAGAAAAAAGAGGTCACAGTTAGCAGATGACAGGGTCGGAGAAGACCAGGCTGTCCAACAAAGGAGCAAGAGCTGATCATTAATGAGAGGCTGCCTACTCACAGATAAACACAGCACATGGGATAGATAATTTTTCATACTCATTTTTTGGTTTCAAACAAGTGCAGATCCTTAGTGTATTCCACCCTGATGTTTAACTGCTCGTAAAACATTTAAACTCAGTTAAGCGCTACTTTAATATTAAATTAAAAGTCAAGAATTTGAATCCTGCTCTTCATGCATTACAAGTGCAATAGTGCGACTATCATAACAGCACTGAATGTTTTTTCTGTGAGAACCTGCATGAACAGGTAACTAGTTTGATAATGTGTATTTATGCAGTGACGCCTGACTGCAAACGAGCAAAAAAAAAAAAGGTGTATGTCAGGTCCTAAAGGAAGCATGTAAAAGCTAAACAAAATGGGTCCAACAACAGAGCCCTGAGGAACCCCATTCCACATTTGCAATCTATGCAACAACATGTTATGGTCCACAGTGTCAAATGCAGCACTTAGAGCCAATAGAATGAAAACAGAGGATTTTCCTGAATCAGCGTTCAACCTTATGTCATTTAGCAATTTGATAAGAGCTGTTTTGGTGCTCTGATGAAGCGCTAACATCAACCTAGGTTTGTAGAGGATTGCTTGTAATAACCCACAAAGGGAATTAATATAAAGTTGAACATTGTCCTTCAACAATAAATGAAGTGTCATCCTGGGAAGGTGTGGATGAGGTGGTGGAGGACCCAAGCACAGAAAAATATTAAGGCAGCAGACAGGCATGAATAATATTCATAAAACCAGTCCATGTTTAATGGCAGAAAATGACAAAAAACCAAATCCAAAACAAGCACAAGGAGGGACGAGGAAAACAGGGAACCGGGAACAAAATGCAGCAGCACATGAACAAGGTAACATTGACAATGAACCAGCAATCATTCTGTGTCGCTCAGCTCAATGGTGAGGGAGGCTTCATTGGGGACGAGCCACCCCTGGGTGCAAAACATAAGGCGGCTAATCACTCACAACCCAAACACACTGACATCACTGGGAGGTGGAGACACGAGCAGGAAGACCTTGGAACCACAAAAAGAGAAGAGTTCACAAAACATAAAACTACACGAAACACTACATGAACTAAAAGCGAACCACAAGGGCTAAACACAAACAGAACTAAACAGAACCTGGCATAAAGACATTGAATAGCACATAGTCTTGTCACCTTTTTGTCTTTATTTGTCTTTAGAGTTCAGTTTCAGGTTCATTTGTGCCTTGATCTGAGAGACCTTTGATGCTAATGATTACTTATCTGGTATTTGGTATACTATTGGGTATCCAAAAAAAACAACAAAACACCCTAAATCAGCAGTGCAGGATAATAAATAATTTCCTTCATTTTCCAACATTTCATTGCAACTCAGTTACATGATATTTTACCAATGTCGTAGACAATGTATTTCTTTATCAGTGGCAAAAAAATACATTAATGTGCCTTTCTGTAAATAACAGTATCACTATATATATATATATATATATATATATATATATATATATATATATATATATATATATATATATTTGTAATAATAAGTACAAAATAAATAACATTAATAAATTAATTCTTAACCTTCTTATATTTCTATTAACAATAACACAATTAACAATAACCACAATTTAGTTGCATTCTTGTGTTCCCACCAGAATACAATTGAGATAAAATGTGTATATTATAATAAGACATGTGCACAATTGTTTTTAAAAAAAACACATTTAAACTACTACTTAACCATCCGTGCTTAAGTTGGCTTTGCAGACGTGTCATGCACGCTCTCTCAGTCTGTATTTGTGGCTAAAACAAATACACACCTCACACTCTCCGTTTTGTGGCTATCCTTTGTTTGGTCAGAGCTTTAGAGCCAACCGAGACAAACATTTTCAACTCCAGGCGTTCCTTTGTTTTTTTTTTAGATTTTGTATTAGTTTTAGAAACAAGTTAAAACCCTCTATCATTGGGTGAACGTCACGTTTAAGCAAAACCCACTGAGTCACAGCTCAACCATCATCAAATTGACAAAACTGCACCGACCGCAACTGTAATACTTTCTGTATGCAAATGAGCAGTTAAACAATGTGTTTCATAAAGCCCAAGCACTGATGGCAGTCCTAAGGGGAAGAAGATGAAGTAAAATTAGGAGTAAATGATCACTATGAAGCTCTGAGGTGAAGCCGATGTTACCAAAATGACTGCAGAGAAGCATTTGTTCTGTTCAGACTTTCACTCCCGTCTTTAATGTTGGCATTAGTCACACCTGAGTGTGCTAAGTGAGATGATAAATGAGCAGCAGGTTGAGGAAACGGCAGAAAATCTTCAACAATGGAGCTAAACATGTGTACATATGCTTTTCTTTTACTTTAATACATATGCTTTTCTTTTACTTATTCTTCTACCGTTTTACAGATACATTCTAATAAGTAAGCAAAAGAAATGAAATGTTAAAGCACAAAATATCATGTTTTATTAGTATACCTAAACTAAAAATGTTTAACACAGAAATACTAATCATAAGATTAAGTAACAGACAAAAAAAATGAAACTCCTTTGTAAAGAGGAGCTTATTTGTACTTTAGCATTCATGGATTGTTGTTTTTTCAGCAACATGGGAATTTACCTAATCATCTACTGCTACTTCCACATGTTTCCCAGGGATCTCATTCTGGAACATCATGCAAACATGTAAAAAATGCTGAATTATCATTATCTGGTCTGAAAAGGTCAGACAAAGGCCATCCCTTAATACGTCACAAAACCCCACACTATACAAGTTTCCTCCAACCCCGAATGCCTATTGGTGCGTTAACAGAGTTCATTTAGATTTAATCATGATATGTATGCATTTTAGTCTTAGTTATTGCAACTCAAATTTAGTCTGAATTTTAACCCTCAGATAGAAAAAATGTCTGACACAGAAAAACACTCACACTGCCTCACACCTTTCTCAAAATTACAGTTTGATCAAATTAATTAACTGGTATGTATTATAATAACTAATGATCGATTTATAATGTATACACAATACGTGTAAGATACCACTTAAACCTCACCTGGATTACATAAAACAACAAAACAAAGACCTTCATGACAGTATAGTGCAGGGACTACACTTATGACACATTATGCTACAATTATACTTACAATTCCAACACACAACTTATTGTGTACACACACACACACACACACACCCTTCCCTCTCCCCCAGCTCATTCCTTCACTCTCAAAGCACTCTCCTCGCTGGTTGCCATAGTAATCTCAAAGCTAATAACAACCCGAACCTTTCCTCTTTAAAGTCAAGGGAGCCGTGGATGAAAATTGCCCCAATCAAATTTGCCCCTGAGAGTCTGAGTTTTCATTTCTGCTGCTGAGTGTCACCTGCAGCCAAACACAAGCCCTCCATCCAAGCCATCCACCCCTCCTGCTGCTCAGAGAGGACAGCGTTATAAATCAATTTACAAGCTGTGAGATACATGCGGCATGAGGATGGAAATGAACAATGGCAGATGAAGGATATTGGAAAACATTTCCCATCCATCGTGGTGGGAGAGTTTGTGCAGCGCCAGCATCTTGTAAAAGACGAAGGGCTGGTGGTATTCTTTGTGCAGGCTGGAGATGAAAATGGGTTTGGTGAGGATGAGGAAAGAGGCATTAAGCAAGTCTAGAGCTTTGTGTGGCTCCCTGAATAATAAATGTAGGAGTTCAGGTAAAGCACAAAGAGTTTACTGAAGGTTCCCAAGTGTTGGATGGAGTTTTATGGAGAAGACAAGTCAATGTTCCTGCTGTTGGTGAAACATCACTCACCCCAGTCACATTTCAGACCTGCTTCAGGAAACCAGCGGCATTAAAAGTGTTACGGGAGGATTTATTAATTTCATTCACCTCAGCTGAAATGGCAATCTCAGCTGACTCTCTGTACAGAAACCTCAAACATGCCACTCAAAGACAGCACACACAAAAGGAAAATAATTAAACAAATATATATATATATATATATATATATATATATATATATATATATATTATTGATAAAAGAAAATGTGCTCTTTTGTGCTTAAAGTGGAGAGTGGGATTATATTTATCTATGGCATTGACCTTCGCAGTCATTAAACTGCCACAGCTCTGTGACTGAGGAGACGATTAAAACTTTATTATCTCACTTTCTTAGAATGTTATCGTTATCGACAGTTTTTTTTTATTATTAGAAATACATGCTTTTCACTAGCTGAGGCAAATCTAGCTTCTTTTGTCTATTTACCTGTAGCCTCATTTTGTAGAGGCGTCTCCCACTTTAAAAAACAACAACAGCAACAACAGTATTTGAAAGCAAAATATTTTGTTTTCTACCTATTAAATAATGCTATTGTTTTTGTAAATTGATGTGATCAGTATTTCAAAAGGTTTGTGTTCATTTTCTACCAATCATAATTCCAGCAATGGAATATTGTGGTTTAATTTATTCAGACAACCTTTTTTCAGGAAATGTACTTTGATCTCCTGACATTTTTCGACTTTCAACTGTCAGTCTTCTTCAGAGGCGTGTTCTGATCGCTTTGATCTTTTCTTAACTTCCACGTAATAACTCCAGCAAGTTCATCATATCTTCTTTTTGAATAATATGTTACGGTTCCATGTATTCAGACAAAACAAACTTGTTGGAATTATTATGTTATGTCAAGAAAACATCAAAGCGATATCCGCAGACGCCTCTGAAGATGACTGGCAGTTGACAATCGAAACATGTCAGGAGATCAGCATAAAATTGCTGAAAAAAAAGTTATAAAGAATAAATGAAACCTTAACATATAACTACAAAGCATGTAATAAGCAGTCTTCTTCTTTCTTGGTCATTGACGTGTTGCAACCATCTTGGTGCATATCACCAGCTGCTGTACATGCTTTATTTACTTTAAAGCTCTTCTTGTTGCAGCACTTTTCTGTGCTGCCAGTCTATGCAGTTCTGTAGTGCCCTTTAACTGAATGTATTACTAATGCTTGATCCTATACATCCTTGTAACAGATCATCTCAGTTCATCCTGTCCAGGAAAAAAAAAAACCAAACATCTGCTCAGTCAGAGCAGACTCTATGTTCAAAGAGATGCATAATCCTGAGTTTATACCGTCTGCACACAGGTGATACATGAATCCCTATGCCGTCAAACTTGAGTTAACAAGTTGGTTCCCATGACATTAAAGTGCCCTCAAAGCATCCGAAATGTGTGCTTTAGTGATATGAGCCCTGCCTGTAGTTCAGAAAAGTCAGGTATAAAACTGTTTTTCCATCTGTGCTGATCAGGACATCAGCTGATGTAATATAACACAATATGCACTGAAGCAGTTTAAATTGAAGAGTTGAACTTAAAAGAGAAAGCTGGATGGCAGGATTTCAGAAGTAACTCTTCTGAGAGGCTAATGGTAAACATTCATCTTCACCCAGACAGTGGGGGAGGAATGTGTGTATAAAGGTATTTTTTGTTGTGTGCTCTCATTGGCTGTTTGGGTGTCTACATAGATACTAGTATAAAGACTGTAGTTGTTGGGCAGAAATCCTGAAGACTTTTGGCTCCAGCTTTTTGGGTAAATCTGCAGTGGCCTTTTCTGTATAGCAGTGGAGATGGGCTACGTTTTTCTATTCTAAAGGAGAGAATGGTTTCAAACTTTTTTGGCTTAAGTACCCCCTTTCTCTTATTTCTGAATTCAAGTACCCCCTTTTGTTCCCCCATTTTGCTTAGAAAACTATTTGAAAACAACTATAGGGCATAATGATGGAATGAACGAGTGATTACACACATTTTAAAGAATCTCATAGTGGAAAGAAACAGTATTTAGTGCAATAGTTTTCAACATTCTTTTTTCGATCATGACCCCATTTTGATATCAAGAATTTCTGGTGACTCCAAAGATGTTTTTATTTTTCTCTTCTAGAATTAGTTTTTGATCATGTTTGAGCTCAGAACTTTATTTTTAACTGCATTTTAGATTTATATTTCACACAGTGAAAGTATAGAAATGCAGTCATTTAAGATTGTGTGTTTTATTTTGAAAAAACTAATAACTAAAACTTTAAAAAAAAACTATTTTCATTTTTCTGAAATTTGAAAAATTTTAAATTTAAACTGTGGCTCCTGAATAGATTTACTTCTATAGTTTTTATCATTTCCGGTCATCTCACGCCTAGACTGACACTTTATTTGTTAATTTTCCACTTTCTCTCTCTCTCTCAAGTACCCCCTGTTGTGCCATTGCATACCCCCATTTGAGAAAAAATGGTCCACATTGAAGGGCCAATCAATGCAAATCAATGACAACAATAACTTCAATCAATTTCACCTTTAATGAAAGTATTTTACTCACACAGTTAACAAGAGAATGACTGTCAGAGGACAAAGTATCACAGTATTAAAGTATATACACAGGCCAGAAACACCACAACAACAACAACAACAACAACAACAACAACAGCCACTTAACTTCAAATTTCCTACCATTTTTTTTTTCTTTCATTCTACAACTGAAGTAAAATGAAAGTAATTTAGAGTCAAGTATAGGACCGGCACTTCTTAGATTCTCTTTACAAAGTGAACCTGTTGAAAAAGATAAACTTTACAAATGTGTTACAGGTGAGTATCCATTACACCTCAGGCACACATAAACATGCACACGCACACATGTACACACAGGTTTTGTCTTCAGATCTCAGTTTCAATGTCATGTCAATGTCTGTCCTCAATTTACGTAGAAACATTGATTCCCCCTGCAGCAGCAGGCTGGGTAAATGGGAAAGTTAGTTAAAGTAATTTAATTGTGGTTATTTCACTGTGAATCAGGTAAAGGTTGCCATTTTAAATGAGCAAACCTGTTTGGTTGCACTTTCCTGGGAGTCTGGAGATTCAACATAGTGGGACAAAGCAGCTTCAGTAGTCTAGTTCTACAGTCACATCTTCTACAACTGCTTTGTGGACAGAAACAGCATCAGTGTTACGCCGTCTACTTTTCTAAAAGTTAATCAAAGCAAATTTAAAACCATTGTCTGCTCACTGATAAGGCTTTTGAAGGTGATGCTACAAAGCAAACGAGTCGGAGTCTTTCGGAACAAAATCTGTTCATCTCCAGGGTAAAATAAAATGTGTGCTGATGACCACACATGTCATAAATGTTGAACATCCGCTTGAATAATAGCTCAAGCGTTGATAAATATGCTAATTATGCTAACGTGCTAAAGTAGCATGCTAGGCTAACAGTGAACATATCGAGAAAAAAAAAGTATTCTCCCTGGAGAGACAAAGTGAACACATCCGCAGAGAAAACAGGCAAACATAACTTTTTGTGTTTTGAGAAGATAATCTTTTTTCAATAAGTTACATTTTTTTTGTATCTGCTCGGTTTTTTCCCACACACACGTATAAGATTGCACACCTATTTTCCTCATATACTGTATGTGGAAACACCCATATACGAAAAAGGCCACCAGGATTTGCAGTCAATGGGTGGCGATATCATGCTAACAATAATTTAACATTAGCAATTTAATTCAGTTGCTTTATCTTCAGTTTTAAAAGAAAAGGAAAACAAGCTTAAAGTTCAAATTTGGCAGCCAAAATTTAATATACCAAAGTAATTACCAAACAGTAAGTCTTGGGGTATTTTTTTTTTTTATTGGTGAAACGTGTTGGGAAATATCAGCTGTGTCCCTGAACAGTATTTTTGGTAGATAACTGGAAAACTACAATGAAAATTAGCCACATTTTGACGTAAACCAGTGACGTGCAGTCAGGGTATTCAGTGCCTACCCAAGGGTGAATTGATATTTTGATTATTTGTTTTAATTATATTATAACTATAATTTATTTTTTCAATTTCCAATAGCCTACAGTACCTATAAGTTTAAAAGTGTCAACATTTTGTGCTTTTCGTAGCCTAAATAACTCAACACCGCTATTTCCTGGTACTGCAGAGACGCTGCACAAGTCACTCTCATTCCTGTGCTGTATTAGTAAGGCAGGAGGAGGCAGGAAGAGGCCACACCCTCCCCCGAAGGCACACTGCTGCTCTGCCTGTGGCCCTCATCAGTGTATGGATGTGTTTGCGCATGCGCAGTCAGTTCCCTAATATGGAAACCATTTACGTAAAAAGGCAGATTGCTACGCTGCCTTTGGACGTAACTGTGCTATGCTAAATGTTGTACGTAAGTTCACAGTGCATTAGTGAATTGATCCAGCGTGGCCGCTGCTACGTTCTCTAGCTAGTGGATGGGATAACACTACAGGCAGGATGACAGCGCTAGAGACGATAAAGAAATTTTCACAACTTTCGTTTGAGGAAAAACTACAGCTTTTAAAAGACAGGAGACCAAAACCTGAGCTACCAGACCTTCAGCACAGGAAAGGTCAGAAAATTGTTCATACGTTCCACAGTGAATGGTATAAAAGGTTGTTGTTGATATTTTCTCCGTGTTTCTGTGTTTCCAACACAAACAACGGATGCACTGCCATGTTATGAGATATATCTTGTTGGGAGAGTACAGAGGCTGCTATTAAGTTTCTTTAATGGTGTTTTACAATCTTGATTTTGTTAGATTAACACTCCGAAACAAATTAAATCGTCATTTATGTCCACATTGGTGGTCTCAATTTGCAACGCCCTGCCTGCCCAACCCTAGTGCTCAAGGCACGTCACTGATGTAAACATACAAAGTATTGTGCTCTACATACCAACCAAGAGTTAAATGTAAGGCTAAAGTGAACCATGAAACCAGAATCTAACAAGGAAAAAGCACAAAACACAGGAACAATCGAACATTTTGTCTTGATTGGAGTTTATAAAACGTATGCATTAATAATAAGAAAAAGAAATCAATTGTTACATTGAAACCAAATCTTGAAGCATGCTATTAGTTTTGATTGATTTAAAGCAATCAAAGCTTTGGCGAGGCTATAGTTTGGTTGAGAACAAAATAATCTGTCTAGACAGAAACTTTTGCAATTATTCGATAGGTCACATTAAAAAAAGAAAATATTGATGCAGTCAAACAATTAGCATTTTGCATTATTACCAATAATATGTGTTCAGTAAATAGTCATCTATAGTATAAAGATAAAACAATACTGCACAACAGAAAACACCTGAACTTTTGTCGACTACAGGAACAGTTAGAGTAAGTCATGCTCAAGAAAACCTCACCATACGTTTCAGCATAATTAGTGTGTATGTGGAATAATGTTGGGAGCAGGCACTGTATATGCAGCAGGCATTACAAGTGATTCACACACCCAAACAAACAAGCAGTGCCACTGTATAGAGAGAGGATATCGAGCACATTCATATATAGGCGCTACAAGTGAGCCATACGGACACCAGCTGTGGGTAATCCTTGCTGAATTAATGTGAAGCTTTGGTGATCCACTCACAAAAAACCTGTATAAACCTCTAACTTGCTTTCCTACCATCGTGTATTGGCAGAGACCCTCAGACATAAGAGGCCTACCTTTCATAATAAAAGCAACACTGTGATTTTTTTTCCTTTGTCATTTTTATATATTTATTTTGTATTCGTTTCTCAACGTTTTGTCCTTCCACCGCTTTAGAGAAGTTAAATCCTTCGAAGGAAAAAACATCTCCTGCTCTCACTCTCTGGTGCATATTTAGTATTTCACTCCACAGATCTAGAAACCAGCACACGTGTGATTACAGTATATACTGTACAGTACAAATCCAACACTTGAAAAACATTTTACAAAATACCACATCTTGTACATATAGAAAACTAAACTGTGAACAAATCCATGCTTATCAACACAACACACGCGCACACACAAACACACACACACACACACAAAATCCACTGTATCCATCCTCCACACGCACAAAGTAAGGCTTTAGGGTTTCATACTAATATTAGTGTCATGTTCATGCCATGCAGCTAATGCTCATTGCAACACTAGTGCACGGGTCTCCTCGTGAGAGACATTTAATACATTTACATGCACACAATAATTTTTTCTTTCCCCAGTGCCGTGGCTGAGGGAAAGGCCTGGTTGCATACATTGATTAATAAGTTCTGCTCACGTTAATATATTTTTATTGGACAGAGACCAGAAACTTTCAGCTCTCTTAAAAGAGAAAAAGTGGCAGCTTCTGGGTTTAGTTCTGCTCTGATGTTTTCCCTCAGGGAAGCAGAAGCGGACTCCCCCGACTAAAGAACAGTGTACATTGAGAGGTAATATTTTTCCTACTCTTGCCTCAATTTTCCTGCTGGTTTTCTAGTTTTCTGCTCCTCCTTTTAAAAAAAAAAAAAATTAATAAAGAACACATGTTAGTACATATGTGATTAAAGTAACAGCTGAAAATCTGGCTGTTATTTTATTATCATTATTATTATTATTATTATGTTTTTTCAGACCTTTTGAGATCCTATCTTATTGTTTGGTGAGAGTGGTGTATTGTGCAACTGAGGAACAGAGCTTATGTTGCTCGGTTGCATAATAATCAACGCAGGTGCCCGGTCTGGACGAGGCATGTCTTTGGGATGCAGTGAGAATGTTCGCCAGGCAGCAGCAACACAATGTGTGAAATGAATTGAATAACAAATATGGTAATTATGTTCTCAAATATGTTCAAAAGGTGGTTTTGAATTAGGTTTCCAGAGGTTTCTTAACTATAATTATGATTGTTGCTATTATGTCCTGAACACAAGCTGATTATTCAGTGATTATTTCAAAGATGCTGAACAGCTTTGATCAGTTGGAGGATGGAAAATCTAATTCTTTTAAGACTTGGTCTTATTTGACTGTGCGGACTGACAAATCTCAGAAAGGCATTGATGAAAACTAGTTCAAACATGGTGGAGGGATGTCTGTAAACATGTCACCTCAGTGTGAACTTCTGGGCACTGCAGACACCAATGTGTCACATGCACTGTGGATTTATCCTCGTTCTGGATCCGTCATTCACGCTATTAGTCAGATCATAATTGTATTCCGATGCACATGCTAATGTGGTTCTTGTTGCGTTTGTCCCTCACTACCTCCCCATGCAGTGGGAGGTGGATCAAAGGGTCTCTTACACATCAGGATCTATTTCAAAGCCAGAACTGACTCACAAAAACATCTATGTGGCCGTTGCACGCTGCTTCTGATGTGCGATCACAGAATGTCCCGATGCACATTTCTTTCAAGATACAATAACCCAACCATAGTGATCGAGACGTATGTGGTGTGGATGAGGAGGGACGGAGACAGTCTGATGTACAGCTGGTGTCCAGTCTTTGAATCCGGCTTTGGAAGTTAGCAGAGAAATGCATCCAGGAAAAGAGGAGACCTTTCATCTGTGAGGTCTATCAGCTATCGTCCTGCTTGGTTTAATTAATGTTGATTAATGGGTGAAGGTTCCAACTAAACCGTGACCTTCATTAATCTTTTCCCTTGCCCACTTATGTCAGACGAAGGATTTTCTTTTCAGCGCTTAGGGATTGAGATGGAATGGGATTGAAGAAACCACCAAACAAGAAAAGCAATCACTTATGAGTTTCAATCTGTATCCTCATGGTTTTTGCATTTTCAGATATTCTTGATGATCCATTTTAAATCCTGGACAGCAGCTTCGTCAGAAGAACCTCTCGTTCCCCCAGCAGTGTGTCCCTCTTCAGACTGGTGCCCTTGTTCACTACCTTGAATTTCACCGAAAGGTTCTTCACCTGAATGGAGCTTATGGAGTCAAAGAAGAAGTCCTCATTGAAGGTTGGGTTGCGGCTGTTCTTGATGATATTGCTCCTCTGTTTCTGTAGCTTGCCAGGATTCAGGTAGATGGACACACAGCAGTTGATGCTCTTGATGTCAAAGTGCTTGTCGTAAAGACTCTCCGCTGTCAGGACCCGGATTAGCAGACGGGAGGTGCTGGAGTCGTAGTTCGCGCTGATCCTCATGGTCCCGCCTTTGTGCAGGTTGATGGTGTGCTCTCTTTGGAGGCCGTGCTCAGACACCCCAGCGCCGCCTTGCAGGGAGGAGACATGGAGCCGCCGCTGGATGTTGGGGCTCGGTTCTGCAGAGCTGCACTCATCGGTGGAAAGCGAGCTGTGGCGCGCAAACGTCCGCTTGACCTTGACCACTTTAGCCTGCGTCTCATGTGTGAAGATCTTGAGTAAGGATGCAGAGCGTGAGAGCAGAGGTGAGCTAAAGGGGGACGACTCTGCTGAGGAGCAGGTGTCGCTTTCTCCTCCACTGAAGTACCTGTAAGGGTTCATATGAGAGGTGTTGAAGTCTGCCGGGTTCAGATGGTTTCCTGTCTCACCCTTGCCCGTGCTCTTCCTCTGAGTGTTGGGGGAGGTTATGGGACTTGTGAGCTCGCAGTGAAACAGTGACTCCTTACGGCGGGTGTGGGGGCTTTCCTTCAGGGTGGCAAAGCCATAGGACGTGTGGGTCTTGGGCACATAAGGCAGAGACATTGCTGTCTGCGACTGAGGGTCTGCATTAGTGTCCCCGGCCACGACATCGTCTGCACTCTCTATCTGGATGATGTGACGGTTTGCTGCTCTCAGCAAGTTCCTCGTGTCTCCTGCGATCTTAGAAAGACGTGGACTCCTTGGGCTGCTGGTCTTCTTCCCAATAGCAATGGACTGCTCGGACTTGGGCGGCTGCAGAACCTCTTTGGGCTTCACATTCAGGAGCTCAGGCTCGGGAGGGCAATTCACCAGCTTTGGAGGAATAAAAAAGTCTGGGATTTTATCTGGAGTGAGGACATTGCTGTAGGTTACACCTTTCCTGTCTGCGCTCTCCGCCTGTCGCAGCACACCAGTCTCCACCGAGCCTCGGATCTTATCCAGAACCCACATGGTGTGTGCAAACAGTGAGGATGTGCAGTGTGGACACAGTTAGGTGTGTCTGCAAAAATTAACACACACGGTGAGAGAGTGAGTTAGTGATCAGAAGAGACGACAAATGTTTGCTGCAGCATTGAGACACAGTGATAAATCAGAGGAATGTGACTGAAGCAATGATGAACACTAGTGTTTATCTTTTAAGTGGAAATAAAAACTCCCAAGAATATATACGTGTTTAAAAAAAAAAAAAAAGCGTTTCATTAACTGAAATTTTTTTGCACCCGTCAAACAAGAAAATGTGAAACATCAATCACATAATTTTAAAAAAACAAACTGTTTTTGAGTCTGTGCATTTTATTAAATTTATCCCCAATAATATGTATATAATAATGTATTATAGACAATAGCTATTTATCATCTTAGTGGCTCACCTTGTAAATACACGTATCTATCTTTCTTTTTCTTTTATTTTTTATTTTTCTGTATCTTGCACCAAGAGAATTATCTGTTTATTTTGTTGTACCTTCTTTATATATAGTGAAAATAATACAAACATTCTATTCTGTTGCTTTGAGGGATCAGAGGAGCTTATGGGGATTTTTAAAAGTCAGACTGAAATGGAAGATCAACATTTACATTGTACAGCCCATTCAAAAGCAAAGGAATTCAATAATGACATTTTGCAGAGAGAAAAAAAAAGCACTTTAATATTTTATCATACTGGGAAGTTGTTTAAAAAATAATCTAGTGTCCAAAAACCAACAAATAAATAGTTTTTTTTTCTTCAGATCATTTTATTTTATTTTATTTTATTTTTTAAGTGTAACTCATTGAGAAACTTGGTGTAATTTACCCCAATATAAGCTCTTCGGGTGCGAGGATTTTTCCTCCGTTTACGCACGGCAACAGGTGCCTCCAAACCCGCTCAGATTTGAAGCAGTAGAAGAAAACAGTGAGGAAAAAATGCTCTGATTCACAGGAAAAACAACCCAGACTCACAGACAGTGTTGGAAAGGACGTGTTCCTCTCTGTGCTCCGTCTCTCCTCCGTGCGCACCGCGGCGCAGCGCTGCGTCCTCAGAGATCTCCGCTCCGTGCGCCAGTCTGTGCGCTTTATAGGAGCCTCTGAGCTGCAGCCGACCAATGAGATCAGACACAGCGGCTCACAGACTGGTCAACACGAGACACAGACAGATGAGCCCTGCACATCTGACTTCTACCAATGTTGAGATGGAAGACTATAGAGATGGGCAACTTTTATCCTTTTTACATAATTCATGAGCTTTTAGTGATTTCTAAAGCGTTCTTTTAACAACTGTATTTTTGTTTTATTTTATTCATTGTTCAAATGCATAAAAGAAGACAATGACTCATGAATGCAAACTAAACAGTGCAAATAATATTATCTTTACATTTAACCAATAGACTTCTTTATTGTCCGTTTTTGGCTGTTTTCTGGCTTTGTTATGTTCTTTCAGTAATTGTAAGATATGAAACAATGTGCAGTTTGATTTAAGTGTGATTGAACATTCATTAACAGTTGTTTTTTTTGTTTGTTTTTTTTTGTGTTTTTTTTGTTGGTATATTAGCATCGCATTCAGAGGCTGAATAAATGCTGTACTCCTCCATATGTCAGTGAGAAATGCCACAATGTGTAATTATATGAACTTCTGACGCCAAAATATGTACTTTGGTTAACAATGTTTGGAAAATTATGATTTAAGGTTAGGGTTACATTTAATCATGAGCTGTAAATAACATTTTTTTTTAATCTGAATAGATAAACTATAACTGAGATTTATTCTCGAACCATTTCTTTTTGTCAAAGTCAAGATTTTGTCATCTCCTGCTTTTTATTGTCTGCCTTTCTCTCCAAAAACGGACCAGTCCGACTGTTTTTAGCTTCCCCTCAATGTTTCCAGAACTACTTTGGACTCGGAGGCAGTTGTTGGATAGTTGTCGGTGCTGTTTTCTAGTTTCTAGAAGGCGTGAGTTATAAATCAGATTTAATCTGGTCCAAATTTAGGATGAAACACCTTTTTTTGCAGGAACGGAGATATTCAGAGTAGATTATTTCCACCTGAAAGGTCAAATTTAACCCCCCTTCCTGTTTGTTATTGTCGTCTGTCTATCTGCAGGTTTAAACTGTCTCGTTGGTTTCCCTGGAAACTTTGCTATGGCAACAAATACATCTGTCTAAAATAGAAAGGGCCCCACTGACATCATTGATCTGCAGGACAAAAAGCACTTTACTTTTCAAATCGCCAGCTTTGGTTTTCAGTCTCATGCCGGGAAACGTGTTGAGTTGTAACGGAGCTGCCAAAGTCTCAGGAAGTCACAGCACTGCAATTATTACACATGAGACTGAAAAGTACAGATTCTATTTCTAAATATAACAGAGACCCCGAATTATGAACACTGGAGTTATAAACAGTACAGCAAACTTAGTAAAGTTCAGGTTAAAAAGACTGGTGAGTGGTTAGCATGGTGGAGACGGATTGTGTGTGAGATGTGATTCAGGGGAGGGACTGTTGCTGATTAATCACAGGTGTAGCACACTTTAATGTTTTAAACATAATATATGTACCATGATCTGCGATGGACTGGCGCCCTATCCAGGGTGTACCCCCGTCTCGCCCCCAACGACCCTGAAAAACACGATAAGCGGGTCTGACAATGGATGGATGGATGATTTACCATGACGCAATGGGCACTAATCATTATCATTGGTCCATCTGCTACAAAATGTTGGTTTTTTTGTTATTTTGCATTTAAAAACAAGTTAGGAAATATAATATAAATTAAAACATTTCACAAAGAAACTTTAGCTTTCCTTTTTCAATGTAACCCATTCCTTCTATATGTGGCTCTGTGACAAATCCTTCTCCAACCAATTTCTAACTAACTTAATCCCAGGCTGCAGCTCTCACAGAGTAATTGTTGTGGATTGTGTTGCTTCACTCGTCACAGATAATTGGAAGGACAAAAAACATGCAGCAGCTGCCTCTCACCTCGCAATATCTGAGTCTGCATCAGAAACATGTCTGAAATTACTGGAAAACATGGATACTTGACAATTACCAGCCAGGAATCTGAAATGATCTGTTTTATGCTGCTCAGAGTGATTAGTAGAGTCGTTCAGTTGCACTTATTCCCGTTTTTTGAGTTTCTGTGACCAAAAAACTGGGATGAGTGGACTTGTTTTTTAGACTCGGCTACATCAAACGACGTCGCAGCACAATGGAGGAGCGAATTTCTTTGGATCAAGGACCATTTTGTGTGGAGTTGGCATTTTATCTTGCTTACTTTCATTATGATTTCCCATTCAAACATAATCTCAGTTTACACCAAATGTATTATATTTGATTATATGGTCATTTAGAAAGTAATTTTGCATATATTTCATTTTTACCACGTGGAAACAATTTTCTGTGTAAATTATTTTAACTCTGGGTGGGGGAAGAAACCATAATCCTAGAAACTGATTGATTAATACAATCGGAAATTTAATATTGTAATCTCTTTAATTTGCTAATTTTAAGATTACGAACTTAAGGCACACCGCAGAGTTGACCAATATGAGTTATTTTAAATGATTCCTCAGGCCAATATACAGCGCTTGACAGTATCAATGCTCTGAGCAGGGTTTCCCTCTTGAAATACCAACTACGTAAGTTTGGAGAAGACGGACCGTCTTTGGCCAGGTCATGTGACCTGGAGAATACCTGGAGAACGTATCACGTGACCGCAGGCTCGGATATACTCATTGGACTAAGGCTTATGCTAGTATTTTTCCACTTGTTTGATTCCTGGCTATGGCAGAGGCAAGCAAAAGTTTAAAACTGCTTCTGAGGAGGCTAAAAAGACCCGGCGCCGGACATCCTCCCGCATACGCCAGGTCGCCCGTCCACCCCAACCACCATGCCAACCCCCGGTGAAGGGGGCCGACGACGGCGGCAAGGTCAGGGAGTGGGGGGGGCACCACCAATGCGGCAAGGAAGGTCGAGCGGCGGGGAGAAGAGGGCGGCAGCGGCAGCTCCTCCTCCAGCCACGGCGCTAGCCCAGCCCTGCTTCGCAACCCAGCCAGACCGACCCAGCCCTGAGAGCCAATCCTTATCCCGAAGTTACAGGTCATCTACTGTCTGCATACACAATCAAAAGACAAGGGAGGCTGGCCCGACTGACTGTTGATTTTTGCGACAGTGCTGCGGCAGTTGACGTGAAAGTTACAGGTCTAGCGCCCCTAGTGGCCAAAAGTTACACAGTGTGCCTTTAAAGAACCTACTTTGTTTAATGAAAATCTAACGACAATATAAAGGTAAAAGTAAAAAGAAATGGGTATGAATTATCTTACTTTATTTCTTTCTCGGTGTCCTTCCTCAGTCGAAAACTATATGTTATTATACTTGGAGTCTCTATGGCATGTGTGTCAAGCGCATGGCCAAATCCGGTCATTTGAAGCATCCAATTCGGCCGGCAGGAAAAAGTAAAAATTACAGAGAAAACATGAATCATTGTTTAGATAAATTCTTACAAAATCCTTCAATTTTCCTCAAATAGAAATTGGTCACAATATGTAGGACATATAAAGTGAAGATCTCGTTGGGACTGATATCTATAACTTATTGCTTGGATATTGTTGGTTTCTTACATATTTTGTATTTTATGTATACGTAGAAGTACAAACTGGGGCACAATAATGTTGAAATTACTCATTTTCCTCCATAAAATATGTGGCCCACTTGAGATAAAACTGCTCCGTATTTGGCCCCTGAACTGAAATGAGCTTGACACCCCTGTTCTATGGTATGCGGAAAGGAGTGTGTGTTCACCACAAATCAATCAAAGGTATTTAGAATAATTTATTATCCATATTTTGTAACCATGATCATTGAAGACTTATCACTAGATTAGTTTTGAACAGTAAATCCTTCAGGAAACCTATGACCAGATTGTTTTTCCTACATTATTTATTGCAAAGCAACAAGTCACGTATAATTTTTAGGTACAAGTACAAGAAATTGTAGTTTTAAATCAGTTAATTTACACTCAAACCATTTCAAAAGTATACCAAAGGACTTACCGTAGTTGTTGGTAAATTTCAGTGTTCTAAAAGATATGTGGTCACACACTCCGACGCGAGGTGTCGGTGATGTTTACTGTATCTTGTACAGACTTATCAATGCCTGTTTGCACATGTGGATGCAAGCATCCACTGAGGATTTCAGCAAAACCATCAACCAAGACTGTATGGCACAAACTGCGTCAACCACCAGAGCGAGATGGAGATAATTACACGTCACGCCTCCAGATCCTCCCAGTTGTAGTCGTCAGATGTAATCAGCCGATGAAAAGAAGCACTTAGAAAACCGTACAGAGTGCAGATGGTCATTTCAAACTGGAGCCACAGATCATTCTGCGCTTGAGATGCTCGACCTCTGAGAAAATGTCTTTTTGAAGATTTTCATTTAAATTCAACTCTAGTCACCGTATTCTCCACAGACGGTAATAATAAAAATGGAAAGTGTTTGAAACCAGATGAAGTCAAGTGCTGCATCTGGAAAATCATCTGGTTGCGATTAAAGAAAAGAACTTTTGGTAAGAGGTAAAAACAGTTGGATTTTAGAGTTTAGAGAACAGCAGCAAACATTCCAAACATTCAGTATAAATGTTCAGAAAACAGTGAAAAAACCCACCACATGCTGACTAATACATTTATTTACCAGTTAAGCCACAGAAATGTCATGTTCTGCTTCATTAAACATGGATTCTACAATCCTGTTGTTATACTGGGTGAAATGGTCCAATTCTATCCAGAGGGTAAATACAGTATATTATATCTTTAGAAGAAAAAGAAAAAAAGAGTGAAACCGCTGTAGCAGCTGAAATTCAGTAAAAACCCTGACCCATCTCTGCCATCCAGTCCGAACGGAAATAACCAATCAGACGTCTTCATGCTTTGCTTAAGTATTCCTCTTGATTTAGGATTATATGTTAGTCTTATTTAGTATTTTTTGTGTCTTTTCACCCCAGAGATTACCTTTGACCGGCTCATTTAACATCATGCCCCGCCCTCTCACACAAACTTAAAACTAGCAAATTAATTTAGGTGTTTAACGGCAATTTTTTTTTTCCTTTGCTCTTGACAAGAAATATTTATATTTTATTGGTGTTTAAGTCATTTGGTCTTCATTCAAATTCATGAAAAAGCAATGATGAGGAGAAACAGAAGAGAGAATGAGAATAAAGGAAGATTAATTAACTTTAGCAGTGGATGAATTAAAAGTTTCCAGTAACACATATTCCGCTCTCCTTAATTTCACACCAGCCCCGTTTGGTCAGGATTTAAACCAAGCAGGGTCAGTTTCCTGCAGTACTTTGTATAATTTTAGGCGGCGTGAAAGCATTGAGTGTGAAATCCCACCAATAACCAATCGAACAATAAACCTGTTAAGGCAGGGGTGTCAAACTTAGTTCAGGGGACAAATACGGAGCGGCTTGATCTCAAGTGGGCCACAGATTTTATATAGAAAAATTAGTAATTTCAACATTATTGTGCCCTAGTTTGCACTTCTACGTATACATAAAATGTACAAAATATGTGAGAGATCGACAATATCCAAGCAATAAGTGACATATCAGTCGCAACAAGATCTCATACTTTCAATTTCCTAGATTTGTGACCAATATCTGTTTAATTGAGGGAACTATTATGTAATAATTTTAGGAAAATTTAAGGATTTTGTAAGAATTTTGACTTTTTTTCAACAGTTTAACATTAAAAATGACTGCAAGCATGCAATATATTATAGCACCGGAAAAACTATAAGGCTCTGCAAATGATGAATTTCATTCACACAATGAATTATGTTTTCTCTGCCATTTATACTTTCTCCTGCAGGCCGATGATCCAAAGGGCTGAATTTGGCCCCTGTGCCTTGAGTTTGACACGTGTTAAGGTATTGAAAAAAATGTCAGAAGTGGCCACCACTTTTTCTTAAAAAGTTTTGTACGAGTTTACTTGATGAAAAAGACATTGATATCATAGAAAACACTTGAATGTCTCAATGCCGTCTGTATAAACTCCACCCTCACTCTGGAATATCCTCTTCTATAAATAATGATCAATAAGCAGCTCTGAGAAAAGGTCAACATGTCTGTTCTGTTCTCATTTAGCGGCCAAGGCCTAATACCATCTCAAAATGTATCCCACACGGTAAGAAAACCAAAAAGAATCAAAAGTGCACATGCTGGTTGATGTGTGACTCAGTGTATGTGAACAAGCTGTACCAAAAACACCAGGACAAGTGAAGTGAGGGGCTGATAAATAGAAGGAGGTATGTAGTATTGGCTCAGCAGTGGGTCTGCTCGACCTCCAGCTTCACTTCCTCTACAACACTGTGTTCTTCTTCTGTGGTGGTCCAATTATAGTCAAAGCACACATGAATGGAGAGCATACACACACCATGAGCTTCTCTCACTGCTGCCATCTGTCTTTTATCCCACCTGACACACCACCTCTGTTGCCTTGGAGACGTCACATGCATTGACATATGGATCAGCCCCAAATCAATTAACAACTCTTCTGCCTCCTCTCATCCAACATTCCTTCATATCGCCTGCCCATCATCCAGCTCCTACTTGTCAGAATCATGCTCAAAGTACAAAAATACACGCAGCCGTCACTTAAAGTGAAGAGCAGGTACATCAGTAAAAGTCTAAGAAACAAGTACACACTTCAAAATGGTATCAAAAGAGGCAGGAAGCAAAATGTCTTGACAAGAAAAGTTTTTTAAAGAGAGGAAAGAGTGAAAGTTTGAATTTACTCCATTATCATAAGTATGATTGCAGACAATATTTTTAATCAGATAAAAACATAATGTAGGAGTACCCTAACCTTAAGAAATCACAGTAAGAATGATGCAAAAACACTTCGATGCATTCGTCTACGGGACTCCACATCCCACAATGCAGTGCACAAAACTTTTCTGACAATGGCATTAAGAGTGTCAACAGTGAAGACAAAAACAAACTTTTGAGCAGCAATTTCAACCTTTACATCTTTTTTCAAGCAAATGATCTTCAATTTATTGATCTGTGAGGCCTACACCATGTGTCTCCAGCAGCATGAATCATTCTAATTTAGTATCATTGCTAAAATGTGCATCAAAAGAAAGATTAGACTAGATTCAAGAACTCTGCCTGGACGTCCAATATCATCCATTTATTGTGATACTAACTTTTCAATGACTTGAGTAAACACATATTCCTCTATCAGAAGTGGGTCTGACACCAAACCTTGTGGAACTCCATCAATCATGACCTTATTCCGGAAGTGGCCTGAATAAAAGAAAGACATTTTCTGTTTTTTCTTCCTTTTTTTTTTTTAAATGTAGGAATACTTTTTGGGGAAACGAATCCTGTTTTTAATGAATGCATGAAATATTTGTTTGTTTTTATTTTATTTTAGCAGATTCGTCAGCAGCAAAGGAACAACCCTGAAAAAAAAAAAAAAAAAAAAAAAAATCAACACTAGAGACGTGCTTTTTCTGGTCTGCTGAACTGGCATTTGAATGGAACTCATGCAGGGCGAAAGGTCATACCTGTCACCACAGGAAACAAATTAGATGAACCGAGCAGAGAGACTGTTTATCTCTGCAGTGGGAGAATGAACAAGGCCAGGAGAATTCGATCAGAGGGGCAACCTCAACCTGGATTAAACTCTATAAATAGATATAAAATACCTGGTTGGATTTTTTTTTTTAATAGTTGTTATGGGATGAGTGGTTTTTATTTTCTACTGCCAGGCCACAGGCAGCCAGTGAGGAGCTGATTTTATCAGAAGGAAATAGGAAATAGATAAAGATGAACACACCTGAAGGCACACATGAACGCATCACAGAGTGCCAACATAAGTCTCCTGAAAGTAGAAATGAGTTCATGTGACGCTTTAATATGAAGTCTTGATCCAGAGAGCTTACTGACTCTGGATGTTTTTAAGGGAACTGAAATAATTCAATTATTTACATTCAGATAAAAAAAAACTACAAAAAGTTAATTTTGTCCTAGAACAACTAAAACCATCCATTAGCCCATTGTCCAGGTCCTTGGCAGGAAACAAGCTTGTGCTGCCCTCTAGTGGTGAGCAGATAAAACAGGTTTCCCTTTTTTCCACAGTAGAAAAAAATAAACAAGACATAATGTATTATCTAAATATTTCAAGAACATTACCTATATATTTGATTTGTTTTCAGTTATTGATAAATCCATTTGTAGCTTCATGCATGTGAACCAGACTCACAAACCATTCCAGCTACAAAGTCAATGCCCAATTCAAACAGGGAATGTACTGTATGAGTGTGAGTCAGTGTCTAACCATCTACAGTGAAGAACTGCCCTCAGTGGAAAAGTAAATAATATTTAGATTTCTTCATGGAAGGGGAACAATTGTCTATTACAGCTAAATAAAAGGCCAATGGTATAAAGATGAACGTCTGTGTTTATGAATAATATTGATGACTCGGTGACAATAAACTATGAAACCGATTGAGGCCACACTACAACTAAAATACCTGTTCCTGGTTTACCTCTCATTTTTACTGAAATGCTCCAAGTATAGGCCGACAGATGTTTTTGATTTTCCTCCTGGATGTCTTAGTTTGAACTCGAGTCTGACCAATTTATTGGTCTGATTTTAGCCTTTCAATGGACATCGGTCAATAGCCCGGGGGAGTAATCGGTTGAGCTATGCTGGATAAATAGAATGCTGGAGTCAATCCCATTTTATTCATGCTGCAAAGCAGGTTCCCCCTTAGAGAGGTTGCCAGATGTGCACAATCTGACCAACTCCAGGCTCGGCTGCAACATTACAAACCATACCACACTCTACACCAGAAACCAACCAGATATAAATGATGTTAATGTGAAATGCAAGAGAAAAACAAAACAAAACAAATTTTGTCTGTCAACAAGAGGGATTAGGTAGGGAATGTTAACAAATCTATGCAAAAATATACAGTAAATAGAGTAAAAAGGATCAAAGAAGTGAAAGCTAGATAGAAATTTGAATAAAACTTCAAATACTTAGAAGAAAAACTAAAACTTTTTTATAAAAAAATAACAAACCGCCCTTGAATACATAAAGATCAGCAAAAGTTCTCAGTAAATCACTGCTTTCAAATAAACACAAACATCATTCTAAAATGTTCCCCATTTCATTTGCCATTCTTAGAAAGCAATTACACACCAACAAGTGAGTTGGATTCATTTCATAGAAACCATGTCAACACTTACCAGTAACTACACACGTTAAACAGAAAACAGTGATTTCTTACCTTTGTTTATAGCCAGCTTCACTTTTCCTAGGGTTAAAAAACCTAACACAGGACAGAAAGATAATTTCTGTTTAGAAGAGTCTTTAAAGTTGTACTTGGAGAAAGGATAGTGCAGAAAGCATCAGGAAATCCTTTAAGTCTTCATGGCCTCCCTGAGGAGGACTACAGTGTACATATCTCATCATATGCTTCATTTAGCTACACAAAAAGCTAAAGCACAGGGACTCTATCTTACCTCTATTACCCTGAGTTTCATTGTGCCAATTGTCTGTAAGAAAGCACAGAAAAGGCAGAAACAAATGAGACCAAGTAGAATCTTTAGAAAGCGTTTGCTCAATTGCACAAAGAAACCGTGGCCAAATTCTAATAAAGACCTTTATTTCAGATTTTAAATAGATTTACAAACCAAAAAAAAAAAAAAAAACCCCATAATAAACAAGAAAAGAAAACACCAATCCATCGTCAAAATATCCACATGTGCATATCAATGTAGAGATTGTAAACAGTCCAGAGTTTGAGAGTCCCTGGGTCAGCGGGGGAAAGTGTTTGTTTGTTTGTTGTTTATGTGAGTTTTTTGTTTGTTCCTGAGGTACTTATTTTTACTACTGTGAATGATGGAATCCCCCTTTAGTGAAAGCCTCCAATCCAATCAGAGCTAAACAATGGATGCAACAAGCGTGGGCGGAAAGATGAGAGAACATAATCTTAAACAATAAAGTGAAACCCATCACAAACAAAGAGGAGGTCACTGGAGGCTGAGTCAATAACTGCCCTTTTATGACTTTTTTTAAGCTTTTAGGGTAAACAACAGGTCATTACTGTGTAGTGTTGAGTCAATTTAGTTGTAGACAGCTTGTGTTTATTTTTGTCACAGATTAATCATTAAACCCAGTTTTGAACCAATGGGTCTTTTGAATTTAATTTTTTCTTTTAAATCACAAAATAGAAAATGTAGCAGCTCACGCCACAACATTGGAATAAAAAAAAAAAAAGACGGCCCTTAAAAAACACACAATCCTTTAGTCCAGCTGTGACACCAGTTTTAGACACGTTTGTATTCGTTCCAGCAAGATTATTTTTGTATAGTATGTTAAGGTTTCATTTATTCACATTGTTACTTAGGAAATCGATTTTGATCTTTTGACATGTTTTTTTCTTTCAACCATAAATTTTCGTCAGCAGCGTCTGTGCTAATTGCTTTGATGTTTCCTTTGAAGTTTCTTTGACTTCCTCGTACTAATTTCAGCAAGATTATTTTTGAATAGTATGTTAGTTTAATTTATTCATAATGTTCAAAAAGAAGACAAAAAGAATGTTGCTAGAATTACGACGCAGATGTCAAGGAAACTACAAAAGAAACATCAAAGTGATCAGATTTTTTTTGTCTTCTTTTTGAACAGTATGTTTGAATAATATGAATAAATTAAACTAACATAATATTCAAAAACAATCTTGCTGGAATTACTACTTCAAAACATCAAAGCAATTAGCAGATGCCTCTGACAAATACTGGCAGTTGACAGTCGAAACGCGTCAGGAGATCAAACTGGATTTCCTAAGTAACAGTTGTCTGAAAAAATGAAACGTTAACATACGTTTGTATTTGATGACCTTTTATCCATAGACATAATCTGGACATTTAGAGCAGATCTAAAACCACAAACACATCATAACAGCATGCGAGTGAAGTCCCACTTAAACCCAACGCCACCCAGCTCCGTCCACAGGTGGCGCTCTCCTCAAAAAACACCTTAAAAAACAGTTGGCTAATATTCACACAGGACAAATGGTGGAAACACTGTGGGGTTAATCTGTGGTGAAAACCCAAACCTCATCATTCTATAGAACCACTGCTCTGAAACTGTCACACTGCTACCCAACGCCTCTGAGGTAACAGGTTGTCATTCAGGTGAGTCACGATGGCTTCAGGCCATCTGGATATTTCAAATGTGGGAAAATAAAAAAAGCCACCAGTAGATGGTGACAAATGGCTCTTCAGCTCTGAGGACTTGTGTGCTACCAACACACACGGATTGCACGTAAGCCTATGGCAGAAGACAAGGACACTGTGCAGCTCCTTCAGAGCAAAACAGGCTGTGTAAGTTCACGTTGGTCTGCTGTGAGGCCGACTCCCAGCACTGACTGCAAAGGCTCTTATTGAATACAGTACTTTGGATTGGATGAGCAGTAGCAGCAGCCAGTGGCACGTGTTGGTAGGATGAAGGCAGTGCGTGACGGACTCACATCTACATTCCTGTCTTTAGCTCAGCTGTTGGATTTCACCTTTCTCACTCACACCTCAGACAGTTCTGACAGGTGCTGCTATAAACATGCTGTTCCATCACGAGGGTGATGTTTGACCCCCACCTGAGGCTGGTATGGAGGGGTTACATTGGGGCCTTCTTTGTTTGGGTGGCAGTGAGCCCAGACTGGTCAGCCCGCACAAGCTCATTTGATGAGGAGTAGGAGGGACTGAGGGAAAAAAGAAAAAGGACTAGAATCACTTGTTTTTTGAGGCAGCACAGGCCTGGGTCTTCAGCAGTAGTGCTCACTGTGGTCATAATTATTAGGATTAGAAGTGAACATGTACTGTAAATGCTACCTAATTTTCTTTTTTCTGATCCAACCTGCCATATCACAGGAATCTAAAACTTCAATTATCTTGCTGCATGTGTGAGGCTTCTATTTAGACAAAAAAAAGAAAAATAGGGATGTATAAAAAAAAAACAAAACTAAAAACACTCCAAGTTTTCTATTTTGTTGAATGCATCAGTTTTCGTGCGTACTGTGGCGACACGTGACAACGTTGGTGTCAGTGCGAGTTAAGGAGTTAAGTCCGTGTCGGAGGAGGAAGGAAAACTTGTCAGGTGGGCGGGAAAAGCAAGGTCAGGAGTCTTCTGTGCCCGAGTCATCCTCGTCATAGCAACAGTCTTCATTGTCATCCTCGTCATCGTCCTCCAGCTCCTCGTCATCGTAGTAGTCATCGTACAGCAGGTTGGAGCCGTCATCTGTGGGCGGGACTTGAGTGCGTACGCAGTACTCGTCTAAAGTGACGGGGACCTTAACGCCGTCCCGCTCTGCGTCAGCTTTGGTCGCCAACACCTGTTTCCTGAGAGATGAAGAGAAGGATGAAGCAGCAGCACGTACGTGTGTGTGTGTGTGTGTGTGTGTGTCCCTGTTGAAAACAGCACGAGTCATGTTTTCTACCTGATGATCTCGATGTATTCTCTGTCTTTGCCTTTGCTGTCCCTCCACTTGCGATACATGACTGATGCGTCAACGTTGGCCGGGGAAAACGTGTTGGGCTCGTTCAGCAGTGAGATCACACTGAGCAGGATGGTTCTGAGAGACAAAACGAAGTAGAGGTAAGCAATGAGCCAACAGTTTCCTTTTATTTAGCAGAATAACAGGGAACAGAACGGATCTGTTGGTTTAGCTTTAATTAAACATCCCTGAAGATACTCAGGAACAACAAAGCATCAGTTTCTTTTTTTTCTTAGATACACCACTAATATAATCTATCTCTTTGCTTATTGTGGTAACCAAACAAACCAAACGTTTTATCATTTAAAATCTCTATGAACAGGATAAGTGCAGAACTCTCTGGACATACAACACATGCAAGAATGTTCCACAAACAAAGTTAGATAACACAACAACAATAACAAATAGCAAATCAAACCAGAAAGTTAATCCTTGATTCAAGTGAACTCTGGCTTTTTGAGTCATTTTGTGAATAGAAATTAACAAGTAGGCCTAAGAAAGCCAGAAGGTTGTGGGTTTGAGTCTTCATGGATTATTATGCAGTATGTTTTCTTAGGCTTGGAGAGATAGGCTGGTTTCTAATCAGGATAAGCATGAATGGAGGTTAAATGCATGGATGGAAACCCATCAGGTCAAAGGTTTAGTCTAGGACAGTGGTTCCCAAATAGGGGTGTGTGTACCCCTCATTTTAGTTCAAAGGCCAAATACAAAGCAATTCGATCACAGTGGGCCACAGGTTTTAGGCAGGAAAACAAACAATTTCAACATGTGCCCAAGTTTCTACTTCCAGTTATAAATTAGACAAAGTATGGAAGGCATCAACAATATATAAGTAATAAGTGACAGATACTTAAATATCCTATGACTGATTTATTGACAAAATTGTATTTAATTTGAGAGATTTTGTGGAATAATTTGAGAAAAATTGCACAATTTGGAAAAATGTTGAGTTCTTTCAAAAACAATTTACAAATAAATTATTTGGTAATTTAGACAATGATTCACGTTTTCTCTTTTGTTTTTCACTTTCTACTGTGGGCCGAATCAGACGCTCTGAAGGGCCGGATTTGGCCCCCGGTCCTTGAGTTTGACACGTGCCCTAGTTGTACAGGAGCTCATTGCAGGGGTACTCGGAACGACTTAATTAATTTTAAAATAATCGGGAAATGTTCCTAGTTCTTTTTTAGGCTATTTTTTGGACAAATTCCCCACAATCTATGAGCAATATTGCTCAATAAAATATGATACTTTATTGTAATTTATTTAAAGAGAATTATTTTATGCTGTAGAGGCCATTTTATCACACTTCTGACAACAACATACAATAATTAGCTACATTTTACAAAGGAGACCATATTTACTTACTATTGAAGTAATCTCGTAAAACTTCATGGTATTTAGAAAAAAATATATAATTCTACCTTAATTATTGTTTTGAATTTGTAGATTAAGTCTTAGGGAACCAATGTTTAAGACATAGTTAGGGGTTTAGGAGAGGCCGCTGTTCCACAAATGAAAAAGCATGTCAAATTATGGGGAGGGGGTACACATGATTTTATGAAAATGCAAAGGGGGTCGATGGGACAAAAAAGATTGGGAACCACCGGTTTGGTAAATTTTACCTGACGTTCTGCGTTGGGTTCCACCTCTCTGACGGAAGCTCTCCACTCTGTGGGTCATCCACTGGCGGGTGTAGGATAGAGATGCAAACATCTCCATTCTAAAGAGACACAACAAATGCATTTAAAACTTTTTACACATAAATTGTTAATAGTTGATTGTTGATAGTTGAATAAATTCTGCTCTCAAAGTGAAGTCATATGAATGTCTTTCAGCTGGGGTCATACACATGGCCAGTTACATAACGCCACGCATACATTGGCTTGAACATCTACTCTGGTCAAATTACCTCATAGATGTTGGGGTGCCACATTTTGGTGAGGAAGCGGAAAGCAGGTGGAGAGTATGGGTAGTCCACTGGGAACTTGATCCTTGCCTGAGAGTGAGGGAAGACGTGCATCAGCATGATTGCAGCTGTTTCATTTGCACATGTCCTTTACTGTGAGACAGTTCGCTAAACTTCAAACATCACTCAGGTTTGAAAACCACGATTTAATGAGCAGCAAAGACGGGCTGATTCCTGCAGTGAGTGCAAAGCTGACTGGTGACACTGGTCTGAAAGCTACAAGGCAAAGGCTGCTTCTATGAACACATTAACCTGGAAGGAAGTTTGCACAATAGCAAACACAAGGAATTGAATATCACATTACAAAAACAGAACTTTAAACAACAATCAATCAACCGAAAAGATTAGGGGTGTCCCAATGGTACTTTTTTTTTTAACTTCGGATACCGATACTACAGCCTTGCTTGTTATGCTATACCAATATCGACATGATATGGGGCGAAACATACATTATTACTCAAACAGAGAATAGTTAGGAACACTAAGTATGTGAAAAACTGACCCGTTTAATATTAACCAATGGATTACATACGTTTCACCCTTATACATAAGAATGTTATAAAAATGTACTAAAAATATGAATAAAATACAACTACAATCAATATAATTTAGTTATTTTCACAAGATCCTAATCTCTCAGCATAATGATTGTATGAAACATAATAAAAAGCCAAAAGAAAAAATGATAAACAATACTCAGTCAATCAAACTATTTATACAGCACCTTTCTTACAATTAAATTGTAGATCAAAGTGGTTATGTGGTTAGCAAAAGTTAAAAAAGATAAAAGTTTAGAGACTAATGCACACAGAAGTAATTTAATAAAATAATTAAAAAGATAATAAAAAAAGAGTCAAAAATAAAAACAAAGCAGAGAATGGAACAAACTTTAAAGGGGACATATCATGCTAAATCCACTTTTTTAGCCCTTAAATGCATTTTGTTGTATATTTAGAGTGCTTAGAACTACAGAAAAAATCAAATTAGTGTCTTCAGGTGCTCTGTAGATATCTTTATATTCTGCTTTGGTCATATTTTCAATCTGTTTCGATTTTTCTATTCTCTATTACGTTTTTTGAACTATTACATCACAGTATTTGCAGCGGAACTGCCAAATTAGGACATCGACTCCAGGCCAAACACTTCAAGCAATCCGCCATTTTTATTTCTGGCTGCGATTTTGTAGTCCAAGCTCAAGGATGCCGAAGTTACGAGAGGAGAAATCAAAATGTTCGGTTGTTGGATGTAGTAACCCACACGCTTCATTACACCGTCTCTCCAACCTTTTCAAAGTGCCTGGTTGAGTTTTATTTTTTATGGAAATGTACCCACATCTGTGGGTAAGGTCATTTTTGTGTGCTCGAAGCACTTCAAGGATGACTGCTTCAACAACCTCCGCCAGTATAAAGAAGGATTTACCGAAAGACTTCGTCTGATTGAGGGTTCAATTCCCTCTATCTTTGGAGACGACGAACAGAGCACTTCGGTAAGCTGTAAATAACGCTAAAAAGTGTGATAAGACGTCCCTGTCATTGTTTTGTTGGCATTAGCAGTTGCTTAGCAGTTGCACTGTCTTCAGACTTCATATGTTAGCGCTGTGTGCTCGTTTTAGATCCTTGTTGATATGGCCTACGTGATTTAATTTAAGTCTAAAGTTTTCATTAGTCATTTCATTTTGCCGTTTTTGTCTCCGAAAAGACTGTATTAAAATGCATTTCGTGACGTTAGCTTGGCGCTAGCGTTAGCTCGGTGGTTGTGTTAGCTCACTTGTTAGGGTTCTGCAGGTTCATCTTCTTCATTTTCATCTCGCTCTGCCGGGTCCGACTCTGGTTTGAACATGTAAGGCTGGATGGACAACTCTTCTGTTGTTGACATTTTGTAAATAACGTGTGAATAAAAAGTTTATGCGCCGCTACATAGCCGTATCTCTTCTATCAAACTACAAAAATGGCCGAGCAGGGTGGAGTTGAACCGAATGTCACCTGAGGAGGGGGCGGGGTATGGAGTGTCTCATTTGCATTTAAAGAGACCGCACCAAAACGAGTTGCTCTCAGAAGCACATCAGAAAAGGGTAGAAAAGGGGCCTGTGGAGCTATAATAATGAGGAATTCAGACCCAAGCATTGCAGTTCCACTTTATATAAACCACAACTGTATGATTTATATCTAAAAAGAAAGGATTTTAAATCATGATATGTCCATTAAAAAAAACTAAAATAAATAAGAACACTAAAAAATATAAAAAAGCACTACATAAAAGCCAAACTGAATGAATAGATTTTTAGCTTGCATTTAAAAATCGTGACACTCTCGGCTGCTCTCAGCAGGCTGTTCCATCGTCTTGAATAAAGACTTAAGGAGAGGTCTCCATGTTTTTAGTTTTGCTCTTTGGAACAATTATAAGAGTAGTACCAGTGGGTCCGAGGGTCTGGCTGAGTTCATAAACTAAAACCATCTCTGATAGAGCTCTATAAACTAATAAATCATTTCAAAATCAAGGGTAACACTAACTGGCAACCAGTGCAAAGATTTTAAAATAGACGTTCACTTCTTCTGGTCTTGGTCAGTACTGTTGTTGTAGAATTTTGAATGAGCTCAAGTTATTTTATTGTATGTTTTGGTAGACCAGAAAGGAGAGCATTATAATACATTTTGAGGTGGTCGCGCATGGTGAAGCTAATAACAGTGGAATATAATATGGAGGGAGGGGGGGAGCGTCCCTGCAGCTGCACAGAGCCTTTGGAGGAGGACGTTGGTTCTTACAGACAGTGTGTTTGTCCTCTCCAGCTGTCCCTGCAAGCCAAGACAATCCTCCACTCACACCAGTGCTCTGCTATTATATGCCCCCTCACTGAGACCACACCCACAGCCTGTGTGTAATCTAAAGTGTTAAAAAAAAAAAAAAGGGACCCTTCCTCACCGTCCATGAGACATGCTATGGGAGAGAAGAAGGGGTCTGGACTTGGGGCACACTCACTGGAGTGATTACACAGATGCACATCACTCAGCATGAACCCTTTAGCTTATCTCCCCGTCATTCACACTCACACACAAATGCTCACATTTGCTGATTCGGCACGGTCAGCTGGTCCTCGCCACAATGTGCCAACAAATAGGAGTGATTCAGAAGCATGGGACCAAGAAGCTTTTCAGTTGGAATTAACAAGTTTGGGTTTGCATCATAGGGTTAGGTTATAACCCAATATCGCAACAATGTTTAGGTTTAGGGTAAGGTTTAGTCTTAGTCAAGTGACCTAAACTGGCCAAATAGGGGCGCTGCGTACGGACAGAATGTCAGTATATTGATACTGCAACCGTATGAATAGCCACTGCCTTATTATTATTAAAAGATTCACACATTTTATACCACATTGCTCTCCACAAAAAATTAACTCCTTGCCTGTTTGTTTTTAACTTAATGGATATATTTTTGACCCACATTACCGATTACTCTCAATAATCAAAGAGATCATTTACGGTAGGTTATTTCAACTCTTCTCTCATTAAAACACCAATCTCCAAAAGCCCATTGTCTACCTTAGTAGGGATGATGCCAACCAACTATTTTCCTTGCAGACTACACTGACCGACCTAGTCGACTACTCTAGCGATTCTCAACTGGTGGGTCGGGACCCACATGTGGGTCACGACTTGAGTGTTTTCAACGGCTATTCTTGAAAAACTAAATTTGGTTGGTTGAATTCTAAAATAAAGCGGGTCGCAATTTAATGACCTTGGCAAAATGTGGCTTCAATTTAATCAAAAATAATATTTAAGGGCAAAATATTGAATAATATGAAGTGCATTTAATAACCAACTGAACAAATCCTCTGCATACAAAGTTAATAGTACTGAGATGTGCACACTGAGACAGATGACCACGTGAACACTCATAAGTAAGTAATCAAAAGAAATGAGCAAATCACACTTAAAAGAAACCAATGAGCACTGGAATCATGACATTTCCCAGCCTTTATTTGGTTTAAAGCGTTTCACAACAAACATTTGGATTAAAAAAAATAAATAAATAAAAAAACAGTCTTACAAGTCAACAGGCTGGAGCAACATTAATGATCAATAAACAGCAATCACATTAAACCGTGGGCACGATACAAAATGAAATTATACAAAGAATAAATCAGTCATCAGAATTACTGTCAAGCTCCCAATAAAACCATTCTCAGGCCTCACACTTAACATAAACAGGAAATGGAGAGTGAAGTGTGGGATATTTATTACTGAAGACAAAGTAGTGAAGCTTTGATTAATCATCCAAAAAGAATAGCTATGTAATCAGGAGCACATACATTCACAGGAGATTCAAAAATAAAACGATATATACCATCAAAGCAAAGTATTATATTATATTAATTGTATTTTAAAAAAACAAAGAAACACTTTTAGTTCAATATACTCTAAAATAATTTTCTTAACTTAAATATGCCTAGTATTGGCTATCTACAATACAGTAGAAAAAAATTATACTTCTCTTTGTAAGAAAGACTTAAAATTTTTTTATTATGAATCAAAATGATCTGTACTACAGTGAATATCAAGAATAAACATACACATTAATAAATAACTGACAGTTTGCAGCCCAGTCGTCCCATGCTGGCTCTGTGGGCTACAGTCTGTTCGTTTCCAGTCGAGACAGGGAGGTGTTCAGGTGTCGAGCAGATGATGGGAAACAGTGGAGGCTCAGCTCATAGTTTTCTGATAAAAATGAGTTTGTTCCAGTTACCTGGTTGGACATGTCCACTCGCCATGTACTTAAAGAAGGAGGAAAAAAAAAAACCCAAATAGATTTATTTACATTTCAATATGGTGTCTATACTGTTCAAACATAAAAACATATACATACCAACAAGGCTTGGTAATATTACACTATATGTCATTTAATAAACCATGTGTCATATTGTGTAGTGCGCACATGTACTGTACTCTCAAATATACAAAGCATACGCACAGTACGAACTAAGACTTGATACACTGTTCAAAAAACATTTCCACACAATACAAGCATGTATTTATAAATAAAGTAATGTATACAAAGTAAAGACAAGCAGAAAAGTATTTATTCATACAAAAAAAAGTTAACTTATCTTACCTTAACCTTTCTGCCTTTAACTTTCTTCTCCATTGGCTCCTTTGTTGTTAAACCCCCATGGAGGCTTTATTTTCTGGGAGGGTCTTTCTGCTGTCATTTTTTAATTCAATAATCCACCATTATTTGGTCTCTTTTAACCCATCTTGCTTTCTTTTCTCTCTGCCCTGTGTATGACCTTTGTGTCAAACAAATTGTCAGTTTTAATCGATTCCCTCATGTGCGAGTAAAATTACTGTAATGACATCCAATTGGCTGTAAAAAAGCCACATCATAGCTTTCAGGAACAGATTTTTTTACAATGGAGCAAATATTGGCAGAGTCACAGTCATTCAAACACGTTGGTGACAAGTTCAGGGTCAGTCACAGGAGATGAAAAGTAGACATACAGTCACCCTATACATGTGTATAATATTAATTTAAAACGTATGCTGCTGTTAGTCATCACATCTAGGGCTGGGCGATATGGCCTTTTATAAATACTGCGATATTTTTAGGCCATGTCACGATACACGATATGACATAACTGTATTTATTAAACAGTGAGTGGCTCAAACATAAAATTGTCAACAGAAAGTGCACGTTCTGTGCAAAATTGTCACAGAGACATTTCAAAACAAGACATTAGTGCAGGATGCAACTCACATGGCATTTCAAAACACAAAATTAAAGTGCACTTTTTGTACATAATGCCACTACAATATTTTAAAAACAAATAGTGCCCTTTTGTGCACAGACTACAAGCTGCGATATATCGAGTATATTCGATATATCGCCCAGCCCTAATCACATCACTATAAAATAAACATAAAAAAGGATTCATGCTTTGGCAGTCCACTAGAATACTGTTGACGTGTACGACACACCAACATCATTGATGAATAATCACATAATAAGGCTAGAAATGAAATCTCTTAAGTCTGCTCTGGAAACCAACATTGGCCTATTATGCATTTACTATGTAGGTGGACTCAGTAAAAGGTACACTCACTCATAAAGAGAAATAACAGAAACCAGACAATTGTTGGAGGTTCACTGAAACTTTAATAGATGCCAACTACTCATTAACAGCAACAATTCATACATAATACACAAGATGCTGACTGTGACATAGGATTTGCTCACTTTGTCAAATGAAGGTTGTTCTGAAAAATGTTTTCTTTAGTTTGTCTTGATTCATGCAGGTTTTTATAGAGCCAGAGCCTGTAGACATATGAATATTCCTCATTCGTCTCTACGTCATTAGATATGACTAGTTTGTACTCTGAAGATCAAGATCTAACCTGTTTCTACTGTGCTTGTTGAGTAAAATACTCAATAAATTATTTTAAGAAATGCAAAGGTTTAAGACAGCGTTGCTATTAATATTAATCTGTTGTGAGTTTCTCAGTCTGATTAAGAAAGAACAGATAGTTTGTAGATCATTGTGGTTAGAAGCAACCAGCCAAGTAGGATCTGACTTTCTCTTTTTTAAATTGTATTAAACCATGTACTACTTGGAAATAAGTCTTGTGATTACCATTACAAATCTTTTTTCTTTTTTTTTTTTGCAGGAAGGGAAAACCACTGTTTTCTTGTGCTGGTGATTCCTCCCCCCCTCCCCCCCCCCCCCCCTCTTTTAAAAAAAAAAAAAAAAACCAAAGACCAATTTGTACTCCCTCTGTCCATTGTCCATGTGAAATGTCATCAAGTGACCAAACGAAATGGTCAAAAAAAAAAAGCTATAAAAACCTAGTTTTTTAGTTTACTGCATACATTATGCCAAAAGTTTATCATACATTTCTTTAATTAGATTGATTAAAAAAAGAAGCTAGAAATACTAATTTGACTAAAACCATAAAACCACCTTGACTGATAAAATGTAGGATTTACATTTTCAGTTTGTGATGATATTGGTCTGGGTTTTCTGTACCAACTTGTGATATATGTTTGTACACTAACATTGAGATTTCTTAGTGTGTGATCCATTGATTACTTCTGATAAACAAAATAACTTGTAGATTAACAGCAGATCAAAGTTAACAGCGGCAACAGTTGAACTAAAAACACAAAAACAGCTGCAACATTGACGTACAAGACGGTATTCTCACAACAATACAAAATGATAACAAATCTTGAGACTAGACCAGAATAGTTGTTTTAAAATGATGGCTCAGTGGCTGAAATTGTGCTTATTTCCATTGTTTTAGATTCTTTTGGATTAAACCAGACCATGTGAGTTTGATTCATGTGGGTGAAGAAAAGGTTGGACCGTTCTGTGTGGAGTTTGCATGTTTTCCAATGACTGTGTGGGGTTTAGTAGGGGGTGTCTAACTAATATTATCCAGGCTGTGTTTATTTTGTCAACTAAAACTTCAACAAATACTTCTAGGGATGACAAAAGTATTGATATTTTATAAATTATCGATACTAAAACACAACCCTATACGATACTCATTTGCAAAAGTATTGATACTACCCCCACCCCTTTCACACAGCAGTAGTGTAGCATACACATCTCTTCTACCTAATATGTAGATGTCTTGTATAGCACTACCTCAAAAATATTAGTCTAGTTTTGGTTTTTTATTTATTTTAATTTTCCACTACCTCAGATAACCTGAAACTTGTTATCATAGTTGTTTCTTTTTGCTCTCTTTATTATATATTATTATTTAACCTGTGGTTCTGTTAATTGTTTCAGGTTGTAATAGAGGATATTTTTGCATTTTTTTTTTTTTTTTTACTGAGTATCAGTATTGAGTTGAAAATTTTAGTATCATGACAAGTTACCCAAAACTCTTCATTCCGTGACCAATTTGTGGCAAGAAAGTAGAAAAAATATAATAAAAATGAAAACAAAATTTCAGATCATTATTAATATTGTAACTCAAATTTGAAATCTCAGATTTGGAGCTGGATTCTTGCAGGTTGTGGGTCACTTGTTCAAACAGAGAAAAACCAAACCACTTGTGAAGAACATGATAATGTAATGCACTTTTTCCAACAGGCCTTAAACATTTTTTTAATGTAACTAGTGCAGTGCCCGAAGGAAGTATGTATATATTTAGCACTGCAATATAGGCTAGCATACATCTGCAGCCTGCTGAGAGAGAGTTAAAACTACAAATGAATTTTCTTCTGTTGATTCTTGTTTTTTCTTTTTTTCATTTTGTCATAGAAAGAGGCCATTACGTCTCCGAACAACTTCACTAATCAATCAATCTTTATTTGTATAGCACCAATTCATAACACGTGTTATCGCAAAACACGAGTTCACAGAAAGCAAGTGAAAGACCTTATTGTTTGTTATCTAATTACTGCATGGCTTTGCCGCTTTAGACCCACATTACATACACCAATTTTCCTCCTGTATTGTTAAATATGAGAATATCAAATTTATTTAATGCTGCAAGCAGCATTGAACGGGTCCTCGCAACCACACGCATGTCGGGAAGTGGCGCAAGTTGCAGGTGTGTTGCATGTCAGGGTGTGGCAGAAATGTTTAAGTGTTGAGAAGTAGCTGACCATTTTCAAGGATTATATCAAACTTTCCTGCAATGTTCTGTGGAAATATAATGCTTATGAATTACATTGGCAACCTGTCAACATTGAACTGTTCTAACTTGACCTGAGTTACCATGACTACCTGTCAACATCAGGGCGTGGGTGTGGAGGGTCCAAACAAATCAGCGTTGAGACGTAGCTGACCATTCTCAAGGATTACATCACAAACTTTCCTGCAATGTTCTGTGCAAATATAAGGCCTATGATTTCCTTTTACCAATAGGTGGCGCTATGACTATGAATGACGGTTGGGTTAAACCATAACTTTTTTTTTTTTGGCAAAGATTCTATGCAGTTTCAACTTATCCTGAGTTAACATGACTACCTGTCAACATTAGGGAATGGGGATGGGGCGTCCAAACAAATCCAACGTTGCACACCATTGAACCAAGCAGCAGCCATGTTGAAAGTCTCAGCTCTGTCTGTCCCTGAATCGCAGAGATATTTGACCCACAGACACAGAGATTCCTTGCATTATAGTTAAGTTTTCTTTACAATTTAGTTTTAATTTTGAAATAATTAAAAACACTAAAATGAGACTAAAACTAATTACCAAGTACTAAATTTCAGCTAAAACACAAATGTGACTAAACCCAGTCTGAAAATTTAAAAATCTTCCAGGGCTCTATTCTCTGGTTACCTAAACAAGATTAAATTCCATTATTCATCTATAAATGGACCATTTCAAGTTCATGTTGTTTTCCTTTTTACTTCAAAAACACATTTCTACATAACTATGGTGTTGTTGGACATTTCTTTTCTCGTGCCACAGTTAACAACACTGGATCAGCTTAGCTTACGGCTGAATGAATAGTTAAAAATGTAAAAACATGAAACCAGCATAAAGGCTGGGCTGTTGACGTGAGAACACAAAGAAGTGAGTGAGCCTGTAATGTTAGATATGGAGGAGGGCTGGAGCTGACAGCCTTTTGTTACGTTTACGTCCAAGTAGAACAGGCCCCCCTCTTTATGTCTGTTAATAAAGGACAAATAAAGACATAAAAGCACTGGCTCTGTGTGTGTGAGAGGTTAGACGAGGATAAACTGGGAGTAGAGGGGATTTAAAGTGGAACAAAGACCCGTTGGACTGTTTCACACACACTGGCCAAACAGCAGTTCACTAGACTTTACCTTCGGTTCTCCTCGACGGTCGGACCAAGAATCCCAACACCGGGATGTGGGCTCAAAGCAGCGGCCACAGAACAATGGAGGGACTGCTAGCAAACGTTAGCCACTCACCTTAAAATATCCGCCTTCGTAGTGTGTGTTCGGGGGTCCAAATATCGCCACTTCCCAGTTGTACATGTCCGCTTCGTCCACCAAAGTAATCCTGAAGCCCTCCACCGGCTCGTCCTGGAGACTCTTCATCTCCAGCATCAGCGCTTTCTGGGAACTGGCTACATGGTGTCCATGCTGAGCCATGTTCCTCAGAGACGTGGCTCGGTGTCTACCGGGAAACCGACGAGGAAAAGCCGCGACTCGGTTCGGTTGCTCAGTAGAAACTGCTAAAGTCTTCACACTGCGACCCAGGAACAAGTAGGTGTCCTGTGGTTTAAACGGGACCAGGATTCCTCGGTACGGATCTTGAAGGGTGCTGCTTCCTCTGTTGTTATGAACACTCCCGGAGAGCCCCAGTCATACACGCGCATACACACACTGCTGCATCCGGTCTTTGGCTTCAAAATAAACGCCGAAGTGGTATAATGTTTTTTGTTTGTTCATTTTACAGAGGCATAAAACATTATTTCAAAAGATAGTTTCACTGTTATAGTTTTTAATTACAAATTGTAAACAACTGAGAACATCAGATCTATGACCAGTCCGGCATATTTTCTTTACAGGAGCAGATGGAGATCTCTGGCACGAGAAAAATAAAATGTTTCTAAAAATGTAAAGATTCAAATAAAGTTGATTAGAAATAAGCAAAATGTATTCAATTTCTTGAAAGAACATTTTAGAAATTATTCGCATGTGAATTATTGTCTTTTAGCATCCAATGTTCTAAAAACACGTAAAGATGGTACTTTTCTTTTGACAGCCCGTCCAGGAAACGTATGTTTCCATTTAATGAAAGTCATTTTTAAACGATATTCACGCTAGCATATTTGTTGGAGTGTTGCAAGTTGATTTCAAACCGAAATGAAGGTTTATAAATAATTAATGGTGACCAGTGGGCGCGTTTACAGCTCAAACTTGTAAACACAAGCAGCTGCTGCTTCGTCAGCGGAACTTTTCTACGCACAGCTGTTTGCTGTCACTCATTAGCAGTGTCGTGTTTCCCAGCTGCCACGCAAAGCATTCTGGGAATGGTAGTTTACAACTGTACTAACGCTCCAGTTAGGGGTATTTGTTTTCCTCCTCAAATGTAGTATTGAGAGGAACATTTGTTCCACTAAAATAAACTCACTTGACCAATGCTACTTAGATGTATTTGTAAAAAATAAACATGATCATAGCATCGTTTCTTAAGCTCATTCAACCCACCAAACAGGAGTCTATGTCTGGTGACAAGCTGTTTGGTATTTGTTAATGTTTTTCATGGCCAGAATCCACATACTCTGCAATCACACTCACAATAAATGCTCAGCTTGTGTAAATGTGACTTTTAACAGACAAATAGGTCATTTTTCCTTTAACAAAAATAATTGTTAATGGAAAAAAATTCTATTTACATCATGTATGATATTATATTTTTTGAGCTGTGTGTTGCTCTACTGTTTGTGTAATGATTACTTATCCATGGTTATTTTTGGTTTGGTTTTTGAAAAATACTTTGGATACTGTACATTATCATTTTCTTCTTTTATGACCAGACATATAATTATTTGCTTCTTGCCTTCATATCCTGAGGAGAGAAAAAAAAAGCATGTTCTGTTTGCGTCTGATACTTCCAGATGTTAGGGCACACAACAGTAAGTATTTAATACTTATATTGTAGCTGAGGTTGAGCTCAGCTTGGTTTTTCTATTTAGTTTATTCAGGGGTGTCAAACTCATTTTAGTTCAGGGGCCAAATATGGAGCTATTTCATCACAAGTGGGCCACAAATTCGATGCAGGAAAATTAGTAATTTCAACATTATTGGGCCATAGTTTACAATTCTACATAGAAATTAAATACAAAATATGTAAGAAACCACCAATATCCAAGAAGTGATAAATATCAGTCCCAACAGGATTTTCACTTTAAATTTCCTAGATTTTGACCCATTTCTACTTAATTAAGGGAAATAAGTCACAATTAGAGGAAAACTGAAGGATTTTGCAAGAATTTTGATTTTTTTCAATTGTTTAATGTTAAAAAATAACTAATCATGCAACATAAGTACTAGGAAAATTGAGAGTCTCTGCAAATATTGTTCAGTTTAATTTACACAATGATTCTTGTTTTCTGTCATTTTTATTTTCTCCAAAGGGCCAAATTTGGCCCCCAGGCTATAAGTTTGACATGTAGTTTTCAATGTTTGGTTTTTGTAGGAATTACAACAAACTGTGTGCAACACTGCAGCTGCTTCTTACAACCTTTATTAAGTATTCTTTATTTTCGGTGGGCTTTCCTTACAGGGAATGTCGATAAATTACTTAGTCCCCTTTAAAACGTGACATTGTACAGCTTGATTACTGAACATGTTGAAATAAAAGACAGGACTCTTTTTAAAAACCTGTCATCTGAGAGTACGTTTCAATGTCACAAGCCAAACTCAGTCAATGAACAACTCACTCACATTTGTACCAACAGATTTAAGAGGCGGTGGGTTTTCCACTCAGTCAGTACACTGCTTCTTGTGACCTGTATGACTCCGCGTGTCGTCCTGTGCCAACGAGTCCCCTTCCATCCCCTGCGTTTAATAATTTAAAACATTCAATGATACCTTGTCTTCAGTCTGAATGTAGAAGAGATAAAAACACAAAGCTGTCAAGGAAGTGAAATTCTTAAAAAAAAATAAGAAGAAGAAACAAAAAAGAGGAATGATTCATTTGATAAAGCATGGAACAAAAACAAGGGAAATACAAAGTGTACATTCCTAATCATGCAATATACACATTATAATCTGTGTGCACAGAATGACGAGATTAGGGACATTGTGCGATTATGAGAGTCACAACTTAAGTTTCATTGATATTATTATTTTAAGGAGTTGAAAAATACAGACTTAATTCTATGCCTCAAAACCTTCCGGTCAAAGACATCAATATATTTTAAGTCTGTTTTTTTTTTTTTTTTAATTTATTTATTTTTTTAATCTTGCTACTACGCGAAACGCTGGACGAGGGAGATATCAAGAAACACAACTGATGCAAACTTAAAGATTAGGTACCTCTGACACACGAGAGGCCAGTTCTTCTGACTGGCAGCGTAAAGCACAGAAAAAAGAGTGACAAGGCAGGTAATGAAGGACAAAAGAAACATCAGCTGTTTATCTGGCTTCCTGTGTGCCGAGCTACTGTGATCCAAAGAAGTGGCACAGAGTCGTCCGTGTGTCACATTTCGCATGAAGACGATCATAACGTCACACAACTGCTGACAGTGAAGGAGGATTCAGAGCCTCAAAGCCCAAAGCCACTGAGCAGTAAACACACACTATGATGGATGTAGAACCATTGGTTTGTAAAGAGGAAGTCCAGATGGTGGCGATTGTGTATATTAGTGTGTTACAAGGAGTCTTTTCTAAAAGGAAGTAGGCTTCAGTGGAGCTGGATTACTGTAGCGACTTTACCAAGTGGAAACAGAATCAAGGTCTTTCAGAAATACTATAATCCTTCTCTGTCACATAACAATTTAACTCCAAACTGTCCATGAGTTACTCTCACCTTTACTCTGACAACAGTATTCTTTTATTTAATACATCTGAAGCCTCAAATGCTCGATATGCTCCACTGATATTTTGATTCAGTCCTTTCATCGCAGTTATTTCTCCTCAAACTTGTTTGGTTGATAAAAGAAACAAAAGTGTTGGAACTTGGGCCTTTTTGCAGCTCTTCAGACTGAGCAAAACCACTGAACTGCTGTACAAATCACTCATAATGCCACAAAGATTCTGAGTCACCAACACAGAGTCCTGCCAAGAAGCAAGTAGGGCACATGTTCGAAAGCCTGTAGCTTTGGTTTAATCTCGCCTCTCTGCTCACAGCCGTGTGTGTGCTCTTCGCCACACTTCCGAGTCATATCTTTCTCCCCAGACAATCTGCCTACACTGGTGTTCAGTGAGTGGAAACAAGTGGGTGGGACGAAGGCTCAGACGGGCTTTAGACAACAGCAGCAGCAGCAGCAGCAGCAGCAGCAGCAACAACAGAAAAAAGATGAATAAAACCAAAGACACAAACAAAACTTCAAAAAATGAAAATACAAACTCAACCATCAACAACAAAAGTCCAGTTATTGTTACATTACATTACTGTCTGAAAACTGACAGAGGAGGAGGAGGAGAGTGAAGAGGATGTTGGGTATCCAGAAACAGCAGCTCAGTACAGAGTCGGCGTCACTTAGAAACGAAGTGTCTCTCAGACAACTGGGGAGTAAAGATGAGGAGATAAAGAGCCTGTGAAAGCAACATCAAGGATGGAGGTGGAACCACAGAAGTAGAAGAATGGATGAAGCGAGAGGAACCTTTTGAATCTGAGGACTAATAAATAGGGCGAGACAGGTGTTCTAAGTGCCTGGCGCCGTGTAGACTGACAATTATGTTGAGTATCAGTGAGAAAAGAAGAGGTGGTGGGGTGCTGGGGGGGCACCCAGGGGCGATTAGACACGATCAGCACTGGGAGAAAGTCTGCTTGATCTCATCCAGCACATTCCCGAGCAGCGTGGGCTCATCACATTTAGCGTCGATGGACACCGTCTGGCCGGACTGTGGAGAGGACGCAGAGACGGGGACAAAGGTCAGGGACAAGGTCATGGAGGGGTTAGAGACTGCAGGAGAAAAGTGAGCAGATCACTCACGGTTTTGACGAGCAGACAGACGTGGTGACCCTGGATTGACCTGCTGTACATGGAGGCACAGGAGTCGATCCTCTCCACTACTGCTCAACAACAAACACACACACACACACACATCAACATTAAGAACAATATCACTACACAAGTACCAGGGTACTCACAACGCTGTTTAGCCTAGGGGCCCCCTACAGTGTGATTTTGATGACCTACAATGTAATGCCACCCCCTACAGCGTGTTTCAACCAGAGTTTGAGGCTTTTCCGTTGATTTTTTATTTTATTTTTTTTAAATCGATACCGTCATAATAATTTGGACAAAAAAGGAACTTCCAGACGTGTCTGTGTTGTTTAAACTCCTTTTTAATCTGCATAACTGAGAAACACACACATCAGCCGCACCGTCTATTTAATACAGGCGGTTAGCTCAGATGCTACCATCTTTACCCGAGGACCACTGCAGCCACTTAGCTGCCCCCGATGTTGCCTGTGAGTATCCTCCGCTTGGTAACCATAACCACCCTCCAATATAAACAGTGCTTCAACCAGGCGTAGCGTGTAGCGGCGCATGAAGCTGCTTGTCATGATTATACTGTAACTCGCAACGAATCATTCTACATGCACTCACTCATTTACATTTGAACTTAATCAGTCTTTTGAGTGAAACGTTATTTCTTGTCTGAGTATTTATTAGTGGAGGACCTATACCAAGCATGATGAACTCCACTCATCATGACCCTTCACCGATTCAATAAATACTTTTGGCTTTAAAGTAGGGCTGGAACAAGGATAAAAAATAAAAAAAACTTCACAAAACTTGGCCGCCGAAGAGTTATAAATTTCAACATTTTCCAAGGGGGGGGAATCCCCCAGACCCCCTTCAACATTCGCTCGCACAGCTCGTGATCCCGCTACACTGTAAAAAAAATTCCCGCTGAGAAATCTGTCTACTATATAGAGTTCTCTTGGTTTGAATGCATAAAAAGCATGAAGAACATGAAGTGTTTGTACCAGAGAAGTGGTGGTGGAAGCAGATCCTGGCCAGTAGATGATGGAAAGGCATGTTAACTTCCTCCAACCTTACAGAGCTGCACTTCAGGTCTCCAGACTCCAGTAGCTTTGCAAAAGCATCACTGAAACACAGACAAATCAGCTTGTGTTGCATACATAAGTTGCTCAATATTCAAAGAATGAATGCATCTTTGACATATTCAGAAAATCATTCAAATCACACACCTGTAACATGGAGTAGTGATTAGGTAGGAGGTGCAGGTAAAGTGCAGTTTGAAGTCCAGTTTCTCATGAATGGAGGAGTCTTCATTCTGCAAAATGTATTCAAAATTGCAGCACAGGTTAAAAACGTGGCTACTTGTTTGATTTCAGCCTGGTCTTCATGAGCTGAGCTTGCATGTTTCCCCCCCTAGTGTGTGTGTATTGCTTTACTAGAAGGATGTATTTTCTTCCCATAGTACAGAAACGTGCCTAATATGGACTGTGGAGTCGGTAAAAGGGTTTGTAGGAGTGAATGGATCAGTAAAGGTGACAGTCTGACAGCATGGCAGCATCCTCTCATAATAAACATGTTTAAAAGAAAGATGGAGGAATGTGGTGCCATTAGGATTCCCTTAAAAGGTACTTGAAGTGGAAGTGTATGTAACAAAAAAATGTTGAATGTATTACCAATATAAAAAAAACACAATAAAAGGACTTTTAGAACGATTTAATACCTTGGGGCATAAACTATGGAGAGCAGCTATTTTGGTGAAGATATGAAACACTTTCATGGGGAGGCAATGGTGCATTGTGGGAGATAGAGGTGTAACGCTTTGTTCACACCGGATGCGTCACGAAATATCCGTACGTCCAGATTACATACAAAGTCAATGGATAGATGCGTCCCAGATGCAAAATCTTTCCTGTGCGACGGGGTGGTCCGATCCGCACGTCAAGTGCGTTGGCCGTGCTAGCGCGCTCCCAATTTCACGCATATCCGCACATTCGCAAGAGTTGAAAATATTGAACTCCCGCGGCTGTTTCGCATGACGAAAGCCAATCGGAGTCTTTGTTGACGATGACGTCAGGTCGTCAATACGAACACAGGTCTGTTCACCCATTCAACCATGGAGTAGAAGCTGAAGTTCTCACTCTAGTTTTCATCTTTGAAAGTCGGCACTGAGCTAGGATAGCATTAGCCGCTAATCACGCTGGCTTTTTTCATTGGTGGTTTATGTTTATGAGAGGAGAAAAAGGAGCTCAGCTCCTCGCTTCAGCAGGCAGTAAAACTCACCAAGTTGGATGTGTCGCTTGTGGGCGGGGCTTCGCTTCAGACGTGCGTATGAAGTCAATGGGGACATTTTTTTATCCTGCGGACCCTGCGGTACATTTCGTTCAGCAGATGCGTCCGGTGCCGCAGAAGACGCATTCAGTGTGAACGCAGCATAACAAGTCTGTTTACATTGTGGGAAGTGCATCCAGGTTACGACAAGAGGATTAAAGATCACCTTTCTCAACACTTACCTGACGGACAGAGCTGTTACCAGCAGAAACGAGGCTGTGTAGTTAGGAGAAGGAAGTGCAAAAATATGGCTCGGAACTGCAATGAAAGCTGCGTGAAAGGATATCTGTTCATTGACAGGATAATGCACCACTACCTGCCTAACCCGCAGTTCCCTCTCATATCAGATCAGCTTGAAATGATCCTTGCATACCACCAAATTTTGTCTGAACAAAAACATTTTAAGTGTGTATCCCGTACCGATATATGAAGCCCACGTCTGGCTAACTGATTTAGTGTCATTATGTGGTTTAGAAACGCAAAATAAATGTTTCCGAGTGGTATTTCTCTTGTTGTTATAGCAACCATTGACTTTACGCTCCACCATTGTTCAGAAACTGTAGACAAACGGAACACTGTTGCCGAATATCAGCTAACAGGAATCAATAAAAGTGCATCATATCCTGACCAAAAAGGCAGCTCCCCATATAGTTAATGTCTCAAAGTATAAAATCCTTCTAAAAAGTCTTGTTAATGTTTATGTTAAAAAATGGTGCACATATTTTGTTCATTGGTAATACATTAAATATTTTTTTGTTATATACATTTCCACTATAGGTACCCCTTAAACGTAATAAAATTCAACATGTAAATGGTCTGTTTATGTACTTACTTTAACTATAAAGGTGAGCGTTCCCTTCATTTTCTGTGGCATTACGATGCTCTGCACAGTAAAGACCAAGCGAGCCTCATTGGACACTCCTGAAACAGCAGAGATGCTCACACTCAGACAACTTCTCACAGAGAGGCATCAAATGCAGCTCTGCTGACGTGTTCTTTCATTTTCAACATCAACACAGGTACTGAGCAGGTACTCACTGACCTGGAGGCAGCTGAAAGGGGACGGTGAAGCCGTCGTGCGGTCCCGACCCTTCTGGCCTCTGCAGCTTAGAGTTCAGCGAGTCCAGGACGTTGAACTCCATGGATTTTAGCAGGCTGTCACACTTGTTTTCAAATATAACCGACACCACCACCTGACTGCCATCCTGCAGGTTCCCCTGGATGTCGCACACCTTGTGGTTTAAAGTCAAACACATCTATGACAAAATCACCCTCACATTTTAGCTGCACATTTTCACTGATATTCTTAAACAGCTGATCTGATCCCCAACAAGAAATGCACATCACTGCTTCCAAGACCAGAGAAAAGCATCGAGAACCACAAAGACAGAATCAATCTGGGAAAATTAAGCGACACTGGTGTGCTGCACAAGACTGTGTGTTAATCAGCTGCAAAGAGCAAAATGTGAAGAGCAGCAAAAATGGAGAGAAACACATCTAGGACAGAATTTAACAGATTGTTCAGATAGAACTACCAATACCTCATCAGCATCCTCCATCATCTTTAAACAAAAAAAGGGGAGAGAAAAGGAAAGGTTGTTGTATGACTGCTACAGTTAAAACTTAACCATTCCTTGTTCTGTCTTACAACTCAGCTTTTATTCATTACAGTAACCATGACGTGTCAATATAAAAAAAACAGCATTTTTTTATTGGAGCACAAAGAAGTAAAATAGTCACAGGAAAACACATTTGTCTTGTCATCAGACAAAGGTTTAGGTCTCAATAACACTTCAACATGTGCTTCCCGTGTGCTTTATTTTAACTGTGTATACAAAAACCCTTATTAAAGCATCAAATGCTTCAGCTTACATTACTGTAAACAATATACATAAAAGACGGATTGATTCACTAAATCAGTGGGTCTCAACCTTTTTTGGGCAGTGATCCAATTTTGATATCACATATCTCTGGCGACGCCGACACTTTTTCTTTTTAAAAATATTACTTTTTTTTTAAATCATGTTTGTGAAATAGTGTCACTATAGTGCTACTCGTAATGAGATGTGCCAGCTCAGATATTTTTATCCTTTTTTTATTTTATTTTTACTAGATTGATATTTGAGGAAGTGAAAGTGTTTTTAATTTGAAAAAGAAGAATAATTCTTGAAAATTCCAAAAATACGTCATTTATTATTATTATTTAAAGACTAATTATTAAAATTTCAAACTGTGTTTTCTTTAACTACATTTATTTTTGAGTAAGTATAAGTTTAGAATACAGTTGCTTGAGATTATGTGTGATATTTTACTTTGAAAAAGAGTAATTACAAAAATATATGTTTTTTATTTAATTATTTAATGACTGTTTTTTTTTTTAAAATAAAAAATGTATACTGCGTTTTCTTTAACTAGATTTATATTTGAAGAAGTGAAAGTATAGAATACAGTTGTTTGAGAATGTGTGTGGTGTTTTAAAATTGAAAAAGAATAATAACCTAAAAAATTACAAAAATGTAATTTTAATCAGATTAAAAAAAAAAACATTTTTTTTGGAATTCCGGGGCCACCCCATATGGGGTCACGCTTTGAAAATGAAATGAAGGCTGCAGGCAGACCTCTGCTGCTGTTGTTGTTCTGGTCTTGGATTTTTTCTCGTCCTGTTTCAGCTTCCTAAGTTCCTTCCTCTCTTGTTTTGCTGCGTATCAGATCCCCTGAGTCACACTGCATTTTGTGATTCTTCCCATACGCGGAAGCCAGGTCACTGGACCTCTTCCTCGCCAAAAAAAAAAAAAAACCGGAGAGTGGCGCCCAGACTGTTCCTGTTCAACTTAAATCTCTAATTGTACAAATCACAACCAAATAAGCTCCAAGTTCTACAAGCAGCTGTTTAACTGTAAAACCCAGAAGAGTTCTGGGGAACAGTTCTCAGTTCAATTGGTCGGTTAGCTCCTTATGTCATTTGTTTTAGTAGCAACAACGCTGGGAACAAATTCCGTTCACTATTTACATTAGTGGAGGCAATTATGACCAGAATGAAACACAAATCATGACCACAGCAAAAGTAGGAAGCTAAATCCTTATTGGCAATTTTTACATGGGAGCTTTAATTCCTCTTTAAAGCAGAATAAAAGTTAATTCCTCTTTTACCTGACCTTGTAAACACTTAATTCCTAATGCTAGATTAATTCTGTATTAAACTTCATTCTGATTTGGTGGCTGGTTTATTCCATTTTTAATTCTGAATTAAATAATTCCTCTTTCTTATTAACAGTTAACGACACTTAAAGCCGCTTTAAGTTAATTCCGGTCGTTCTGCGCATGTGCGAGTTGCGACAATGACATAATCCAACATTGCCGCCTGGACAAGAGCGACATAATAATAATAATAATAATAATAATATTAATAATAAGAGCCTTAAAAGACAGATTGATTGAAAAGAGTGGATGGACGGATGAATAAACGAGCAGAAATCAACACGGACACATGGACTTAAACGCACACAGAGATGAGCAAACGGAGCTGGCTTCACCTGACGGGTGATACAAAAACCCGGAGACAGAGGAAATGCGTCCCCATACTGCTGCACAGGCTGTAATATCACCAAGTTTATCATTATAACGGTTGTTAGAGCTACTATATTTACCAGGGAGCAACTATTTATTCCTGGTTATTGTTTTCTGGAGATTTACTGAGCATTATTTACCGGTAAATAGTTCATATTTCTTCCGCTCCGTGGACCAAAGTGTGTTATTGTTGAGCTGCTGCTTCAAAACTACAATCAAAATAAAGGTGAAAACAGTTATCGTGTGTGGTGTTCTGTGTTACAGCCGACAATAAAAGGTTTATGTGTTTTTCCAGATAGACGTGACACGTCATGTTAGACCCCTGTCCAATCAAAGCCTTCCAAACCCCCATACCTAATATGGAATAAACCAAAGCGGAATAAACTGGTTTTCCATGTAAACCTCAATTCGTGAATTACTATTTCCATGTAAACGAAGCAGAACACTTTAATTCCGAATGATTTAATTTGGAATAACTAATTCCGAATGAAAAAACATCATGGAACCGTGGCCAATGTTCAGCTGCAGCAGTATCACTGTCACTCACCATCTTGATGTAGGAGTTCTCAGCCAGAAGGCAGTAGTTAGACATGGGCTGAAATGAGAGAAGAGCTCAGGTCAGACCTAAAGCTAGGAGCGCACTCTACTCAGCTACTGTGGGACCACTAAACTGTGTGTGTGTTAAGGGTGTAAGCAAAAATTGATTGGCGATATATATCACAATATCCCACTGCGAGATTATCGTATCGATCCAAAAAATGTCCAAATCAATTTTCTGCAACCACGTTTTACAACAACAACAAAAAAAAAAACATTTCATTGTGCTAACATATGCATAGCACATAAACGCCCAGTCACTAGGTGTCAGTGAACCACATCAGACCATGCTAAACTACCTCACTCCTCAAAGCATTTTTGCTTGGAAGTATATGGAACTTTTTATTTTCCTAAAACATACCGGGCACTTTTATAGGTGTGGTTACTTTTTTCCCTTAAAGAATTTAAGAACTTAACAGAAACCGAATTTGTTGTAGAAGCAAAAGTTAAACTTTTTTGAATAAATGTAATTTGACAGTTTGATAAACATGCCACTTGTTTTTGGGTACTTGAGTTAGTTACCTTTTACTTGTTCTAACAAGTTTTAAAAACGTTTAATAAATTGTATTTCATATCTTTTTGTAAAGATGAAATTTGTGATTATTGATATTGTAATGAATATCATATTGTATAGTATCAGGATTTATCGTATCGTGGCAATGCACACCCCTAGTGTGTGTGAGAAAATGGGAAATGTGAAAACTTCTCTTTGCTTTTCTAAAGTGCAACAAACCTAGCACTATTTATTTTCTCATTATAAATACCTGAAAAACAAAAAGGTCCCACGTGTGTGGTTGTGTTTAGGCTGTTGGACACTGACCGGCAGAGGCTCCTCGTCCTCGACGGTGCCGTTCTGCACTGACTCGTCTGCGCCTCCATCACTGTGGTGGCGGTGATGGTGATGATGCTTCTTCTTCTTTTTCTTCTCCTTCTCTTCTTTCTCCTTCTTCTGTTTCTTCTTCTTGTGTTTGGATGACTTCTGTTCAATGAAAAAGAAAAGAAAAATGGAGGTTGACGACATAGTCAAGAGTCTGTTGTCAGGAGTTGGTAAAATGTAAGTCTTAGGTCATGTGACTAATTGTTGGACAGTTGTGCAATTCTGTCAACATCTGGGTGACTCACCGTCTCCTCCAACTCTGAATTTTTGGGCTCATCGTGATCAGAGTCTGGTGCTGTGCCAGAGGTCGCCTCGGGGACTGAATCTGCTTCTGCTGTGGCTGCTACTGTTGCTGCTTCCTAGTCGAACAAAAAAAACAGGTACATCGGCAAATTAGGTGTGTCAACTATGAAGGTATATTCTTTTATTTCAGTGGAAAGTTTGAACTGCAGCAGCCAGAAGAGCTCTGATACTGCCAACATGAAAAGCTCTGACTTGCAAACTCTGTCTAAGAGTTTCCACAAACGCACACACACACACACACACACACACACACACACACACACACACACACACACACACACACACACACACACACACACACACACACACACACACACACACACACACACACACACACACACACACACACGGTGCTCTGAAAAGATGAGATCGAAATGTGCAAATAAGTGCCTCAGTCATGTCGAGACATGTTTAAAGGTCAACCACTACTCAAAGATTGACGGCTCAGCTCATTTAAAACACAAATCCCCCAAAACAAAGTTAAAAGACTTGAAAAGCAAGTTTTTATTGAGGACGTGCAAGTCACCGCGAGTGTATTCCATCAGAAGAAAGAATCAGGAGGAGGAGGAGGGGAAAGAATACTATGTAACAAGCACGGGAGCTAAAGCAATAGTGTCAAAACAATGTCTCCCTGCTCTAACACACCTGATTACAACAATAGACTCATTCGCAGGCTTCTTCTGCAGAGCTGCATTCAGGTGCTTTGGAGCGGGGAGAGACATTTGAAACCTCCAGGCACGTGTATGCACATCCCACGAGAACCATAAACTCCAAGATACTTGAAAATGGATGATTTAAAATACTGCTACACTCAAAACATGGTCCATCTTGTTAGAAGAAATACATTATTATATGATAATTACAGTACATATCTACACAAGTGCACAGAATTTAGTCAGATAAAAATAATAACAATAATAACAATAATTTAATTTAAATAAAATGCCCAATACTGTTTCCTGAACCAGCATAATAACTATGCAAGTTAGGTTTTCTCATTTTCTTTAAATACATTTTGAATTTCCTGGTACACAAAACGCATCCTTCAGTTAGTTAAGCACCCTTGTTGTAGTTGCTTTACTTAAGGCTTAAAATTCAATCTAAATGCAAATATTGCTAAACCGTTATCACAAAAGGATATTTTCTATGTCTTAGGGTTTTCTTTATTAGAAAAAAAACCCTCCAAAATAACAAATTTGTCATTTTCTTTGAATGAAGTTAGCAAAAGGTGCCTTCTTTTTTTCAATAAATAATGCAATTGAGCCAAGAAATGACAGATCAAAATAACGGACACTTAGTGATTCTTTTCTGTGTATTTATTGATTCGTTTTAGCATTTTGAGTTTGGGAATTACTAAGTTTTTTTTGGTCACATTCTAAGGAACCCACTTTTCACCTCCTCCACCCAACAATGACCTCAAGCCTGACAACAGACACCGACATAGTGAGACAAATGCACACACACACACACACTGAACACCCACACACACATGCTGGACGACAGAGGGGGTGTGACCTGTGAAACAGAGAAGGTTGAATCAGGTGTGGGGGGTTCCTTACACATCAGGAGGTTTTTTTTTTTTTAAGGTAAGCAGATATTTTGAAATCGCTTCTGAGCAGGTGATGCTGCCTTGTACAGAGACGTGCTCTGACCCATGACCCTCCCCTTGCATTCAAAGACCTTGACAGCCATTCACGCTTTCTATTCTATTCACACTGCATACCTAGGTGCTGGATTTTGCACACCTGTGGCATGATAGACTTCAACAGCCACTGTTAATATGTGTATTTAATAGGGGTGTAACGATTAGTTTTAGCAACAATTCGATTCACGATTCATTGTTGCTGATTCAATTCCAGGACGATATTGGTGAATTTAAAACAATTCGATCTGAAAAAATTCAGTGACATGAAATTGATTCGGTAACTTTTTAGCCAAAATAATAATAAATAACTAGATACTGGACGGTGCAGGTTAGGTTTCATAGATTCCTGATGATTCTTGTAAGGGAATTGTCTATAAATATATTATGGACATAAACAAGTAAACAATATTTAACGGAAAATAAATTTACATTTTATTTGAATAATTTCCAACCAACACTTCAGTTTAAATTAAGAGAATGTTAACCTTTTCTGCTCTCATTTTCAATAAAAATACATATAAGGTTTACCTGACTCTTCAACTTGTTTCTTTTTTTTATACACAAAGATAATACAATATTAATATCATCAAATGAAGTGCATCCAAGATCTGTTCCGATGGCCGTAACATCTTTAAATTATTAAAATACCTTTCAAAACACAGCCATATAAAGTTTGCCGTGCTTAAATCCAATGTGTTATTTCCTTGTATCGATACAATCGATTGATTACCTTTTAAAACGATTTTAGATCGATTAATGTCATCCGGAAGGCCAACTTGCTGAGCACAGATCGATATAGTTGGATAGTAGGAATAGAAATCAATTTATCGTTCTCATGGATTAATTGTTACACCCTTAAGGCTCAAACATATTCGGGCGGACACCCGCAAACTGCTCGGCATTGTATCGACCCACATTAAATGTAACACCAACCTGCATTTCACCCTCCTGAGACTGGTAGACGAGCTACAACAGTAGCAACACCTTTAGTACTCCCAGGTGTATAAGGACTGCAGAGAAGCGCTAAGAATCATGGGACATGTAGGTATTTAATGGAAACGACTACATGAAGGTGCATTCAAGTATGTAAGCTCTGAGGAAAGCGGACAGTTTGCGCTGAGTCCGTTGTGTGCGGGGTCTGCCCGAGTATGTTTGAGCCTTTTGTATGTCAAGTTCCTGTTGTGTGACATTTGTTTTGACACCCCTGATGTGTAAAGTTAAGACAAACTGATGCCTATACAAACGCGTTGATGCGTAAGGGAATCCAATGTGTGAGGTGGCTCATTAAAACATAGTGTGATGAAGGCAGTGTCCAAAGAATGGAAGGAACAGGACTCAGGGAAACGGGAGGGAGGGGAAACTCAACCTGGGTGTTAGAGGGCACTGGAGCGTTTGAGAGCCAGAAATCCAGGTCGGAAACCTAGGAGAGGAATGGGGGGAGAGGAGTGTGAGGAGGTGAGAGGGGTGAGGGCAAAACAGGCTGTGCATTGTAGTATTAATGAAAACATCCAGAGAATGTGCAGCTTTAATTCATGAATGAATCAAGCATTTTGTAAGAGACTATCAGGAAACTGGTATGAGATCAGTAGTAACTACAACTGATGAGTAGCGAAGCCGTAAGGAAGCAATGGAAGTGTTAAGTCAATGAATATAATCATGCTAATTAATAGAAAATGTATAACCAGTTAGAAAAATTCTTTATATAACCATCTATCTATGCTATGACATGATATAAAGGCCTACCTCAGCATTGGTTGAAGTGGGCAGAGCCACGACCTCAGTGGTGTCTTCTGATTGAACCACAGGCTCATCAGCCTCGCCCCCGAGTAGATCCTCCTCCTTTTCTTCATGCTTGTGTTTCTTCTTCTTCTTCTCTTCTTTGCTCTTCTGCATTAACAGGATGACAAAGTCAGCCTCGTGTCGCACTGAAAAGCTCAGACGAAGGTATGGAAAAAACTCTTCCTCCTCACCTTTCTATCCCGGTCTTTGTCCTTCTTCTTCTCCCTCTTTTCTTTGCTGCTCTTCTTCTTGGGCTCCTGTGATGGAGGAGTGTTTTCTGCATCTCCATCTTCCACTGGGCTTTTTGCGACCTTGGCTGCACGATGTGACCTGACAGGAAGCTTCTCGCTGTCTGCAAGAGGCCTGAACAAGAACGGACATAAAATCTTACTTGGATCAGATGGGGTTTAATGGTGGTCAGGGCCGATACCATCATTAAAGCTGGGACATTCCATGCACTTCAGCCTAAAAAAAAATTCTAAAATTTTTACCAACTGTTCCTTAATTTAAATGGCACATTTAATGTTTAGTTTGATTGGATAAATACTTTTTGAGATATGGACAATTTAGTAAGGGGGCATGTGCCGATTTTCACGTGTTGTTATTTTTCTTCCCTTTTCGGCTTCCAATATCTCAACAATTACATCACATTGAAAATTGACATTTGGTATAGTTATACAGCGCCACCTCCTCTCTCAGACTATACAAAGAAATCTGCTATACATCCCATCAGATGGACGTACAGCCCCTCAAATTTGGAAAAAAGTTGTTCAGGATTTCAGGCTCAAACATGTTTGAGCCTTCAGTAAACAACTTTGCATATGCCACAACTTCCAGTGAACGTATTCAATAATAACGTAACAATTTCGCAAAAATTTCAGAATTTTTTGAGACCGAAGTGCGTGGGCCATTTATGAAATGACCCAGCTATGATCTGTCAATATTATCTAGCCTTCTCATGCAGAAGAGCATTTATTAGCCAAGGTTTCAGCAATCCAAACGAGTTCTCCAGAAAATAATGTAATCTGCAAAAGGCCATAACAATTAAAAAAAAACAACCAAAAGGCATTTTTCTCTGTTGGTGAGAAACAAATCTTCTATGGCCCCCTGCTGGCTACTATCTCTAAAAACAATAAGAATCTACCACAAATACATTATATACAGATTATTTAATATACTTATGTTTTTAATTTATTGTTTAACTCCACTTTCTAGTCTGTTTTTTTATTTTCAGATTCCTACTCATGTGGATTTTATTCTCCAAATAATGTGTTAAGCCTAGTTGACACTTTTTGTCATGTCCTACTTTGTGTCTGTGTGTCTAACCTGTGTGAAATTAAAATATGACCCGATGAAGTTTACCATTTCACATTGAATAAACTCATTTATGTATTTTAGTGTCCATAGAAAAGAAAAGCTTTCTGAAATCTGGAGCATCAACACATGCAAACTACAGCTGCAGTCAAAGGTTTCAGGGTATATGGTGACTTTTGTCATGATCCTCATTATCAGCTGAAGCTGTGCATGCAATACGTTAATGTGTTAACAAAAACAAACGGCCAAGAGTCATCTAGTTTCCAGGATTTTTAACATTTCCTCTGAACTGCGTGTATAATTTTTTAATAAAACATTGCCATCTTCACATGATAAGAAAAGAGAAAAAGAAAAGTAATTTCCTGCAGGATATTATCTTTACAAGGCAGTTGAACTGCATTTTTACTTCACATTTGCAAATAAAAAAAGGCTCTAAAAACAAAGTCATGACAACACGGCGTCAATAATAGGATTTTTTTTTAATCGAGTTTTGTTTAAATAGCTGACCGATGAAGAAAATATGCTAATATTTTAAAGCTTGGATAAAAGAAACAAACAAAAAGGCAAGATAGAAAAGCTAACGGTACAAAGGTTCAGGTGAGCGGAAGCTGGGACTGGTAGAGTTAGTGTGATGAATGGAGCAGGAAATAGGCAGGCTGGGTACGAATCGAGCACAGGCCTGACAGTCGGGATGCTACTCACCTGCGCCCAGCCGACTCCACCAAGCTGCCCGCGCAAAGAGGCAGCAATGGGTGTGTGTATGCATAGAAAAACGAAAGCAGAAAAGCAAAACGCATGAGACGGTGTGGAGAGTAGATGAGGGCAAAGTCACTTTAAAGGGAATAAACGGTGGAATCAGAACTAGCCAAACGTTCAGCAGCTAAAGAACGAGGATGTGTGAATAAAAAATAAAAAAAAACAAGTTACAACAATGTCTACATGAGTCACAACAAACATTAGTAAAGTACTCTAAAGCTTTGGACTCACTTATCCAGGTCGATGTCCAGGGCTTTGTGAGGGTCGTTGGGATCTTTGTCGTCATCATCACTGGGTAAGGCATTCTGAACAAGAAGACAGTTCATCAACATCATCCCGCCAAAAAAAAAAAAAAATGGAACAAGGGCAATAACGCCGGAAAAAATAATTGCGTGCTTCTCATTTTTTAACTCAATCAAGGTATTCATACCCTGAAGCCACACACCAAATTTGGGTATCCTATCTTAAACAGTTTCTGAGAAAAGCTGTCCCCTTTAACTCGGATGGACGGACACACGGACAGAGCTCAAACCTACAGTATATCACGCTTCCACACTTTGTGGCTGAGGATAATAAATGAGAAGAAACAACCCAGTTAAATCTTTTACCTCAGAAAAAACAAGAAAAATCAAATACGTGAGCAACAGTGGTAAGATTTATACATTTAAATACCAAATACTAAGTAAGGGAGAAAATTAATTTGGTCAATCAAAGAGAAAAAGGAGATTAAAAACTCAATTATTATTTAGGTTAAAGATGAAATCGCTGCCTACCTTTGGGAATTTCATTTCTAAAATAAAGTTTATTTTTCTACAAGGTGCAGATTCTAAATACATTATTTGTCTCTTACGCTCTTACTTTCACCTTCTCTGTCCAAATCACTTTTGGGAACGTTCAAAGATTAAAGACTTCTGGGGTTCAATATTTAGATGGTATTCCTATACATTTTAAATTAATCTTGACCCAGACCCTGAATTGGGCATTGATAGCACATTGGAAAATAAGGACAAACATTTGTGTACAATGGTTGCTGATGGTACGGTTATTGCCATGAGATGTATTTTGAAAATATGGAAATCTGATCCCCCTCCTGTATTTGAAGCTTGGCTGAGAGAATTTATTGGATTACTCCAAATTGGAAAAACTGAGCTATAAGGTGTCAGGGAACCTACATACATTTTACAGCATGTGGAAAGCTATCTTGGAGTATTTAAAACTTTAGATGACCCCCCCCCATTACACTCATAATTTGCTTGTGGCTAAATTGTGGATGTTTTACTATGATGTTAATGGCCTCATTGTTCGTATTGTGTATTTTGATGTATTGTGTTTGTTTATCCAAGTGTACTTGTGTTTAGGATAAACTCTGGACTAAGTACTGTATTTTTATGTATACTATGTGCCTGTCTTGCTGTATGACATATAAAATGTTAAAACTCATTAATAAAGTTTTTAAAAAAAACTATCTTTGCCTCCATAAAGGGCAATTATCTGTGTGTGCTCTGCCTTTTGTGAAGCTTCAGGTGTAGAGGGAGAGTTACGTGTTCTGCTCTGTCCCCACCTCTGGCATCTCCTCTGTTACGATGTCGACCATGTGAGCAGGTGTGATGTCCTCCTCGCTCTCTGGCCCTGAATCGTGTCTCCTCCCTCGTCCGCTGCGTTTTTCTTTCCTCTTCTTCTTCTCCTTCTTCTTCTTGTCTGCTCTCTCTTTCTGTCGACGCTCCTCCTCCAGCTTCAAGTACTGGTCAGACATAGGCAGGCCTGCAGTGATGGGTGAGGGGTTTGCCGATTAAGTGGTTTGTCTTTAAAAGGGTCAGGAGAGAGAGTTTTTCGGCCTTATTTGAATGCTAACGTGTCAAACCTGGGACTTTGAGAGGCACAGTGAGGTCAATCTGAACTACTGGGATGTGCTCCACACCAGGAGATTCCTGATACACCTAACAGAAGGAAACGGTTCATGTTAGCACAGATTCATTCAGCACACTGAGCAGGATGAGAGACTGTTACTGTAAACAAACCTTCTGAGACGATGGAGAGGCCTTGATGTAGAACGGATTATTGGCTTGCTCCTGTTTTCTGGCTTCTCTTCTCTGGAAGCAGAAAAGGGAAAAACAATCATTATTATTTCTTTTTTATTTATTATTTTTAGTGTTCATTTTTTATTCTGTGTGGTTGCTTTCTTAAAACCTTAAAGCAAACCTTGTACAGTAAAGTTTAAAGTGATTCATTTAGTTTTTCATGTAGTTATGATTATCATCTTTGGATTTAGTAGGTACATTTGTTCACAGAAGCTATAAAGCTTGTGGTTCATGAATTGTTCACATATTTTTTCCCACTGATGGTCAAGTTTCTAATACTTTACTGAGGAAATTGAATCAATACTATACTCTGGGTGTGCATTGCCATGAATCAGACAATACGATTCACGATTTGCATATATCGCGATGTATGTTGTTTTGCTTAGTATCGCAATATCAATAATTACAAATTTCACCTTTACAAGTACAAAATAAAATGAAACGTGTATATATATGATTTTTTTAACTTGTGAGAAATGGCAACCAACTGTATTTCAAGTACCAATATCAGAATCAAGTAGTGTTTATCAAACTGTCAAATTACATTTTTTGTTTAACTTTTGCTTCTACAACAGATTCTGATCATTTATTTATGTTTAAGTAACCACATACATGTATAAAAGTGCCCAGCATGTTTATGATAATAAATTGCAATCACATTCCAAGCTAAAATGCATTGAAGAGTGAGGCAGTTTAACAAGATCTTACAGTATGTGGTTCACTGACACCTAGTAACTGGGCGTTTACAAGCTTTGCATATGTTAGCGCAATTAAATTTTTTTTATCATTAAAAAAAACCCCAAGATTTTTCAATCGATACGATAATAGCACGATGAAATAATGATTTTTTTTCTTACACCCTTACATTATACAGAATAAATTCAGTGAAGACACAGTTATGTTGTTTATGTCATGTATAACTGCTTTTGAGCGTACCCTTGCTAGCTCTTTCTCGTCCACCTCTGTGTGCCGGGACCGGGAGTGTTTGGGCTCCTCCTTGGCAAAGATCGCTTTGGGCTGCTCGTCCTCGGACTCACTTTCAGATGGAGGCTCATTGATCCAAGCATCCAAATCCAAGCTACACAAACAAGCGGGGAAACACTTTACCTATGGAAGAACTCTTGAGAGACTTCCTCAAAAACACTAAAGGTATGAACAAAACATCTCACACACAAAACAAACAGTCAACAAATTAGATGAGTGATCGTTGGCCCTGGTGCAGAGCCGACTCACCCCTCAGGAACAGGCACTTTCTTCTGTGCCTTGGGAGCCACAGGATTGAGTTCTCCAGCAAACAGGGCACTGACTTCTTCTGCTACTTCTACTTCCTTCTGCTGCAGTTTCTGGATGTACTTGACCAGCTGCAGGATGCACGAGGCCTGACCACAGAAGAAGAAGGAGAAGCCGTGTAGATTAGCTTTAGTGATTTATCTTGGTTGCAGGTTGTGATCTGATGATCTGCTCAGTGAAGAAAGTCAGGATGTGGAATATAAGCTCCATTAACCGTCTTACCCTCTCCTGCACCTCCAGGTTGGCGCTCTGGACGAACAGTGGGAGCCTGTCTATCATCAGCTGGCTGGTCTCTTGAGCCGCTGTGCCCTCTGTGCTGCCCTCCTGACTCTTCAGCACAGTGGAAAACAGCTTGGCTGCGTTCTGAACGTACACAGCCTGGATGTGGCCTGGTAGGGTGGCCACCTTTGGCCGTAGCATGGCCTCCAGGGTCTGCATGGGGTTTTCCAGGTGTCTTAGCAGAGGAAGCACAGAACATGACAGTTTTATTGTAGAGGATGCAAAAAAAAAAAATCAACAATATTTGATAGTAACAAGCTGAGTAGACAGTAACACTTACTCGGAGAACTCGCCGCAGATCCACGCCGCCGCGTACAGCACTTCGCAGATGCCGTTTCTCTGCATGTTTCCTGTCAGCAGGTGGGCATTGTCCAACAGAGTCGCCATCTGGGCAACGGCAAAAATCCGGATGGCTTTTACCCGGATAGCAACATCCAACATCTGGGAGGCGATGAGGTGGCCGTGGCGAGTGCCCTCTAATCGGGTCAGCTCCACCAGGATGCTGATGTACCTAGAGAACACACGTGGAGATGAAAGCAGTGCAGATTTTTCAAATCAATCAAACAAACTTTACAATGTTGGAATAACACATTGGGCAAAATACTTGAAAGAAACTGACCACTCAAAGTTTGTGATGTACTGGTAGTTGCTCTGGCTGCAGATGTCGATGATTTTGGTGAGCAGCTCGTCTCTGTAGGTGGTTCCTTCTGCTTTGTCCACATGCAGCATCAGCTTCTTCACAATCTCCATTAGGTTCTTCTTGGACACCTGATGACAAAAGATTATTTGGTGTAAAAAATAAATATCAAAGCTGTTGCCTGGCATGAAGAGTCTAGAACACCTTTGTTGTATAAAAACTTCAAAATAAAGGCAAATGTAACATCTATTATTAAACCGTCATATTGCTTTATTTTGGATCATTCTGAATATTTGTAAGCATCCTGCTAATCTATTCTCAAATATTTGCAAACTTCCCTGAAACTAAAAACATCAAACACTACTGTGCATTGAACACCAAAAACCAATATGTCGAATATAGTGCGTGGAGAGAGATCAATCTGATACTTTTGTCCTGAGTTGGTTTCTTAGTGCATTTGTGTCTGTCCATTACATTTATCTTTAAAACATTTACCTAAAAAAAAATAAACTTAAAGGAAAGACTTTTATTAGGCCATTGCAAATCCACACCAGGCTTTCTGGAGATTTACTGGTTTGTGCAGAGTATTGTGTTCACTTTGACGTGTAAATATCTGCCAAAGGCTTTAAATCACACCAAACAAATCAACCAAGTCAGAAAAATACAACAAGAACTGATTCTTTCCCTTCTTTTAGTTCAAACAAAGTTGATTTCCTTAATGGCAAAAAGGAAAATGTTTGGCTTGAGTTTCATTTCGGATTTTTTTTTTTTTTTTTTTTCCATGAAACTTTTTTGTAAAAGCTGTGATTATATAAAAATGAGATGTATTTGGTGTCTACCATTCCATAGAGCAGGTCCAAAGCTCTCAGACGAATGGATTCGTCTTTGTCGTCCAAACACTGGAGGATGAGGTCTTTGTGAGACTGCACGGACTTGGGATGGGTCTTCAGAATCTTTGACATGGCCAGCAGGCCGAGGTACTTCACTACACAAAAACAACCTCAGTATATTTAACAATGGATACACACCTACCAAATCATATAAAATCAGCAAACTTGTATGAACTGCATTTATCCACTTATTTATTACTATCGTAAAGAAGAAATCATATAAAATTGAAAGTAATAAATGCTTAAAAGCAATAACTCAAAAGGGAATGACACAAACACAAAAACCAACGTATGAGGGAAAGGACACAAACACATACACACGAGACACGCTGAGCTTCTTCTCGTTCTCATCCTTCGCAGCTCCTACTCAAACTATTCTTAAAATTCAGAGACGTGCTGAATCAGGGCAGTGTATCGATCATCTAATGTAGCAGAGACTAATGCCTCTCAGCTGCTCGATCGATGCGTATGCGTGGGATCGACCTTGGGGTGAGACGAGTCTGATCACTGCAGCAAATACATTACAGGAATGGCCAGGGGTGGGGCCCTGCACTGCCCCAAAACTGACTGAAGACATACCTGGAACCAAACTCCACACATTTATTTATGTGAGCCGATTATTTGTCCAGTTTGCTCCTGTCTGACCTTTTCAATGCGTTTGTAATATTGCCAGGCTTTTTTGTCCAAAGCTTATCCAATTATTCCTCAACTAATTCTGTTAACCTTTTTATCTTAACATCAGACCAAACCATTACCGCTAAATTGTGTTTTCAAGCCCAAACGGTCCAAACGTACAAATGTCAGTTAAACGTTTGAGTTTAAGATTGTAAACGTATTGTAGAACCATTAAAACCACTGCATTTAACCAATGGATTGTTTTATTGATGCTGAAGCCCTTTGCATTATGTAAATAAAACAACATATTAAAAAAAGTCTAGTCAGGTCTCTCTTTTCAGTCACCAAGCAAAACCCCGACACCAATCCAAAGCATGACACTGCAGGCATTGCATGTCAACTGACTTCCATTTAAACTTCATTTCATTCTAAGTGTCTACGCTTCACCAGTACGCTATCTTCACTAACCTGAAGATAGATGGATCTTGACCTACTTTACATACTTTGCAGGAGCCAAAAAAAAAGGACAAAAAATTATAAACAAAGCACAAGTTCACGATCTGATCTATGTGCGCCACCACCACTACAGCCTACTTTACAGACGACTAACTACAAAAAGGAGATCCAGATAACTCGAATTGCTTGAGGATGCTTCGCAATAGTAGAGGCAGTTCTTTCAGCATAATGTGCAAACTGGGTGCAATCCCAAAAACTCTACTGCAAGCAGCTTTTTCCCCTTAGTCACAGGCAGGCTTTCAGTGATGATGAACCTGGAGGAATGGCTTTTCCAAGCGGGCCGACCTAATTCAGTGTGATAAGAAAATAGTGTTCGAGTTATCCAGAGTCAGGGGATCTACATCAATGTTGTCTACAAGAGCTAGATTCTTCCGTAGTTAATAAACACGCAGACAATGAGAAAATGACACACTGCAGGCATTGACAGAGGGCTCACAGTTCTGGTCCGAGTCTTCAATCAGGATACGCAGTTTCTGGACACAGAGCTGTAGGACAAGGGGTGAGAGAGAGCGAGAGAAGGACAGAACTTGTAAATGACCTACGACCTTTCCACACCAGTTCCTGTCTAATCAAACCATCACAGAACTTTTGTTTTTCCATGCATCGTGCCAATGTAAAAACATTTATGTACTTCTGTTTAAAATATTGGGAACTGGAAAAGCTCCTTAAACCACTCGATTTTCTTCTTAAACTGGAGTGGAAAGGGTCAACAACTAGAGACTTACCTGGATACTAGCACTGTGGTTCGGCATCCCAGAGGATAAAGAAATCAACACTGCAACGAAGGACAAAGATGTTGTTTTGTTAGCGATTAATGTAAACTAAATATCTAAAGAAGGGAAATATTCTGTGATTGGCGAACAGAAAAAAACAAAAAAAGATTCTTGATATATGAAAAGACATTGAGTTTAATTATTCTTTAATAATTAAATGGAGGCAACTCCAGAAGCTTTGATTGATTTCTTAAGGAGATTTCAGCTTGCATCCCAGAGTCCAGCTACCTTATCCAAGTTTACCTGATATGGTGACCTAAAGAGCTGTACATTTAAAAAACATAGTCAAAGTCAACATTGTACGAGATAACCTGCATTTACAGAGAAAATGCAAGTGACATTGACTCTCAGAGGTTGTCCAGAGTAAGTATAAACCACAGTCAGTATAACTCTCAGAATTGTCAGTTATACGCTCAGTATATTCCCTCAGAGTCAATATAACCATCAGTATAACTCATCGGAACAAGCTTTTTTCCTCCCCTTAAAAATCAAAATTAATCAATAACCATTAAAATGATGTAAATGCCAGGACATAGCAGGATTTCCTTTAGTATTTTTCAAGTGTTCCATTATAAAAACGTACGGAATTATAATAAAGAAAAAAGATCTCAATAGTAGGAATAATTTACAACATTTTCATAATTAACAATAGCATAATGTATCACACCACAGTAATACACCACTGTGATGTTTTTACATGATTTACATGCAAATATGGGCCTTTACATTTCCACCTACCTTTCATCACTCAAGTAGAAAATAACTTCACAATGTCATATAGAAACCTTTAGCCACAGTTAAAATAATAAATCCCAGCATAGATACCAAACGCACTAACTACTACAAATACATGACAACACTTAAAGCAATACTGACCTGCAATGACAGTGTTGACACATTCATACAGGAGGGACATGGCTGAGGTACTGTGAGAAAGAGAGTATCAGATTTAGAAACCGACACACTGCAGATTTCAATCAATGTATCATTGGCCACGGTTACATGATGTTTTTCAATTCAGAGTGAGAATGAGTTATTCCGAATTAAATCATTCGGAATTAAAGTGTTCAGCTTGGTGTTTACATGGAAATAGTAATTCCCGAATTGAGGTTTACATGGAAAACCAGTTTATTCGGCTTTAGTTCATTCCACTTTAGGTCTGGGGGTTTGGAAGGTTCTGATTGGACAGGGGGTGAACATGACGTATCACGTCTATCAGGAAAAACACACAACAAACCTTTTATTGTCGGCTGTAACACATAACACCACACATGAGAACTGTTTTCACCTTTATTTTGATTGTAGTTTTGAAGCAACAGCTCGACAATAACACACTATCTCCCTTTCGGAGCGGAAGAGAGATATGAACTAATCACCGGTAAATAAAGCCTAGTAAAACTCCAGAAAACAATAACCAGGAATACATAGTTGCTCCCTGGTAAAGATAGAAGCTCTAACAACCGGTAGAATGATAAACTTGGTGATATTACAGCCTGTGCAGCAGTACGGGGACACATTTACTCTGTCTATGGTCTCAGTATCACCCATCCAATGAAGTCACCTCCATGTGGGTAATATGTACATGTGTCCGTGTTAATGTCTGCATGGTTATGCCTCCATCCATCCCCCTTTTTTCATTATATCCATGTCTTTTAAGGCTCTTATTAAATAGTGTAGAAATTAAGTGTTTACAAGGTCAGGTTAAAAAGGAATGAACTTTTATTCTGCTTTAAAGAGGAATTAAAGCTTCCATGTAAAAGTGGCCTTTCTCTACCACTTTGAAGGGTTTTAGCTCACCTGTGGATCAAGTTAGTCAGAGGTTCAATCAGCTTCTTCCCAAGTCTCGGCTCCAGTGGTGTGAGAGCACCAAACTGTAGAAGAATGTCAGTGTTAACCTCCAAACTGCTGGATGCAAATCAGGGCTTCAAATACAAGTACGTAGCGGCAAAGTAAACTTCAAGTATTCAATTTCTCCTTTAGGAGTTGCAGTTGTATTTGACTGCATGTGAATTCATATTGTTCAGATGTTTACAAAAATCTAACTTTTCAGTTCTAAACTAAGCTGCAAACATCTAGAGGATGTTCTCAGACTCATGCTCACTGACCAGCTTGATGATCTTAATGAGAACCCAGTTGTTGGTTGAGGAGGTCATGAGTTTGAAGAATAGTGGGGCCAGGGACAAGTAGTTCTTTGGGTTTCTGCGTGCCAGCTCACAGATAACATTTACAGCTGCTGACTGGACACCTGAAAAGAAACCACATGGGACGCAGACAAATGATCGTCGGAACACAGAGAGCAACACTACGCACACGAATAATCCTCATGTAATTTGATACGGACGCAGACAGGAGGAGACACCACTTTGCTTCCTCTAATAAACTTCCCTTCGTATTCTTCCTATTGTCACTCTTAATACCGACTGACACATAAATATTCTTTAAAAAACTAAATAATAGATTTAAATTATTCTTTACAAAGTAATGATTTAAGTAGTTGTAAGAATTTTAAAACACAATATTTTAGTTCTGAATGAAAAATTATACATGAAGTTCTTTAAAAAAAAATGAATATCTTGTAAGTTTGGTTTTCAAAAAGATATATTTTAGGTCTAAACAAAGAATACATCAAATACAAACACCAGACTATATGGGGTTAAAACACATGGCATACATCTTGAAGACATGGGTTTGCAGATAAAACAAGTTAGTCAATGCCGACACATTCAGATCAAAACGAGGAAATCATAACAGTAAATATTATTGTTTGTGCAACAACCCTGTTAACTCCCTGTGGTTTCCCCAAACGCATACATTTAGCCTGGTTAAATTATTACATTTTATTTTAGGTGACAGGCAATATTTGTCCTGCGGAGTCCAAGCTGTGCTCAGGATTTTCCTTGAGAAGAATATAGTAAATGTTGCAAAAACAAAATCCTATTTCTAGAGTCTAATATTTATCCAACTCTAAAATAAATAATGAACGGCATTCTGTTTCAACAAATAAAGAAGTTATCTAGTACCTGGGTCTGGGTCCTCTAGTTTCTCCTTTAGCCTGGGGAAGGCAGGGCGCAGGGATTCTGGGTATTTCAGGAACACCTTATACATGATTAACACAGCTTTCTTCCTGATGTATGGTTTGGTGTGCGACATCTAGAAGAAAAAAATATCAGAAAAAATGTCAGAATAATACCATCTTTGAATACAATCTGTGGCTGTTCTTCTGTAACTTACCAGTGTCATGATGTCATTGGCCAAATCCCGAGCCAAGTCAGGGGTCACAAAACAAGAGAGGCCAGTGAGGGCAACGCCAGTGTCGTACTGGTTGGGACTGCTGAGATCCTGTGGGAGAAAAGGATAATAAATACACAGTAAAAAGTCTGGAAGTCAAAAGGTCGGAAGCTTAAAAAGGGACGTTTGAACAAAATAAGGACGCCACTGACCTTTCGAATCTGATTGGTTGTCAGCATGATGACATCTGTGCTCTCATGGAAGCACTGGGAGGCTGCCAGGTAGCCAATCCGCTGCCAGATGAAAAAAAACACACACACAAAAAATAATAGTTATCGGTAAAATTCGGAATCTCAGATCTCTAGTTTTAATACTCCAGCTCTACCTTGTATGTAAACTTGGAGGAACTCATGACTTCCACAATGTTGAAGGCAGCCCAACTGACATCATAGCCCAACATCTGGAGCTGTAACACAAAGGAGAGCAAAAAACAGTCACTGAAGAGCAGAGCATGTTTTTTTTTTTTTTATTGGACTTTATTATTCAGACTTTGACACCAACAACACACCTTAATCTAAATGCTAAATTAAAAAAGAGCCTCATTAAGGTGTCATTTTACATTTTTGTGATGTCGACTATTTAACCCAGTGTTAATTATTTCTAAAAACACAAGGGGGAATACACTTTAATGATTTTGTTTGCTATGCTTTCTAAAGATATCACAGCTCGACAGGGTTTACCATTGCATGCACAACATGACATAAACTGCTATGAGACACACACGATTATGAATACAGATTGAATTAAATGACTACTGAAAGGGTTCACATTTGTTGTAATCATATAAGCCTGTATCTAGTCATTTTCTCTAATCTTATAAAATGTGAAACGATTGGGCAACCAGGCTTTTGGAACTAAACTTTACACCCAAAGGCATTTTTTTTTAAAAAGAAACCTCACTCTAGCAGCCACAAATAGACTCATCCGTGTGCATCTATGAGCAACTGAAGAGATGACAGACATGTAAAGTGTCAGTGAACCCCACAGAGAGATCTCTTACGTAGGTGAGCTTGCACACAGCATTGGCTTTGACAGCGATGTTGTCCTGCTTGAGTTCCTGTTTGATCTCATCGATGCATGTGGAGATGTACTTGGCCTGAGGGGAGACAAAAAGGCATGATGAGATTAGCAAAAGGTGAGGGCTGCTAATAGGACACATGGACTAGAAAAAAAAAAAACCTCAGCTTTCTTTTTTGCTGGCGAATGTTCAAATAGAGCAAATTGGTTTTAGGTGATGAGTTGTTGTCTTTTAATAGGAGTGAGTAAACGATCACACACACTACTTGAGAACCTGTGAGGTGCAGGTCTAGAGTTATTTCTAACCGAACGTGTTTGTTAGTGTTATTTTGTGTTGTTCAGATGTTTTTTATTACTCAACCAAATATTTGGTCACAGGTGGCTGGGTGCTTAAATCAACCATTTCCCACGAATCCAACCAAATGGTCAAAAAGATATTTCAGTATTCTACTGCAATAAATGCTGCAAAGAAATCCTAATATTTGCAGGTGGAATTTATGAATGAATGAATATTAATCAACTACTACAAATTGGGAACTACTACTTGTTTCCTAAAATGTACATTTTTTTAATCTGAAAGCGATGCAAAGACAGAAACTAGTGTGGAAACAGTTGAATACTCAAACAGATATTGATGGCTTTTCTAAACAAAGTGTGAAACAGCAGATAAAATCCATAAATAGCTTGTGTATCTATCGTAGTTACTTTTGCTAGAGACAGTGGGCAGTTTGAGGTGTTTAAATTAATACACATGATTTAGCAAAAAGGCTCACCCATCTCAAAAAGTTAGGAACCACTGCTGTAGTAAACCCATCTCAGCCATGATAATGGAGGTAGTATACATCTGTAGCTAGGCCTGGACAAAATATCAAGATTCAAGGTAAATTGAGTTTTCTATTTTGGTGATAATGAAAATTACAATATCACCTATATTGATATCTTTTTATTTTATAGCTTATTTAGTATTTAAATACTCGTTTTAGGAGTTGCTGCTTTCACTATTTCTCAGAACAGCATGAAAAGCTCAGTTAGATGTCAGACCTTCCACTAAACAAGCCACACTACAAAACTCACTCTCTTATTGGAAAAAAAGCCAAAAGTGGCTCATATTGTGCGGCTGTGTTTGTTAATAAATGTGCCTGTGTGGCATTTTGCACCAGTAAATTTAACTTAGAATTGTCTTTCTGGTAAGACTATATTGAGTTGAAAATATTGATTTTCATATTGTATATCGAATTCTTGAGAAACAAGTTCGGATGAACTACGGCCAGGCCAGCGGAACGCCTCAGCGCCAAATAGCACGTACCACGTTCCCCAGAATTCAGTAAAATGACTCGGTTCCACCGAGTAACAAAATGTGACGTCTTTGCAGCACATACACAGCAATGGGCCCCATTCATATGCTGGTATGTGTCAATGATTCGGTACCACCAACTGTCGGAATATTTGACACACAAATACGTGAGAAAATGACTTTAATAGAAATTGCCGAAAAGGGGGGGTGGGCCCCTAAATCGAATTGTGCGAGGCATAATCATAATCTACGTTGAACTAACTTTGAAACAATATATCACACGAATATGTTCTCATAAATTTGGAAATGACCGACGAAAATGGGGGATGGGCCCCGGGCCCCATTTAAAAAAAAAAGGGTTCTGAGCATCTCATCACATTCATTCATAGAGTATTCATACCAATCTGCATTCTGATTTAACAAGAACTAACAGAGGAGTTGTCATTTGAAAAATGGGGCACCCGGGCAACCTTGTGACACGTACGGGGTAATGAGCCCCATTTACAGTATATATTGATATGTGCCAATGATTCGGTACCAGAAACCGTCATAATATTTGACTGGCAAATAAATGAGGAATAACTTTTGGTTTTTTTTTTTCTTCTTTTGGGCCCCATATCAAAAATCGGGCTCAGAGTGTTGATGCGTAAACATCCATAGATTATATCTACCGAATTTCAGCCCGATCCGTTCACGAATAACAGAGGAGTAGAGATCTTAACAAGTGTACACAACAAGAAGAAGAACAACAACAAAGTGAGAGGCGCTTTGAGTCCGGTAGCCCGGCCTAAAAATATGGAGATATTAGTTTTGGTCCATATCGCCCAGCCCTACCTGTAGCCCTAGCTCCTCCTATCACCGAATTTATTCAATCATTTATTCACAAAAACTAGAGGACTGAAATCCCTATCATCACTATCACCTAGCATAGCAGCTAAGCTTGGTGAGAACTTCTCTGAACGGAAAACATCATGCTAGTTAAATACATTTGACATGGATGGCCAAGAATTAGGGACGACAAGTCCATTTGATTCAATTCTGTCCACAATAGACTTTCTGTGACTTTAGGCTTTAGAAAACATATATTTTTCAGTTAGGAGTTCATCACACCTGATGACCCAAAGATACTTGATTTTTTTTTTTTTTAAACAAATGTGCATTCTCAGTAACATCATGTGGCAGTGAATGCTGAGGAAATGGAAACAGCTGCTGATGCAACAACTGCTGCCGGACAACAGATTGTTCTTCTTGCTTTCAATATTTCAGACCTTTAACTGAACAGTGGTGAGGAATCTATTCTATCTGGGTGAGATCTCATATTCTAGCAATCACTCGACCGTTGTTGAGAGAAGTATGTGTTTGTTTAACAATCACATACACACAAAAGCAGTCTTGAGTGTGAGAGGGTGCTGGTCATGTGTGAGTGGTCATGAGACAGCAAAGCGACTGTGTGTGTGTGTGTGTGTGTGTGTGTGTGTGTGTGTGTGTGTGTGTGTGTGTAGGGGGGGTGGGGTAAGGTAGACAGATGAAGAAGGCACAAATCATCACCAGATCCACATGCTGCTGTTTAATGGATAACACCAGAGAGCTTAAAAATGACAAGGTCAGAAGAGACATTCAGCAGATTCTAACAGGAGATACACAGGAGGGCCTGTAAGGTTATATGCAAACAACGAGTGGGCTGAGGGTGAATTGACGTTTGAGATGTCCTCCTCACACCTTCTTATTAAGTTCCAAAAGTGCCCAAGACGTGGAGACGAGAGCGGTTGAGTGAGGTGTGCGAACGCTCGGCACAAACATGAAAAGCAAATACAGCGCATGAGAAACTACGAGCTGGAGAGGGGAAAAAAGCCAACAGGCGCTGGAAAGCACACGCATGCAGAACGGTATTAATATTTTAGCAAACTGTCCACTGTTGACAGGGTAACCAACAACCTATCTGGACGGCTCGGGTTTAGATTACCTCTGGTGGACAGATCGGAGCTGAATCAAAAGATCAAGCAGGGCTTGTTCTCCATCTACGTTTGTGGATGTTATTAATATCAGCACTAGTTCTGAACCACATAGACAACAAACACTAAAGGTGTAAAAAATTAAATCCATGAAATATGTGCTGTCTCTGTAAAAGATCCACGCACTCGCCCTTTTTTTTTTTTTTTTTTTTTCAGCCCAAGGCTGGAAAGGTGTCTGGCCTAAACTGGTGCTTCACCAGTAACCAGCCCATTTAACCTAATGTTTGAAGCTGCAAATACATGCTCATTATATCAATAATATAGATGATGGAGATGAATGTAATATGCATTTTAACACACACCTTTGTACAATGAAAAAATGTAAACTGACAAAGGTGTTTTTATCTGTTAGAAATTTAAACCACAATATATCTTGAAAAAAATCGTTTTTGGCGATTTTCCACCTCACTTTTATTATGTTATGATTAATTCTGGTACTGATGTTGTAGAGAAGGCGTGGCTCATTCTTCAGCTCAAAGGTGTTCTCCATGCATGAGTTTAATATTCATCTGTTTTATTTTTTAACTATATTATATTTATAGATTTGATAGCAGCAGTTTCAGTCCTCTCGAATAACTATCTAAGAATTTTATTAAATTTATTATCATATCTGATCCCACATGTTAACATAGGAATTGTCACAGCTACAATGGCCAGTCCCACAGAGGAGGTTGTAGGCTCTCAATTTTGGAAAGGTAATATGAGGCTATAGCAAATAACCTGGATGTCAACCAGATAATATCGGTTGACATCGGTATCGTTTTTTCACCAATATTGACGAACCGATATGTGCTGTTGTTTGAGACAACATTTTACCGACCAATGTGTCACTTTTTCAATCAATAAAGTTCAATACATATAGTTATTGAAAGTGTCTAGAGATAAGCGTACTGTGCCAATGTTCACCATGTTAAGATGATGGTTGAGTGGTCTAAGGCGCCACACTCAAGGATTCTTCCTTGTGCTAACGTGGGTTCAAATCCCACTTTTGACATATAATTTTTTTCATTTTAACATATTTAACACATTTAAAAATACAGATATGACAAAAACAAACATTTTAGGGTATTTCCTGGGTTAGGGATAAGGCTAAAATAAAAGGGTTACCACAGTAGCTAAAAAAAAAAAAAAAAAAAAAAAAAAAAAAAAAGGGCTAAAGTACAACTGAAGGAACTTTAAGTCAAGTGGTGCACCTATCACGTGATCTAAACTGGCCAATGAGGGTCGCTGCGTATGCATAGAGTGGCAGTCTATGAATACATTTAACGTATCCATAGCCACGACCATTCTGATTGAAAGTGTCTGGAGGTACGTTAAACGTAGCCATAGCCCCCGGAACTATAGCTACCAGTACATTTCCGGAGGATAGCCGAGTGGTCTAAGGCGCCACACTCACCGCTAACGTGGGTTCGAATCCCACATTTGACAAATTTTTTTTTCCATTTCAACATATTTAACACGGCAAATTCCACCTTCAAAAATACATATCCGACAAAAAATAAACATTTAGTGTCAGGGCTAAAATAAAAGGGTTAGGGGGGTAGATAAAAATAAATATGAGCTAAAATAAAACTGACGGAACTTTTAAGTTAGTAGTGCACCTATCACGTGACCTAAATTGGCCAATGAGGGTCGCTGCTTATGCATAGAATGGTATTCTATGGATACATTTAACGTATCCATAGAATGCCATTCTTATTTTACACAGATTATGTTTATTTGTGGATTACATCACATTAAAAGTACCCTGAACCTGTTTTTCTATATTATGTGACGAGGAGGGGGCCACTGTATATACTGGTATCGGTTAGTATCGAAAATTTAGTGTTTGGCAATATCGTTGTATCAAATATCGTATAAGCTAATATTGAACATCCCTAGTCTATCACATCATAGGGATAAACTAGAATTCACACACTTGCTCGTCTCTACAAGAAATGCAAACCCAACACAGTTTTCAAACTCTAATTTACAATCTTCTCATTTCAGTAGATATTTAGTGGATATATGGGATGTGCAGGTACACTAGATTTTGAAAGCACACAGCTGTGTTTGTCCAAAGCCTCCTGAATCATGAGTTGGCTAATGTTATCCAATCCTTGAGCTCAGGCCGAGTCAACGGTTGGATGAAGTTCAAGGATTACTGGAGTTTTTATTTTTTATTTTAATCAACTTGATACTTTACTGGGCAGTAACATTAGGTCCAGGACGTGCTGTCTCTCAGACAGAGACCTCCATTTGTTCTCAGCTGGTGTTAATAAAGTGACCTGTGATGAAACAATGATCAGTGTTTTGCTGTCACTCACTAAACCTGAGCTGATCTGACGTCTGCTAGCTTAGTGTCTGCTGTAACGGTACCACTCAGTCCGGAAGCAGGTTTTCCTCTGACAGTGCGACCTACCTCATCCTCCTTATGGTTCCTGATGCCACGTACTAAGTCCTGGAGGTTTTTGTCGAACATTCGGTCGATGCTGCCTTTGACTATCTTCAGAGCCATGTCTGCTCCGGGACTCGTACCGCTGCGCTGCTGCGGGGCCTCCTACGGGTCGAGTTAGTGCCGAGCGACCTGCTGGACTGTCTCTCATCCACCCGGGTACCGGTGTGTCCGTGTCCGCTGCTGTGGGGCCGAGCCCGGGCAGATGAAGCTGAACACAGACGGGGCGTCCTGAGCCGTGCAGACACTGGCGGTGGATCAGTGAAGGAAATGGCTGACAAAATGGCGTCTAAAGTCAGCTGACTTGAGTATTATTCTCATATGGGATTCAGGGGGAATTAAAGGTCCAGCATCCTTGTTCACGGGGGGGAAGCTACTGTTTCCTCCTGCTAATGTTCACATTATACCTCAGTGTGGCTCAGCTAAAGCCTTCCTTCTCTTTCACTCTTAATGTAACGTGTTTGAAACAGTCATCATCCGCAGGGCCGCAGTGGTACACATCAGGTTCATGGGCTAGACTCCCAAAGAGCCCCCACCACCCACCCCAGCTAACACAGGATTGAGAAAAAATAAATAAATAAATAATGCAACGAATTGTGCTGGGTTTAACACATTCATATGAAAGCCTTTTTATGCCACAAAAAAAAAAAAAATCAAAAATAAATAGAAGATAGATAGAAAGTCTACCTACACTACTATTCTTAATAACATTTTGAATGATAATTCATTCAAAACACACATTTTGGCTGTTTATTCAGTTAGAATTCAACCCATGGAACATAGTGTAGAAAATGGTGGAAGTACATAAATAAGTGCAATAGAGGATTTTCATGGCGCGATCATTAACCCAAAAGTCACCATTTTGGAGATAAAGCAGCAGGTCTACAAACAGCACGCAGACAAGAAAATCCCGAATTTCGAGACGAAATGGTGAACTATTGCCGTGTTTTTGGCTGTACCAATATTCAGTTGTTGTCCAGATTTTTGCCTCGTAGATCCTGGTTTAGCTTTGCTAGCCACAAGTGCCTCCTTTCCTCTGATAACTTGTGAGATTGTTCTCCCTGATTTGTTATGATTTTTGGCAATCTATAAAACTCCAAATGTGTCTCACTGTTTGACCGATGGGTACAGCCAAAAACATGGCAATAGTTCACCATTTCATCTCAAAATTTGGGATTTTCTTCTCTCCGTGCTGTTTGTAGACCTGCTGCTTTATCTCCAAAATGGCGATTTCCTGGTTGATGACTCGCCGTGAGAACCCTCTCTATGATTCTGTCACATTTTGTTTTTGCAACTTTACATAAAAAATAATTTTCTCATAATTATGACTTTACAAACTCATAAATATGACATAGTAATTATTTTTTTAGTTGCGGAAATGGGCTTCCATACATTTAAACACTGTAGCTTGAGCTACATGCTTGGTTGGTTTCCAACAGATACACCTTGTGCACTGGTCACATAACCCCAAGGTCATGATGCAGTCGGTTGGAATGGATTAAAACACGTTTGCGTCAACTTACCCATTGTACGGGGCACACCCGGCCCATGAAGATAAAATGTCTACTCCCAATTCTCGGGACACACTCTTGCTTCTGGTTCTCACCTGCGTGTGAGCTGTTTGCAGGAATGACAGGCCTGATAAACTTTACTTGTTGTGGCTAATTAGAATAAATACAACTGAGAAATAGTATTACTCTTGTCATCTGTCCTCTAAGCTGTTCAATTAAAAAAATCAGAGAAAGGAGTTTGAGAAAAACCAGTGTGTATTTTATGTAGCCCGATGAACTATAGTAAAACAATATATAACGTTCTCTATAGTAAATAAACTGGTATGTACAGTACTCAGAGAAAACCAATGCAAGGTTACCCAATGTTCTACCCTGGGGCATGAGCTTAGAACTTTCTTGCTGAGGCAAACATGCTAACCTTAACACCATAATGACACCCCCAAAAAACACAATCACCTGCATGCGAGACGTTTACTATTTCTAATATTTATTTAAATAAAGACCTGAGTTAGAAGTCATAGAGAGGTGATGTCATTGTCTACTGTGTTGGTTCAGCATTTCTGTAGTAGTCGTTTTGTGATTCTATCAATATTTGTTTTGTATGTCATCTCCACTTCCATTTTGTTTTTTCCTCATCCACTGATTCCTGTCTGTCATTGTCAGTGTCTGTTCTCGGGGGACCGCTGGGTGTGCCAGTGGACCAATAAATCATCTGTATCGAAGTACAGCACAACAAAATTTGATTTGCATTCCTTTTGTGCTTACCGTTACCATCTGCAGACAAGGAGGAGCTTTGGTTTACTGTCAGAGTACCACATCTGTACAGTTTGTCACAGCACATTAATGTGCAACAGCACGACAGTGTTAAAGCACAGCTGTAAGCTACACTGCATGCAAGATGGCTGTTAGTGAATCATTTTTCTGTGGCACAGCTAAATGAACGCACCACAAATCTAAAACAAATATTGTGGAAAAGCTGAAATTAATTCAACAAAATAACTAACAGACTGAAGTCATGCTGAGATTTTTATTGAAGTCTCAACTAAGTCATAGAAATTCTTTTTACCGATTTACAGAGCACTAAAAACAACTGATGAATGCACGACAGAAGTGTTCAAATAGGCTGTGGCTATGTGAGATCTTGACATATTAGATTAAATATGTAAGAGACTGAAAGCAGATAATAGAGGAAAGACAAAAGCAAGGTGTTGTGTGAGACTTCAGAACAATTACTTTAGACAAAACTGTAAATATTTGAAAACAAAAGTTATAAAAACAGTAGACGGACCTCCATGGAAAACAGTTATAAGTGACTCTTTACATTTCAAACTGGATCGACTGGATCAAAGAGCAGTTCTTTTAAGTAAAAAAATAAAAAGACTTACAAGAATGTCCTTCCCTCCAACAAATTCATCCACAGAGACAAAGGCCTTCGTGATATCAGGCAAGAGGAAACCAAAAATCTGCGAAGCAAGAAATTTACATTTCTTTCTATTAACTTGTGTATTGACACGCAGCAGAACTAGGAAATGAGGAGTGAAAATGTAACCATACAGTGTGACAGATCAAATATGTTTGGGGAAAAAAAAACAATCAGAGAAGCCAGAAGCAGGGCTGTGGAACCAGGAAGAGCTGAGCACTGTATAAAAGGAGAAATACGTTTCATAAACTAAAGATGTTTGTGCTGCGCCACATCACAATTACACTAACAAGCTCGCCAATTTTTGCCCCGATAAATAAACAAACTGGATGGTTTGAGCAGACGGTCTTTCTGGTTTGAAGTTCATTATAGTACAAAATGTCCAAAACATCAACAGTGGCGTAACAGATAGTGTGAGAGTTGGTATTTTCACAAGGCCAAGAGCATCGACGTCAAACAGAGGCCACGATCTGTAAGCACTTGGTCCACTGCAGGTGTTGTGAAGGCGTTCTCAGCTTTCTATGGCGGCTGGTTCCATTTCTGCAGAGAGGGAGTGGTCTGCCTCTTCGTATGAGAGACTCTGTCTCTCAGCTGGGCTTTCAGGGCTCAGTCTATACAACAAACACACATGCACAGCTGTGGTCAAATCACAATAGCATCCAAGAAGAAAAAAAAAAGGCAGTGTTACCGTACTACTTTCCAAAAAAACATGCTGTTATACCCAGCCCTTGCACTTAAAGAGTAACTAGATCCCAAACCCACATTTTTCTGCTGATTACATATGTGTTTGGGTATTAAGTAGTGCTGTTTATGAATCCTAATCCAACTCTTCCAATTTTAGTAAAAGTATTTTAATTTTGCGTATTTAGTTGCATAAATTTCAGAGTTACTGGCCTCTAAGGGTTGAACGCCGGCTACTACAAGTGAATTTTAGTATTGGCTGAAACAGATTCTTTGGATTGCCCTGCTTCATCAACTTTCACTGTTGGCCCCGCCCCTCCTATAAAAGCTGAGAGGAGGGAGGAGGGTTTCCTGCAATCACAGCCCTCAGTGAGCCTTGACTGACATGGTACCATGATCATTCACAATTTAAAGGCTTGTAAAAACAATAATATCCCCATTAATAACCATACAGTAGGTCCGAATTTATGGGACCTCCATTCTTTTAAAAAAATCCTGATAAAATGAACAATCTGGATCCGATCTGCATGAAACTCAGCGTGGGAATTTGAGTAACCAACCAGCATAATGAAGTGAAATTTAATAAATATTGATGAATTATGAACAGAGATGTAGATTTTTTTTAATTTCACCATTGACGAGAGATGTTTTGATTTATTAACTGATCTAGAATCAGTTTATTTATCTGGATCCCCTCTAAAACTTACTGAAATCTTTTATGGTGTAAGGTCTATCTTTGGTTAAAATGTGTTCAAAAATCTGTTAAGTACTGCTAACAGACAGACAGACAAATAAATAAATGCCTGTGAAAATATAAATAAATAACTCCTAGGCGGAGGCTAAAATCAAAAAAAAAAAAAAAGAGTCAGCTTGTGTTCCCTGCTTCACGTCGGTGTTTACCTGTTTGGACTTGAGGTGGTGTTTTCATCATTCTCCTCCTCTGTCTGTGATTTCACTTTCTCCTCTTCCTCCATATCAGTTTTCTTCTGCTCAGATTCTCCATTCACTGAGGTGGAATCTAAAGGAGCCATATGATTAAATCAAACCTGATGCTAAACTTCGGGTAAAGCAGAACCTGAGACTGCATTAATCTTACTTATTACCTGTATTTTTTGTGTTGTCGTTATCGTTGTCACCTGGTTCGCTGTTCTCTGGTTTCGGTTTAGCCGGTATCTCAGCTTTGCCCACAAAACGAAGCTTTAACTTGTTGTAGACTTCAGTAGCCTTTTCCATAACAGCAGCGCTAGCTTTGTATCGCCGGATCTGAAGGGGCAATGACAAAAAACACAGGAAGAAGACAACTCAGTTTCTCACCTGTTTTCTAAAGTTAGGAAATGAGAAAAACCTTTTATTTTGAAGGAAATATGTTGTCTCTGTATATTCAAAGTTGTTTTAAAGCCAATATTTTCTATATTTATGATAGAAAAGGAGTCATGTTAGAAATGTGTAATTACAATGTGTGCTTTGGAATGTCAGTTTTTATTTGTATATGACTACAGTAAATTAAAAATCTATTTATTGACTTTTTATTCAATACACCTATGATGGTTGAACATTTGGTTAATTACTGGGAAATATGTCTAACATATTTTAATTTGCTTTCATAATTTCTCCTAATTTTGAAAATGCAAATGAAAAGGCATTGATGAGTCAGATTTTTTGTTGAGGATAAAGTTGGAAGAATTGTTATTTTGTGTTTCTCAGATAAACTTGTAGAATAAAATACAGCTAATTCAGGAAAATAGCTTGACGGTGGGTCCTAAAGAGAAAAGTGCTGACTTGAACAACAGTAAAACAGAAATGCACAACAGACTTTTGGGAGGTGTGGGAGGCAACAGTCGATAAAGTAGCTATCAACCAAACATTATATACGCCATTGTATTCATCTGATCTTTAAACTGCTTGGAGAAGAAAACGATTCTCAGAGCACAGAAAGTGACCCACCTTTTTTAGCGTGGCAATAACTTCAGCATTCTTATGGAGTATCTGACTGGTTACTGGTATCGCCTCCAGTTCCTCTAGTGCCTGTAGACACTTTTCTATGTCCTGGAAACCACACAAAGACACTGTCACTGTTGAGCTTTCACATTTGTCATTAGAAAAGCGTTTGTATTTGACATGTTTCTGCTTACAGGATTGTCCACTTTCAGTGCAAACTTTATATCTGTATGGAGTTTCTGTAGCTTTTCCTCTGGTGAAAGTTCTGCATTAGGACACAGAGAAAGAAGGGGGCAGTTCAGTGAAGAGTCATCACCACCTACCCGTGATCTGTTCATCAAAGAGTTGGGCAGGACTCACCCTTTTTCTTTTCCACTTTCCTCTCCGGCATCCTTTCCGGTTTGCGTTTGGGTCTTTCAGGCTTAGACCTAAAAGAAAGACACCAATGAGGTCAGCGTATGTTGCTGTTCAATGATATTTCCATTTTAGTAAAGACTTCTAACTGCTCACCTTGCCCTGGACTTCTCCTCTGACCGACGAACTTTCTTCTCTTTAAGCCCTTTTTCTTTTCGTTCTTTTCTCTCTTGCTCTTTCTTTACTCTCGCTTTCTTTTGGTTTTCTGCTTTCTTGGAGGGTTTCTTCATCTTTAAATAGATAAAAAAAAAACACCAATAAAATGACAGTAACCAGACCCAAGTGTGGCAGGGTTCTCACCAGCCATTGTTCACAGCATGGGGGGAACGCGAGATACACAAGCAAAACAATTTTTAAATGTATAATCCTCTGATGGCCAATTTAGTAAAGCTAAAGTTTTTTTTATTTTTTATATATATATATATATATGTATATATATATATATATATATATATCTTTGTTACTACCTTACTTTATAGCCAAAAATTATTTGTTGAATTGGTGATGAATGTAGTTAAAGTTCCTCATGCTTGGCATAGGTCCTCCACTAATAAATTCTCAGACACCGACAACGAATAACATTTTATTCCAAAAACTGATTCAAAGATGTGTTTTTCAAATTTAAATGAGGTATTATGTAGGACCTGCAGTAATATTGGGACTGGTATGGAAATCCTTTTGTGTCCAAGTGTGCAACAATTATTACGACGGTACCTTTTAAAAAAGGGGAAAAAACAACAGAAAAGCCCCCTATGCTGGTTGAAACACAGCGTAGGAGGCGACATCACACCGTAAGGGATCAAAATTACACCGTATAGCTTGTGATTACAGTAAATTGTTTGGAGAAAAACGGAAATTGAATGAATGTGTTCTAAAAGAGAACAAACCTCAGCAGGCTGAGAAGAATCAGAGTCTGAGGGAGCAGGGATGGGAGGTGGAGGAGGTTTCTTGGACTTCTTCAGTGGATGCTCGTCTACACCTTCATCTGAGCTACTGCCGCTTTCACTGTCGCTGCCTTTCTTCCCCTTGTCCTTGTCTTTTTTCTTCTTCTCCTCCTCCTCTTTCTCCCTCTCGCGTAACCGCCGAAGCTCCTCGGCCTCCTCCTTTTTCCGACGTTCCTCTAGCTCCCGTCTGCGCTCTTCATCCCGTTTCTTCCATTCACTGATGCGATCGGGTTCACTGTCACTGGGAGAAATGGGACAAGCACTATGATATGAAGGCATCTTCTACAGCAAAGTCTTTTATTCTTTCTCATCAGGCTGTTAAACCTGGACAGGAGTCTCATGGACTGATAATGTGAAAATGAGCATCTCTGACTACTGACTTTTATTACTGTCTTTTTTGTTTTAAATGTATGTATGGCCAGGTGGACTGCAGAACTAAATAGCCCATTGGGATAAATAAAACTCTCTAAATCTGAATCTAAAATCATTTTAGTTCAGTGTCCAAATATGGACCAGTTTGAGCGTAAGTGGGCCACACATTTTTTTGTGGGAAAAAGACCAAATTTAACATGAATGTGCCCTTGTTTGCACTTCAATGTATAAATGTCAGCAAACTGATATGCCTTGTATTGTGTTGCAGAAAGAGCATTTTCACCTGTCGCTGTCCGAGGAAGATGAAGTCGCACGTTTTGCAGGTGGAGGTTTTGGTTTCCGAGCCCGAGGCTTTGGGGCAGGCTTTTCTGTGAGTTCCAATAACACACGATCAGAAACAACTGAAAACTATTCCTCAAAAGATTCAAAGTCACTTGGAATTTATACCAAACATTCAGCAAAAAGAGAGATACAAACTGAACCTTTTTTGCGAGCCTGTGGGCCTTTTCGAGGAGGAGGAGGAGGAGGAGCATCTGATTCTGATCCAGACTCTGAGCCAGACTTGGATTCTGAACCAGACAGCGCCGGACGAGGTTTGTCATCCTCAGAGTCGCTGTTCACTGCCTTCTTCTCCGACCCTGATCCAGAAGCGGAGTCTGAGTCAGACAAAGCCTTCTGCAACATCAAAATAAAAATGGACGTTGTAAAAATCAAGACAAAAACATTGGGACACAAACACACCAAAAAACGTGTATGTGGAGAACGAAGAAGTACACCTTCTTCTTCCCTTGTCCTCCTGCTTTCTTTCCCGCTCGTCCAGCAGACTTCTTCTCTGGAGTGAAATCCTGTTGAAGAATTAAACATAAATAAATATCAAACATGTCAGATTGCTCACAGACATTTCCAAACTACTCCCATTACCTGGTCACTGTTTTTGCCGGACTCTGACTCTGAAGGGGTGGGTTCCGAACCCGAGGGGGATCCGCTCTCCTCATCACGATCACTGGATGAGCCACGAGCCTTTTTTGGAGGAGGGGGACGCTAAAGCAACAAAAACACATTCAGCAACACCAATCAGACTCACAAAGCAGCTCAACATGTAAACTTTGTGTAAGAAAACCTGGAAGTAATTCCATCAAATCTGGGTTGTAAAGAAAGCCAATACAGAACTACTATTTTAATTCAGGATATGAATTAATCACTAATTAAGAGTTTGGGTCTGAATAAACCCCAGATCTCCTAAATTGATTAATGAAATCCCTTGGCATCAGGTGATTTACATTTTTGATTTTTGACTTTCATTCATTTCCATTCTGTCTTGATAAAGATCATAATTTTAAACAAATAATATTCAACTTTGTTACATTCCATTTCCAGAAAGGAGCAGGTAGAAGAACAATTATCATATTGGTCTCCCAAGTTTACGCTAACTGTGAAAATGATATTACAGCATTATTCAAAAAAAATTATAATGAATAAATAAATGAACAAATGCAAGGACTTACACGCCTACTCTCAGCACCAGAATATGAAAAACAATAACACTATAAACACCATGTTCATATTGTCTCATTGTTCATTAGAAGTCTCTCTTTGTACATTATTTTAAACTGAAATACATTCAAACTGCTCTTTATATCACAATGTAAATAATTCCACATTTTGACTCCGACAACAAAAATACACATGTGCTTTAAGGTTGTTCATGTAAATTGATGTTTGAAGTTAAATTTGAACTAAAAATGAACAACTTTTGTAAACGTACTGGTAATGAGAATAGAATAAATAGACTAGAATAAACCTTTATTGATCCCCATAGGGGAAATTCACACGATGCAGCAACACAATAGAAAGGCAAAAGTAACAGTCAGAACAAAAATAAATACCAACAAAAGATAATAATGCAAATATACAACTGTAGGATGGACATAAATTTGAAAAAATAGAAAACAAAATTAATTAAAATGAATTAAAACAAAACGCCAACGGCATAAAAAACACAACAATGTTGTACAGTATGTTCCAACGCTCTGAACATAACTTCATGCTGAATTCTCATTTATTTCCAACACCTGAAGAATCCAAGAATCTCTGAACCATTACCTTTGGAGCTGGTGGCTTTCGCTTCCCGCCTCTTACTTCTTGATCCTCGCTACCCGATTCGGAGTCCATTTCGCTACCCGAGTCAGCCTTTTGAGGAACCGGAGCGTCCTCTTCATCATCATCTTCATCGCTTCCCCCTCCACCTGCATTGTTGCCCTCACTGTCAGAGGAACTAGCTGGCTGAAGGAGGGATGAGAGAAGAAAAGAGAGACACCTGCTGTGAAAATCTTATCGTAGACTTTAGAATGAAGTTATATGACAAATAAATATGTAAGTCAATCTAATAATAATACTAATTTGGAAAAATTAGCTACAAAGAGAAATAATTCAGCAGGATTTGTGACCTTTAGAAGGACTTACTACAGGTGGAGCACTGTAGGAAGCGTGTGGGTTGTTCTGGATTTCCCATAAACCTTCGTTGAATCCTTTCCGTTTGTTTGGCTTTCCGTAGCGATCGCTATACTTTTCATAAGCAAAAAGATCCTTGGCTGCCAGGAACGCTCTGTGAAACACAGAAGAACACAAGTTTACTATGCAAGAAAGTTCCTACAGACAGCACACAGAGCCACCTAGTGATGGATTAGTGCTCTGCAGGTGCCATCAATTCAAACAGATGATGTCACAAAACAAACACTGCGCTAGTAGCCTTACCTGAGCTAGTAGCCTCACCTGAGCTAGTAGCCTCACCTGCGCTAGTAGCCTCACCTGCGCTAGTAGCCCCACCTGAGCTAGTAGCCTCACCTGCGCTAGTAGCCTCACCTGCGCTAGTAGCCTCACCTGCGCTAGTAGCCTCACCTGCGCTAGTAGCCTCACCTGAGCTTAACATGCATAATGACCTGTAGGATCATATACAGTACTTCATGAAGTTTAGATATGGCCTTGCACAGCGACCAAGAACATTTAAAAGGGTTGTTGACTTTAATTCTAGAAGTGTCTCGATCCAACTTTTTTTTTTTTTTACTTTGAATACAATACCGATATTGAGGCCTTGCATAATGGCCAATACCAATATCGATCAGACAGCAGCACCAATCATAAATACTTTGATTTATTATTTTGTAGTGTGGAATGTTAATAAAGGCTTGATGAAATCATATTGCTCAGAACAACTGTAAACAACAGAAGGTATGAGGAAAAACACACTCATTTGTTATCAACCAATGATTTACATACATGTTAACGACAAAATGAAATTAAATAAAGAAAGAAATAATTAAAAGACCCTGAATAAATCCAATAAAAATAAAAAATAAATTTTAAAGTACAAAACAATTCAAATTCACTTCAGTAATTTTTTCACTGTCATTATATGGTGGGAATAACTGAGGGCAGTGGGGGTAAAAACCCAATATTGTCCATTGTCCATGCTTGTATCAGATCTAATCTCATACTGTGTTTTTTTTTTCATATCAGACCAATATCCAATATCAATATTTAATCAGGACACCTTTAATTGATTCAATGGCTGTAAATACACTGCAACATTAAAATTCCATGGTTGCTTTTAAGCATTTGAGACATTTCCTAACGACAGAACAGTGACTAATAAAAATTAGGCCGAGGCTATTGATATATCAATGTATGAACAGACTGTCAGTCTATTCATGCGGAGCACCCCTCATTAGCTAGTTTAGATCACGTGATAGGTGCACAACGTGACTTAAAGTTCTGTCACTTGTATTTTAGCTTATATTTATTTTTTAGCTACCGCGCTAACCCTTTGATTTTAGCCCTAACCCTAAACCAGAAAATACCCTAAAATGTTTATTTTTTTCATATATGTATTTTTAAAGGTGGAATTTGCCGTGTTAAATATGTTTAAATGAAAAAACACAAATGACAAAAGTGGGATTCGAACCCAAGGCAACGGAAGGAAGAATTTTTGAGTCAGGTGCCTCAGACCATCCTGGCATGATAGAAACACAGGCACATTACGCTTACGGAGAAAAGGTACGGAAATTGTATCCATAGTCCCTGAGGCTACAGTATAGATAAGTTTCCGTATCAATAGACACTTCCTAAAAATTACTAAGTGTCTATTCATACGGAAATGTATCCATAGACCCTGGGACTATTTAGGGATGTAACGATTAATCGAAAGGCAGCTAAAAATCAATTCATAAGTATCACGGTTCATATCAAAACTTTGAAAATTGAATCGCAGTACTTTTTTAAACAGCAGAGGGCGCTATCTATCCTTCTCTTGTCCAGAAGCATAGGTGGCGGGCATAATCTCCTACGACTCAAACAAAGTCCAATTGTTAAGGCACAAAATACATTTTCAGTTGCACTTTTAAAAAGAAAAAGAACCATTATGCAGTTTTGCATTGTTTACTATAGAACCAGAATTTAAATTAAGAGGCTTCTTCTTCATTTGTATCATTCCTTTATTTATTTCATTCAAGATTTATTTTTAGTTAAACTGCCTTGTTTTGAATAGTTTATCAAGGGATTCTTTTGACAATGAAAAATAAAAGGAAAATAGTACAGTATTTCTGAAAAAAAAATAAAGGAATATTTTTCAGTCAGCATTTGTCTACAGTCCCATTATGTAAAATAAATCGTGAGAGAATCGTATCGTGAACCCAGTATCGTGAATCGAATCGTATCGGGAGTTGAGTGAATCGTTACATCCCTCGGACTATTGACACGGAAACGTACCTTTTTTGGACCTTTTCTACATAAGCGTAATGTGCCTGTGTGCTTCCACTGTTCCAGCATGGTGAGTGGTCTAAGCGCCTGACTCCTCCCTTCTGCTGCCGTGGGTTCGATTCCCACTTTAGTCAAAAACATTTTTTCATTTTAACATATTTAATGTGGCAAATTCCACCTTTAAAAATACATATACGAAAAATATTAACATTTTAGGGTACTTCCTGGTTTAGGGCTAGGGTTACGGTTAAAAATACATATACGACAAAAATAAACATTATAGGTTATTTCCTGGGTTAGAGCTAAAATAAAAGGGTTAGCAGGTAGCTAAAAATAAATATGAGCTAAAATAAAACTGATGGTACTTTAAGTCACGTCGTGCACCTATCACTTCACCTAAACAGGCCAATGAGGGGGCCGCATAAGGTTTGATACGTTTCCGTACGAATAGCCACGGCCTAAAAATGATTTGTCTCTTCTGGCTGGTCTGCAGAATTATTTTATATATATGTACAGTATTAGTATATATTAGTACAGCATTGTAAATATTATACAACATATATACACTGTACCTGCAGAGTAATTGAATGAACATGGTAAATGTATTTATTTACCCCTGCCCCACATCTGTAAATAAAATTAAAAAAACACTGCCAGATGTTTGCACTGATGTCCACAGGTGAACAAACTACATTTGGACAACGACTTTAATACTTATTCCGATGTATTTTTGGTACTTACGTTTCATGTGTCCCAAAGAAGAAAATTGGGATTTTATTTGGAGGGGGTTTAACAGCTCCATCAGCTACATCTTCAATCTGTAAACAAGCATGAATATTAGTTTACAAACGTCTAACGGTTATAAATACCACTAAGTAGGATTAATTGAAAAATAATTTAATTCATATAAAGGCATTCTAAAACAGAAATGTTAGCACTGCTGTGATGATTGATGTACAGTAGGTTGGTTTAGGCCAGAAGTATCTCATTTAATCTCTCTGATTGATACTATAAGTGTAGATCCAGCATGCACATTAAGTTTAACCGTGTCTGTTTGAGCATCTTGTATGAAGTGTTGTGTATATACTCCACCGCCCTCTGTCTGCTGCTTACTTACCCTGGCTGGCCAGTGGGGGTATCCCTTCATTTTAGCGAAGACCAGGTCTCCGGGCTGGAAGTTGTGCGGCATCGTTCCGCTCCTTCGTGCAGCCTGGGGGCGACGCCGTGTTCAGGTGAAGCTCTCTGCTCTGTCTCAGCGGGTTATTGTGTTTTCAGGTCGACACCGAACCTGGAAACGATGGGGTTAGCTCTGAAGCTAACAGCGACCCAGCGTTACCGCGAGAACAGCCGAGAAGTGGAGGACGTTAACGGTCCTACACTTCCGACGAAATTTCACAATAAAACCTTTACCAATTTTTTTTTTTTTTTTTTTTTTTTTTTTTTTTAACATTTCCTTGTGAATTTTACATGTTCTCACTGATGATGGGATTTCTCACTGGGTTTACTCCAGTTTTGTCCACCAGTTCAAAGACAGGTTAAACTTGTGAATAGACTTGTCTAAATATTATGTGTTAATTATCAGCCACTTATTACTCTGTGAACAAAATGTTCTTCATTCATTCTTTTGTATATCCGACACTGCTCAGGGTCGGAAGGTTTTGTTGGTTCTAAATCTTCTCACATAGGATACACAGTTGATCACCATTCACTCCTGCAGTAACTTACAGAAACTAAGTGGTAATTTTAAATTGAGAGGCAAAGCTGGAGTACCCAGAAAACAATGGGAGAACATGCATACTCCTTACCAAAAGAACCCATGAAGGCTCCCCTGCCTGGTAATCAAACTGAACTATCCCACTAAAGCCAATCAAACTAAATATTAAAAGCATCTTTAAACTTCAAGAAACCCATGCAGCACTCCTTGTAACTATTTTTTTTAACTTTTTAAACTAAATATTTATTGAAGTTGTGTGAATTTTCGATTTATAGATTATGATTTAAACAAATTTGCAACAATTATAGGCATTGTATTTTAAAACGCCAAATAACGCGTGAAAGTGTTTTATTTTGTGCAGCAAGTCTTGCTCAGGAAACACTGATTGTCGGTGTTTTAGTGCGCTTAACTGATCCGAATGAAGCAACCACCTGATAGGTCAACCATTAAGTCCCGCCTTTCCTGCATTATCATTGGCTAACTGGCGATAATTTTTCCTTTTCGTCCAATGATAAATGCCAATGTGGAGGACAGCGCTGACCTCCCCTCTGACTAACCTCTAATGCGAAGCCATGTTTCGGTCTCTGAAACACGTCCAGCGGCTGAGCTGCAGCCTCCGGGGTTTGCAAACCCACAACGTGAACTCCAAAGCCCTTATCTGCACGTCCAGGATGGCTGCCTCAGACTTCCGGGTCGAGCGTGACACGTTTGGTGAGCTAAAGGTCCCGTCGGATAAGTACTACGGTGCCCAGACTGTCAGATCCACCATGAACTTCAAGATAGGAGGACCCAGTGAGAGAATGCCTCTTCCAGTGATCAAGGCCTTTGGGATCCTAAAGAAAGCTGCGGCTGACGTCAACAAAGATTACGGCCTCGACCCAAAGATTGCAGACGCGATCATGCAGGCAGCAGAGGAGGTTTCAGCTGGAAAGCTGGACGATCACTTCCCTCTGGTGGTGTGGCAGACGGGATCTGGAACCCAGACCAACATGAACGTCAACGAGGTAATCAGTAACAGGGCGATCGAGATCATGGGAGGCCAACTGGGCTCCAAGGATCCAGTTCACCCCAATGACCATGTCAACAAAAGCCAGAGCTCCAACGACACCTTCCCCACTGCCATGCACATCGCTGCAGCCACTGAGGTCCACGGGGTTTTGTTGCCAGGTCTGCAGACTCTTCATGATGCACTAGCTGCCAAGGCTGAGGAGTTCAAAGACATCATCAAAATTGGGCGGACTCACACCCAGGATGCTGTGCCGCTGTCACTTGGGCAGGAGTTTAGTGGTTATGTCCAACAGGTGAAGTACAGCATTGAAAGAGTAAAAGCTGCCATGCCCAGGGTGTACGAGCTGGCAGCTGGAGGAACCGCTGTAGGAACTGGGCTCAACACCCGCATCGGCTTTGCAGAGAAAGTCGCCTCAACCGTCTCAGCTCTCACTGGCCTCCCATTTGTCACAGCTCCCAATAAATTTGAAGCTCTGGCTGCTCACGACGCCCTGGTGGAGCTAAGTGGAGCCCTCAACACCGTGGCCGTCAGCATGATGAAGATAGCCAACGACATTCGCTTCCTCGGATCAGGACCTCGCTCTGGTCTGGGGGAGCTCATCCTGCCAGAGAACGAACCAGGCAGCAGCATCATGCCTGGTAAAGTCAACCCCACCCAGTGTGAAGCAATGACCATGGTGGCAGCCCAGGTGATGGGGAACCATGTAGCCGTCACCATCGGAGGCAGCAACGGACACTTTGAGCTCAACGTGTTCAAACCCATGATGATCAAGAACGTGCTGAACTCGGCGAGGCTGATCGGAGACGCGTCTGTTTCGTTCACTAACAACTGCGTGGTGGGAATCCAGGCCAACACGGAGAGGATCAACAAGCTCATGAACGAGTCTCTCATGCTGGTGACGGCACTCAACCCTCACATCGGCTACGACAAGGCGGCGGCCATCGCCAAGACGGCGCACAAGAAGGGCTCTACGCTGAAGGCTGTGGCCGTAGAGCTGGGATATCTGACAGAGGAGCAGTTTGATCAGTGGGTGGTTCCCAGTGACATGCTGGGACCTAAGTGAAGCATCAACGCCAAAACACAGAAAATAAAAATTGTTTGAATCTTAAGATCACCACAGAAAAGTCTGTCAGTCACAGCTCTGTACGGCTGTTTGTGTGAACTGATTAGGAACCGAGTTTGACTTAAGGACATTTAACGTTTACCCTGAAGTCACTTAATTTTAAATGTCAGGGTTATATCAACCATTAAAACAACAGCTGAAGTGCCAACATCTGTACTTTATCATACCGCTGGTTCCACAGCAGTACAAATTAACATCCTCCATACGGTTGGTTCACCATTTGTGCAATATCCAAAACAATTTGTAATAAAGAGAAATGCAGTACGAGTTTGTTTTGATTTTTTCGTGACATTTCCACCAACAAATACACACACACACATTGATAATACCTAGAATATCAACACTATTTACCAATCGTGGCAGTGAATGAAATAAAAGAATTGCAATATTCAGTACACCTTTATTGAACACATGAGGAATAACAATAGACTGATAATTAGCGGAGCATCAGTCAGTTGTGATATTATTATAAAAAAGACTCGAAAAACAAACAGTTGCTCCTCTTCTACTTGGTCCAGCTGACTTTAGGGATGTCATAATGCTCTGTCAGGTTGTCCAAGTGACGATTAAAGTCCTGGCAATAAAAAAAAATACAAAACATTTCAATACTATAATTCTACATGTTTGTACCAGAAGCAGTGATAAACTCCTAATATTATACATGGTTTAGTTGCGTCGAATCTTTACCTCCACTCTGTGTTTGTGTGTTTTCGATGCTTTGTTTAAAATCCGTTCCATTTGCTGGAAAAAAGGAAACAGTGCATAAATACAACAGATATTCTAGACACAAAGTAAACTTTAAAGATGAAGTCAACTTAGGTGTAGCTGAGGAGGGAGTGAACAATGGAAATAGTGGTTCTTTGAGCACACTGGTCTGCAGTAACTCACTCTTTTCTCCTGCATCTTGTCAAAGGCGATCTGTGCGGGTGTCCTTTTGTCGATGTAGGCCTTCTTAGATTTCAGCTCCTCGTTGTTGTTGTCGTTGGCAACTGCCTGCTCCAGGCGTTCCTTCCTCTCTTTATCCTTCTTCTTCTTCCTAAATGGAAAAATCGAATCAATAATTTCAACCAAACATCTGTCGACAGCCTGACAGTAGATGTGTAGAAAAAGCAATTACAAATATGAGAGGAAAAGGAAGATTCCTGGAAATGTTAAACTTGTAATTCAATTTAGCGTGTTTACTCTGCAACACAACAGATACCGACTTTCTTATAATCCTTATACATGTTTCAGATTCCTTGTCTTGATTAAAGTTTTTACTGGCTTGTACTTGATATATCTGGTTCACTAACTGCTTTTGCTCAGTCTGCTAAGTGATGCACATTGTTTTGCTTTTTTTGCTTCAACACATTACTAAGGTCGTTTATTGACATTAGGATAACTCGTGACATCAAACTTCTAAGTTGTTTCAGTGTTTAAAATAGAATACATCTTTTATTTAGTTTCTGACGTTTGTTAGTAATAATTGTATCTTTGCTACGCTGACATAGCTACAAGTAAACATAACATGTCAAGCAGAAAAATATGTGAAAATCTTATTTTGTAAGTCAGATTTTGTTTAATAACCTACACAGAAAGGCTAAAGCATCACAAGCTAAGTGTTTCTAGCAAACAGGCTACTAGTGTTCTGGGTCAACTGGTGACTGTTTTATCTTAAGACTAATACGCCAAATGCTAGCAGACTTATCTATTTAGTAGAGTTGTTTTTGCCACAAAAACCCAGACTATGTGATCTTACAAGAGTTTCTTTTTATTTGTTTGTCATTATTAATGCATCTAGTGTTTAACGTCGTCGATGCTACCGACTAACCACTCACAGATGCTAAAGCTGCTAAAAGCTAACATGTTTAGTAGCTGTATTGCTAGGCGTTATATGGTAACGCCACAAATCTTTAGGAAAGAATACAATTATATAAGCGAATAATATAGCGACGTTTCTGGCCTTCAGTTCTTCGCATTTGCAACAGAACTTGAATTTGATCATCAATTTACATGGATTCAAAATGAACGCCAACACCCACACTACTGTTGACGATTTGCTTTTTTGTGTATTTCCTCGATTGACAACATTTTAATCATTATTTATTGGCAGTCCTGTACCTACTTTTTACCAGCCGACATATTTCCCATGCCTTTAAGCTTCAGGGCGCTCTTCTGAACTCCAGAATACTCGGACATCTTCCTCGAGATTCAGCTCAAGCCTCTTCTAATCTCGGGTGTTCTTTTTCTTCTTCTTCTTCTTCTTTTTCTTCTTCTTTGATTTTCTGGCGACTGCGAACGATTTCTTCTTCGTGTTGTCTTTGTGGTAGAAATGCAGCAGTGACAAGGGCCATTACTGCCTCCTACTGAGTGTAGGTCAGGTGACTCTCCTTATAACTTTTTTTTTTTTTTTTTAATTATCAAATAATAAAAACATTACCAAAAAAATTACAAAAATACAAAACACAACCTTGACAATCAAGAACTAAGCAGAAAGTATATTTATTATATTACATTTTATTATATTATATTATATTATATTATATTGCATTGCATTGCATTGCATTGCATTATATTATATTATATTATATTATATTATATTATATTATATTATATTATATTATATTATATTATATTATATTAATATTAAACTTTTGTTCGGAGGCGTAGAGCAGCCAAAGGGGAAAATATATTTATTTATATTATATGAACTACATAATGATATTGTACAAACATTATATTATATTGTACAAACAATTTAATAATGCTATTGTACAAACATGTTATATTGTACAAACATATACTTATAATGTACAAACAATATAATATCACATTGTACAATATAATTATATTCTTCGTACAATGTCATGTTTGTACAATATAGTGATCTAAGTTGTATTTTTCCCTGTGGCAGCTCTACGTTTCTGTACTTTTGATATGACGAAACCCATTAAAATTAATTTATTTAGCCTTTAGAGCTAACGGCAAACACAAATACCTTGTTCTTCAAATTCTTATATAATATTCTTAGAAATCTACGGGCTTGCCGCTTTATAACGTAGAGCCCTGCAGTTCGCCCTCCTGTCCACACGGGGGCGCAACACACTCTGCCAGTGAGGGGGAGATGAAACACACACCGGAAGCAGGGTGAACTACGAATGTCAAACTGTCGCATGGTGATCTTACTTTGTCTTCAGCTAATATGTCAGGGTGTCGTTTATTTAGCGTGGTTGTGTTAACGAAATGCATTAAAAGCAGCCGTGCACCGCTGTTGTGTTCACCTAGTGTGCTGGACAGAGTGCAGAGGTGTGGATATGCCAAGAAAGTTGGTGAGTAAAGGATTTGCTTATACAAACAAAATATAAACCCCGTTGCACTGCTGTGACCAGGCACTGAAAAATCGTATTATTGCAAAGTATTTTAACTTCATGGTGTATTTTCGGTGCTCCCTTCCATCCCATTGTTTTCTTGTTACTGGTACTTAAAGCGTCTCTCCTTGTGTTGTAGTGGGTAAAGGAAAAGGTAAAGGTATGGTAAAGGAGGAGCTGAAAGGTCCAGAGGTGTGTACAGACCCTGTCAGACTCACCTCATATGCAGTCGGAGCCAACATCTATAAACAAGGGGAAGACCCCAAACTGAAGCCTTTTGAAGAATATCCTGAGTGGTGAGAGGAAACCCTTCGATCCATTACCCTGTACTCAACATACAATCCAGCACCTGTTGTGTGGATTTTTAGTCTGGTTTAAATGACTTTGTCACATGTAAAAAGGCTTTAGCAGAGATACATTTAAAACATGTAGGATGTAGGATGTAGGACCCTCAAAGCCTGTTATTGGACACTTTGTTGCAGGTCATCTGTTAGAAATTTATTCTTTAAAAAAAAAAAAAAAAAAAAAGTAGTTGTATTTATTTTGGCACTTGTTTTAGCATTAAGTGGTTCCAGTCTTCATATAACAATGTTAAATGTGTGCGATACTCATGGGTAGTCCATGATAACACCAAGATATGGTGGCTGTGCTTGAAATAGGATATCTATTGTATTATATTTTGGGACTGTTTCTTATTTGAAGTTACATATTAGGGCTGAACGATTAATTGCATTTGCGATATTCTCGCAATATCACTAAACGCGATTTTCTAATCGCAAAGGCTGCAATTTTTTAGTTTTTTAAATTTTTTTCTTGTACTGTCCTGTTAAGTTCAGAGAGTGTTTAAGAACTGCAGTCCACGTTTACATGTTTCATGAAATGTGAAGTTAGTTAGTTGAAGAGGTAAATCCACACATTTGTTTGCTTTAAATTGTATATTTTATATTTATTTAAAGTTGAAATAAATCTGAAATTGTTTATTATGAAACAGATTAATTTATTGCTTGTGTATATTGTAAAATACATGACAAGAGGCCCTTGAAAAAAATAATCTCATATTAAATTGCAATATTTAGGAAAAGAAAATTGCAATTAGGTTATTCTCCAACATTGTTCAGCCCTATTACATATCTTCCTTTTCTCACACTGTCTTTCCTCCAGGTTGTTCAATCTGAATCTGGGGGAGCCGAAAAAGCTGTCAGAACTAGAACCAGACAGCTGGGAATACTGGAAAAGACTGAGGAAAGAGAACATTTGGCGTCATAACAGATTGCATAAAGGGAAGAAGTTTTAGTTCCTTCTTCCTTGAAGTTTAACTCTGGACTGAAGAAATGTGGCTGTGACCTTTAAGAATGACGTCAAGTTCATTAAAAACAGGTTTTTCCATCATCACTATGATTCTTGTCATTCAGTTGTTGGTTTTCCAGAAGTCAGGCAGTGTGTTGTGATAACTAAACTTTTTTGTTTTTTGTTTTTGATGGACCATTTTGTATTGAACCAGGAAGTACAGCACTGATCATGCTAACTAAATAAAAGCTTCTGTGTATAAATGAATGCTGTTTGATTCATTGCTTCAGAGGGAAAACGTTACTCTTATGACAATTGTACATATACTGGTATATGATTTAGTATAGCAGTGAAGCCATAGCAGCAGTTCTCACTACTTTCCACAGTAATAAATTATTAAATACTCTTGACAGTTTTATTTGACATCATTAACTGCAGTAAAACCATAGTCACACTCATAAATATCAAGTGGTTAGCCAACATTGTAGCTTCATGGATATCTAATTACTTTTGCAGCACTAATGCACCACAATAAAGTGCATACAGTGTATATTAGCCTTCATTTTAAGCATTAATATTATCTAGTGTGAGTGAATTTTGCACGTTCTTCCATAGTTTCCTATGTTTTCATCAGATTGAAATGAGTATTTAGTACAGTCATACCTTCTGCAACATCACATGCGATAGAGATGCCAAACAACTCAAGTTAAGGCTTTTAAAATTTAGGTAGGTTCAGTACTTTGCATTGTCTTTGCCTGTGTTGCTATGACAACCCCATATGCAGGCTATGGTCCTGTAGCCAGCAGAGGAAATTAGAAGCACAACTGTGGAGGAGTGGCTGACAAATGGCTTTAGGTGCCTTTTTTTTTTTTTTTTTTTTTTTTAAACATAGAAAGCTGTCTTGTTCTCTGTCGCTCAGAGGTTATGTTCACCGGTGGCTCGGTAAGTTCCACATCCACTGACTCTTAACATATCTGTGATTATGTTTATTTCACTGAAAATGATTGATACTACTTACAACCTTTGAAATTATTTAAATGTGACGACTGCACACAATAGGCAGGATTTTTTTTCTCCTATACAAACTGTTAGTCAGTAGAATAGTATTAACCTTGGTGCTTGCGTAAATGGAATATATATATATATATATATATGAATATAATTCCAATAGGGTTAGCCCTTGTCACCCACTATCATCCCATAAAAACAGAATCATTCTCAATTTTCTTAAATGTATTTAATGACAATATTGCCGTGCAAACCTGAGATGATGCTACACAGTATATGACAGTATAGCAACATTAAAAAGCTTAAAGATAAAACAAAAATGTCAAGCTGGTGGTAATACTAAACAAACAATTCCCTTTTAAACTCAATTAGTTGTTTTTTTAATCAAAAACTAAAAGTACATCAGAACACAAAGGTAATGCAGTAGTATATGTAAATATTTTACCTTTTTTTTAAGGATGGATGGCTTTAAAAAATCACTTTCATCTTTAAACCACAATCTTTGCTTTCTCTTCTTTATGCGTCCAGGTATTTGCCTGAAACTCTCACTCTCACTTTGGCTTCCAAATCACCAGTTGAGGATCAATTTATAGAATATAATATGAATGTGGAAAAAATGAACATAGGCAGTCTCAGGGAGGAAGAACTGATGAAGTTGGCTAAGATGTTGGATAGGTCCACCTGTGGATGGAAGGAACTCGCCAACGCTGCGGCAGCTCATGATCCTAGATTTCGCTGCAGGTAAGACACTATATTCTAGTTCAGGAAGTTACTACTCTAAGCTCTTTACTTATCCTTATCATTTTATTCATTTAAACTGCTGTATGTTTAGGCTGCAGGTAAGTTTATTAAAGGCAAAGCTATTTTACAATATATATATATATATATATATATATATAGCTTTGTGTGCTTTGTTCTCTTGCACTTCTGCTTCCTGCTTTCCACTAACATTTCCTTTCAATGTGATGTTAGTGTTTATTCATTTTTAAAACTTAATGTTATATATTCATCAATCTTTTTTTCTTCTGTCTCTTCCTTTAATTTACAATGTTGATTATTTTTTCTTTTTATTATGATGTTTATTATTTTTATTATATTATTTTGATGTATTTATTGGTCTATGAGCAAAAATCTGATTAAAATGTTTTGAAAATTGTTTGAACATGGAGGTTGTGATATTGTGGGGCTTCATTCTGGCATGTTCCACATGACTAGTGTCCCATTGAAATGTTCCCTGCAGTGAAAGGGAGAGAACCAGCTGCTCCATGCAGGTACTGAGTGCTGCAGGAAGCCCAGCTCGCTTCCTCCTGGCCTGGCTGGCTGATCGGTCCTGTTCTCTGGACTTTCTGCTTCATTGTCTGAAGAAGATTGGCCAAAAGGAAGGAGTGCAGTTCCTCACAGCTGCAGGTACAGAGCTAAGTAATAGCTCCACAGACAAGTACCAGAGAATATATCAGTTGCGCTTTATTTCCACACGTTTTTTTTTTTACCATCATTCATTCATTTTATTGTTTAGTCAAACATTATTTAGCTGTTTATGGGTTTTAGTAAAGCATGGATTCACATGAAAATAAATAAAAAATCTACATGAATGTAGTTATCTTGTAAATCTTTTTTTTAACTCCTTTTGATTACAAAGATGTTTAAAAACAAAAAGTTCTTTGTGTACGTGTGTGTGGGTGCGTGCGTGTGTTTTAGTGGCTGTGCAGATCCAGATCACAGTGCAGCCTCAGTCCCAGCAGGCAGTGGTGGGCAGCGTAGTGAAGTTGAGCTGCAGAGCGTGTGGTCCACCTGATCTCACCTACCAGTGGTTCAGAGGCAAAGATGAGGTCTTTTTTCACATTACATACAATACATTGTGATTATGATGTCATTTTGTCTCATTGTGATTCTGTTTACTCACTTTCCAGATTCATGATAAAACTGGGGACTCCCAGGACCTGGTTTTGTCCCCTTTACTTCCATCCCACCAAAGTCACTATATCTGCAGGATCAACCATGGAGAAAACTATATCTTCTCTCAATGGGCTCATGTGAGCGTGATCGACTCTTCAGTTGCCAGTCCAGGTACCTCCGTCTCTCATCCTTCATTGTCCTGGTTTGTCTCCATCACCTGATATACATCATGTGTTTGTTTCGTGTCAGGCAGCAACAGTATCTTTTCACGCACCGAGAGTAGGCTGCGGATCACCCTTCATCCACTTTCTCAATCTGCATCCGAGGGCGAGAGTCTGTTTCTGGAATGCAAAGTGGAGGCAAGCCCCCCTGCCCAATATGAGTGGTATCATAACATGGTGGCCATGTTTCAGCATAAATCAAGCTCCCTCAAAGTGAGTTGTTTTCCAGCTCTTTATCCAGCTGTGGTTCATATGGGCTATAGTGTCCTGCGTATTTCAGGGAGTCAGCTGTCCTCTATAGGCTTTCTGGAGAGATTCATAGTGATACGTTCAATAGATTCAGGTGTGTTGAAGTAAAGAAGAGCTTTCAAATGTGTGTAAACCTTCAGGAATGAGGTAGACTCCCTTGTTTTTTAATGAAGTTTAGAACTAAAAAACCAAAATAAAGAATATTCAGTGACACTTTACTCAAAGTTTTATACATAAGGCTGAAATTACGCTGTCATTAAGTGTTGTTTACTAAATTATGACACCTTTGGAGCTATGTTGGCATTTTTTTGGGTTAGGTAGAGGGATCTAGTGGGGTTAGTTAGGGTTAGGGGTCAGGGGCTAGGGTAACGAAGGTTTAGGGTTAGGGTAACGAACGACACTTAATGACGCGCCTTCATGGCACCTTATTCATGCTAAAGATAGGTGTCATGTCATAATGACAGCATAATGTCAGCCTTATGTTACCAAGAAGGGCTCACATCAGTGACTAAAGTGGTCCAATTCTCATACATACATGACATCATGTATTATTATATCCTACAGTTTCCTGCTGGTGTTTTATCCTCTTTATTTGATAGATCCCATGTGTGACCACTGCGCACAGAGGACAGTACAGATGTAAAGTGTTTAACCTGTATCACCATGCATGGAGCGACACTGCAACAGTCATTGTCGGTGAGTTTAAAAAGCAAAAGGTGAATGGGTATAAAACGAGGAAATAATGCTGAGAATTTATGGATGGATGTGACTTGATAGAACTGTCAGATTTCATTTGATTATTTTTTTTATTTATTTCGAACATAGGAAACAAAAAAAAAAAAAAAAAGATTTGCAATTCAGTTTACATTTCCAAAATGGTGTGGGAAGAAGTAAATACTGAACAGATAATTCAATGCTTCAATAAAACTGTTTCTACTGCACTGTCAGCTGTTCCTCTTTTTCACTTTACAAACAGAACCCAGTTCCATAACAGAGTCCTCCTGGGTGGAAATTGATCGTGGTTATGGTAACGTTTTTTTTTCTGGTTCCATATTATTTAAAAAGAGATGCAAAAGTTGTTCCTCTGTTCATGTTTGCTGTTTGATTTGCGCCTCTACGCCCTTCCTGCACGACAAAATCCAACTTTAAAAATGGTGACTCTAAAAGTCAGCAATAGATAACAGTCAGTCTTTGTTATTGTGTACCCCTAGATTCAAAGGAAGTCCACAGATCAGCCGCTGAACTTGATCCGCTGCATCAGACCCTCAGCCCACCCTCATCAGCCACAGAATTCTATGGTAAACAAAAACAAACTACCGTCCAGTATCAGCAGATGTAAATATAGATGTTAAATAATGTGAGTGTAATGAATCTGTTTTTTTATTAGCTACAGACAAAGTGGCGCTCCTCATTGGTAACATGCACTACCATCACCACACTCAGCTAAGTGCTCCCATTGCTGACGTCCATGAGTTGGCCAACCTGCTCAGACAGATGGACTTCAAAGTGGTTTCCCTGCTCAACCTCAACTTGCAGGAAATGCACAGGGCTGTCACTGGGTTTCTTTTGCTGCTCGACAAGGGAGTCTATGGTTGGTCTATAACAGTAACCCCAGATAAACAATGTTAAAAAAAAACAAGCACAAAGCCGAATAGATTCTTTAAAGTGAAGATAATACGTTTAAAGATTTTAATAATAGTAAAAAATAGACCTAAATTTCATTTATATAGTCATTTTAAAACATTTTTTAGAGGACTTTCACATGGGTACTTCTCATCCTATTCATGTATTTTTACTGGAGTTTGTTTATTTGTTTGCCTATTAGCAGGATTACATCGAAAGTATTAAATGCATTTTGACTCAACTTACACTTTCACTCCAACTGTTAATGTAGAAATTGTAGATAAAAAGATACATGTTTTTGGACCGGTGGAAAACCAGAAAACTGAAAAAAAAAACCAAAGTAGACTCACCATGGCAAACAGATGAGGATGTAGCGCCAGGGAGTAAATACATCAGTCTATTCCTCAAAGGCACTCAGTTTGAATAAATGAACAAATAAATACATGCTTGATATTAAATTGAAGGTAATTGAAGTTTAGATGGAAATCTGTTTTGCTCTGTAATCAAAGGGATTATTAGAATATTATTGTATTGGTTCTGCAGGGCTGCTATATTTTTCTGGTCATGGCTACGAGAACTACGGCAACAGTTTCATGGTTCCTATTGACGCCCCGGCCTCCTACACATCAGAACACTGCTTGTGTGTTCAGGATATCTTGACCAGGATGCAGGAGAAAGAAACAGGACTCAACGTGTTTCTGCTTGACATGTGTCGCAAAAGGTTTGGAGGAGATCTTTAGTTTGTCCAAATGATTTTCGTTTGCTGGGCATTTTTCTGTGAAGTGCTTTTTTCTTCTTCTTCTAGAAACCCATATGATGATGTCATTGTACAACCTGGCCTGCTGAAGGTGACAGCTGACATAGTGTTCGGTTACGCCACGTAAGATGACTCGTTTTTTAACATCACCAACTACAGTTGTGTGTAAATCTGGGATTTTCATACAAAGTTCTCTTTTTTTGCCAACAATTTCCTTTCTTTTGTGCTCAGATGTATTGATGCTGAGGCTTATGAGGTGAAGAGGGAGGAGAGGGAGATCTCAAACGGCATCTTCATTAGCTTTCTCAAGCAGCGAGTTAGTGAAGATGAGAAGGTGACTGTTATGCTTGACAGAGTTGCTGAAGGTAAAGCAAACACAATAAACCAAGTTACACCAACTGTCCACTCTGTTAGCCAATGAAGACATACTTACATACATTATCTAGACTCGTGTGGCAGGAGGAAGTGAAGCTGGAATTGATTTAGTGGCTAATTAATCATGATATATAAATGTTGTTTATTTTTCTAGATATGGGTCGTTGTAAGATCACACAAGGAAGACAGGCTTTGGAGCTGCGCAGTAATCTCTCTGAAAGACGTTCTCTTACTGATCGTATACAGATCACATATTGTCCTACTTCCTATTCAGCACGAAACCAGAACTGGGCCAAAGCTCATGGTACAGTTTTGAAAACTACTAAGTCAATTATTAAAGGACATTAATGGGGTTGTAATAATTTCTGATCATATTCTTATCTCACCAACCTTAAATTATTTTTTCATAGACCTGCCGCTGATCCAGTCCCTTCAGTTTGAATGTGGAGTAAAAGTTCAGCTTGGGTTTGCTGCAGAATTCTCCAATGTCATGGTTATTTACTCTCGCATACTTGAGAAACTAGAAGAAATCTCATTCTGCTCTGCTCAGCTTACTGATTTTCCAGAGGTTTGTTTGTCAGTACACTATTTATTATCAAATGTACTTGATTGTGTTACTATCAGAGGGCTTCAGCTCTGGTCCTAAGGAGGTAACGCCCTACTTGTTCACTTTCATAATCTTCATTTGATGTCTCACTATGGGATGTACGCCCTTGATGCAATTCTCAGAAGCAACAATGTCATTACGCCAATCCTGATTGGCTAGTGAAACGTATCCGTCCGCCGCAGGTAGTGCCACCTACCATGAGTAGTTCTCACTCGGAGCATATTTCGTGTCCACTAGTGGCTCAACTGTCTGCAGTCAAACCTTTTTTAGCCTCCGTCGCTGGGCGCTGTTAGTCCGGCACTTGTTCCTCAGTCACACCAGACTAACCTTGTCTCTGCGCTCGGTTTAGCACTGCCCTCGACGCCCCACCATGCCTGTCGAGCTTTCCTGGATGGTTAACACACCAGTTAACGGCTCGATTTAACTGCCTCGATGCCCCACTTTGGCTGTCGAGCTTCCGGACGATTAACACACCAGTTTACGGCTCACCAGACAACCCTTCTTGCTTGGGGGAGTGAGAAGAGGTGCTTACTTTGAATGGCGTAGTACCGTAAGCCTGCGCTACTTATGGTAGGCACTACCTGCAGCGGACGGATACGTTTCACTAGCCAATCAGGATTGGCGTAATACGATTGTTGCTTCTGAGGGCTGAAGCAGGGGCGTGCATCCCATAATGTGACATCTCACTCATAATACTCAGAGAACTGGGGTTATGTAAATAAACTTGAGTTTTAAATGTATCCTTAAGTTAGCCCACAACAGTGTAGCGTGTTAGTGAAAGGTAGGCTTGAATTATCATGATTACAATTGTAGTTTGGTTCAATTTATAATAAAACACAAGCTACGAGATACTTAGAGTATATGATCCAGAGCTGCCCCTCCCTCAGCAAAGGTCGCTTCCACCAGGATACGTTCAAAAGACTGAAAAGTAAGCAAATAAAACCTGATGTGCCCTTATTGTAATGTGATGTGATATGGAATCAATCTATATACAGTGACCTAATTCAAATACATTTTGTCTTTTGTAAACGCAGACACACACATGCACTCCCACTAATACATTAATTTTCCTATTTCTTTGGCAGGATGTGGATGTCGACCTGAAGAAGAGTAACCAGGAGACTTTGCTGGAAGCAGGCAGTTTGTTAATGATAGAGGGGAACCTTCCTCCATCAGAGAGTTCTGTTCTATACACACGTGTCAGCAGCCTGCAGAGATTAAAGGTCACACCTTCTTTAGCTTTTGGTTTTTAATTTTCAGCACTTTGAGTGTCTGGTTTGACAGTCGAAGATATATGATCACCTACTTATAGCTGTCGATTTGTCAAAATGTATTTGTCAAACAGAGCAGTTTGATCTCATGTGTGCCGCAGAATATTGGCGGGAAACACAAGCAATCCAACACGTAAATAAGTATGTGAGGCAGGGACAATATCCAGGCAATCAGCAACACTGTGACAGATATCAGTCCCTACAGGATCTTCACTTCAATTCCCTTGATCTTTCGAAGAATTTTTATTTAATTTGGGCAAAACTTGAGTGAAAATGTAAATAAAAATGCAGAACTTTGGAACATTTTTCAACAATATGAGATTAGAAATGACTGCCATCATGTGATAAAAGCATGGGAAAACCGTGAGCCCTGCAAATATTGTGGAGTGCCATTGAGTTTGTGTATTTGGAGGAGCTAGGATATCTACAACTGAATAAGTTGGTAATTTAAACAATAATTCATGGTTTCTCTGCATTTTTACTTTCTACTGCGGGCCAAATTGGATACTCTAAACGGCCGGATTTAGCCCCCGAGCTTTGTGTTTTACACATGTGCTATGAAAATATTGAAGTCTCATACACTTTGATTGGATTTCATGAGATGAATATTGGACTGTGATACATTTGCGAACATTTCCCTCTGTTCCTGTGTGTTACAGAAGGAGCTAACGTTCACCGTGTGTCTCCATTACACTTACTCTGATGTGGATGATGAAATACAGGAGAGGCAGCTGGTGACAGTCGGCAAACCACTCGTCGCCAAACTCAAACTTCATGAACTCAAGGCGTTTGAAACCAACTCTGGCTCTTCGTCTTTCACCCTCGACTCCTTCAATGTTCCTGAATGTTCCTCCCTTGGAGACGGATTGACCTCAGGAGAGGCTCTAACCATCACTAATACACCAGAGGAAACAAACAGCCCAGAATTATTAGATGCCCCCAAACCTCTTGTTGCCAGCTAAATGTCTGCCACACAGCCAAGTAAATAATACCAAATACATTTTTAGTGACATGCACCATTTACATGTCAAATCAATCTGTTTAACACATTTCTTACAAACAAGTGCATCATAATTTGCTTTACATTAATAGACAAAAAATGTAACTGATTTAAAAATGTGTAACTTTCCACATTAACTATGAATCTAACTTCTTCTTGTGCTTTTTTTTTTTTTTTTCTACTTGTCTGCACATGCTGTCAAAGGTCAACACCACAGGAAGTGCAATCATTATGAGACAGCAACGCATATTTTGTTATTGCAATAAAATACATTGATTTATTTTATTGCTTAATTGTGACCATCACCAGCCCTCCCTAAGGAAGGGTAAGAAATCTTTTATTATAGGGAGGATATAAAAAGGGAGAGCAGTGTTACACCTAAGTGGAGGGGGAGGGGGAAGGACCCAGGAACTGCCTTGGGCCCGCAGATGCAGCCAGGCCAGCAGAAAGAGCGGGGGCCAGGGAGCCCCAGGCAACCCCCCCCCCCCCCCCCCGCGGCCGAGCAACCCCCCAGATGCCCCCAAGATCCCAGGCCGAGAGGCAGCCACCGCCCCCCCACACACACATCCGAGGAAGCCCCAAGCAGCCGAGCACCCAGCGCATCCCCCCACCGACCCCAACCCCCAACTCCAAGCCCCCCCGCCAGCATCCAGCCCCCCCACCCACCCACACCCAAGCACCCAACCCCCCGAGGGAAGGGCCCAGAGAGCCCCCCGCCCGAGACCCCAGCAGAGGAGCCAAGGCCCCCGCCCAATGTTACAATTCTGTAACATTAACCTTATTATACTTTTCACTAAATGGCATTTTCACAAATGTTAATATACAAAACAGAAACCGCTGCTTTCTATTTTTGAAAATGAAGTCAAGCAAGATATGAAAACCATCAAACACTCCACTAATATGAAAGCCATTAAGATTTTTGATTTATGTGTTCTCTTCAATATTTTTGTACAATGTTTTACTCTGAAGCTGTACCTCTGTATGTTTGTCCCCCTGGCTGTTATTATTGCAATATTTGTGCTGTACTGTTTTATATTTTTGAATAAAGTTTGAAGAAAAAAAATGAAGTGTAATTTATTGATACTTTTGTAACCATGGCTTTAATATTGCACCAATATCGCAAAAGGTGTGCTTTTAAAATGTGTTTAAAGCGCCTGTGTTTACGTGTAGTACAGGGCTTTACCTGTGGCGGCACTATCACCCTACTGCGCATGTCCAAAGACGTTACACCGCTTCTTCGCCATTTTGAAGCTGCTGGTGCTTATAGAAGCGTCGAGGTGATTTCCTTCACAGCGCATAAGACAAGGTTTTACAGTGTGCGTTTGGATTCCAGAATTAGGAGTATCCACGAAGCAAACTAATGGCCAACTCTACAGCGGAGGCGGAGGTCCTGGCGGTCCGCAGGCTTTCGGAGCTCAGAGTCATCGACCTAAAGGCCGAGCTGAAGAAACGAAACCTGGACACCACGGGCGTCAAGAGTGTGCTATCTGACCGTTTAAAAAAGGTTTGCACTGTAGTCTACTACACACAGAAATGGTATTGATAATAACTGTTTGCAATGAACGTTGTGAGATTTACTTAATTACCAAAGCTGCCTATCTTTATGCTAGTTTGCTGCAGAGGCCTGTTGACCTGAAGGGTGTGCTAATGCGCTATGCTAGCTGGTTAATATTGAATCATAAATGCTCATTAAGCACATTGCTGTTGTAAATTTGACTTGAACCATCTAGCTTTTACTGCTTTGCTCAAACAGGCAATTGTGGAAGAAGGAGGGGATCCAGATGAGATCAGCGTCACCCAGGAAACAGTGCCAAAGAAAGCTAGTGTGACACCCAAACGTGGTGCTAAAGGTACTGTGTGTGTGAGAAGGGTGATACTAAAACCTGGAGACTGCGTGCACAGGTTTCAATATCACCAAGTTTATCATTGTACCATTTGTTAGAGATACTATCTTTTACCAGGGAGCAAATATTTATTCCTGGTTATTGGTTTACAGAGTTTTATTGGGTTTTACAAGCGATTATTTCCTACTGCTCGTAAATCCATTCTTCTTATTTATTTATTTTATTTATTATTTAAAAGGTTACCTCAATCAGATGTAGCTTTCGTTCATGTTTATAACAGGAACTATGCACAATGATACAATATTTATAAACTTATGAATATGCAGTAGGAACTACTCACCAGTAAATAAAGCCCTATTAAACTCCAGAAAACAATAACCATTAATAAATATTTGCTCCCTGGTAAAGATAGTAGCTCTAATCTCTTGTGTGACAACACGGATGTTTGTGAGTCCTCGTCAATTATGTTACTATGTTATTAAAATGTAAACATATGCAGGTCTGGGAAATTCTCTTGATTTGAATTATTTTTCAATAATGTTTTACATTCATGTCGTGTTGATAAAATGTTAAATATTCGATCTGTTGTCCTTTTGCAAAATGACTAATGTATCTGATGTATTTCACATTTGAATAAATTGTCAGACCTCCCAAAAAAAGACCTTGTCTGAAGTAAGCTTCCGTTGTGCAGAAAACAAGCCAGACAATGGGGAGCCTGAGGACAGCAACATTGAGGATAGTAATATCGAGGAAAGCAACGTTGAGGACAGCAACATTGAGGAAAGCAACGTTGAGGAAAGCAAAAAAGAGGCAAGCAACGATGAGGCTCTTACACTTTAAAGGAACATTTGCAGCAGTAGGACTTCAAATGTTTAACAAGTGTTATTTTGTTGTTGCTTCTTCAGGACACCCGGGAGGAACATGACAACGTGCAAGAGATGGACATCCTGCAAATGAGTGTTGTGGATGAGACTGAGAATGACGTTGAAATGGCAGCAGAGGATCTTGAGGAAGAATCTGACAATTTTTACAGAGATGAAGCCATTTTAGATGACGATGATTACAGGGGATTTGATTTGGATGATGGAAGAGGACCAGAGGTGATTGCTTAACATAGAACCTTGCCTCATATGTGTAAGTCAACAGCGTCTAACATTCTTCTCTGTATTTTAACAGATGGAAGATGCTGAGCTTATGGACAAAGATGAAAATATGACCTATTCATCAGAAAATGTGGTATGATTTAAACTAATTGTGATGAAAAATCATCTAAAGGTTCTTCAAACCTAATTTTTTTAAATATATTTTGTCTTTAAGGCTCATGATCTGGATGCAGATGAGACGAATGAAAACACAGGTACCGTAGAGCAAAGTTCTCCAAAGGTTTTAGGTGTTGAGCTTGGAAGTGCAAACAGACTGTTTAATTTCAATCAGAAAGAGAGACTGGAAGTCCAAAGGAAATTGCTCTCTTTGTGCAGAAATATGGCTAACCACTGACGATGGTTTCATCATAAGAGTCCGATCAGTGTAAACTGTTTTTGTCACCTGATTAAGTGAGAGTGGTTAACAAATTGATGCACAGTGAAAGCAATTGCATTCTACGGTCGGGGGCTTTAAGCTGTTGCAGGTATTTCTAGGTTGCCACAGAAGATGAAGCTAAAGAAGATTTCCTCAAGACTGATTGATCAACTCTGATAACTTTTTAAAGACTTTAAAGAAAACAACTGGATGTGAAGTTACTGGACTGAAAAGAACTCCTGCAGAATGCACATGGACTTAGTAAAAGCTGGAAGAAGACTGGCTGCTGTGACTTTTGCCCACAATGCTGATTTTGTGGCACTCTTCTGCGTTGAACTCTTTGTCTGCTGGCTATCAGGTGAACAGAGTGAACTTGTTGAGCTTGAGAACTGAGCTTTAGCACCTGTAGTTACTTGGTTGCCCTCCAGCCTTTGGGTCCTCTTCCAGTCTCTCATTAGGGTGATCACGTTAATGCTTAAAGAGCTCACAGCAGGGGTCACAAGGTTCCTAATCCAGGACTTTCCAGTTCCTCCTTTACCATTGATGTGTTTCAGAAGTGATTAAACTCTGTGCCATTCTATTCCTGTTAAATCCGTAGAAAATGACAAAGTAGCCGGGTCTTGTTTATCTGAGCCGCTTTACGAAGATGACCACGCGAGCCACGAGAGGAGCACAGAAGAAGAGCAGGGCGCCACCACCGGAGAGGCAAACAGTGTGTCCACCATACCTACCTCAGGAGAAGTGGCCAGCGACGGGGATGTTGTGGAGACCAACACCACCAATGAGGACGGGGATGCCAAGGATGTCCCAGAAGAGACTGTTGATGGTGAAAAAAAACTCTCGCAGGCTGTTAGTGTAAGCGAACAGGGCAGCACGGGTGAAACCGTAAGTTCAGAAACGGGGTCTAAGAAGGGTGAGGAGGATGAGAAGATGGAAGAGAAAGCTGCTGTGGATTCAGCCTCGACACTCAAAGAGTCCTCAGTAGAGGGCGATGATCAGAAAAAAAGGTTTGTTGCATTCTGTATCTTAGAAACCACAGTGGTTATCTCTGTTGCATTGGCCCCTTTGTGCTATAGCAAAAATTGGATTCTTCCTTTGAAGGTAAAATGGGTGCATTTCACCGTTTACTTCACTCGCCTATCCCTTCTTAAGGGTTTGTCTTTCAATCTTAAGCATATCATGGGACATGATGGATTGATTAGTGTTAAAATGCATAAAACCACTAAAGAAAAGAAAAAAGATTTTTCCTACAGGTTCCAGATTCTGGATCCTTACGGGTTTCTCCTTTTCCTATCCTTAGCACTGAGGAACAAGATACAAAGGCAGAGTCGAAAGAGGAAAAGGGTGAGAAAAGTAAAAAAAAAAAAAAAAAAAACATTTTTAACTGGAAGGACTTTTTTCCCCCAGTGGCCATAAATGGTTTTGTGTGTTTAGCTGCTGAAGATGGTGCTGCAGCAAGCAGTAGTAAAAATTTGTGGGTCAGCGGCCTTGCTTCCACAACAAGAGCAACTGATCTGAAGACACTCTTCAGCAAATACGGCAAGGTTTGTCTATTCAGACGTGAACGCTGTATTTCACCTGGACAATTGCAATCAATGATTTATACTTATTTACTTATTGCAGGTCATTGGAGCTAAAGTTGTGACTAATGCTAAAAGTCCAGGAGCTCGTTGCTATGGATTTGTCACCATGTCATCCACTGATGAGGCCACCAACTGCATCAGCCACCTGCACAGGACTGAGCTGCATGGGCGGATGATCTCTGTGGAGCGGGTGAAGGAATTGTTCTTTTTTTTCCAAAAAAATAAGCATTTTCTGAAAATTCAGCACCACTGGGTCTGACAACAGCTTTTGGAATCAAAGTTTGGATCCCAAACATATGTTAAAAAAACAAGCTTCTCGGTATTAATGCTAAATTTGCAGCTTTAAGTGCACTGAATGGGACACATGGACTTAGAGACTAATTACAGGAGTTTCTATAAAGAAGTCTTCATGTAGTTAAGGTTTTCATGAATGCAGATCTTTTATCAGCATATAAAAGGATTTAAGTAAAATACTTGGCACTTTTTTCACCATTTTATACATTAGCTTGTAGAGATATTTGCATAAAAGGACAAGCATTAGACTAGTTCTACAGGCTCGGTAACCATAAATGACTTAAAATGTGGTGCTGTATAATTAAACAAAAGCAGCCACTGTTTTGGGTATTCCCTATTGCAAAGAAAAGCAAAACACATTTCTGGGGTGTACAGAGTTTAGTAGCAACTTATTTTATTCTGTATTATTGAAAGACGTGTATCATCTACTCAAAAATATTCTTGTGTAAAAATTGCAGGCTAAAAATGAGCCTGCAGGGAAAAAGCCAGCAGACAAAAGCGACCCTAAGAAGGGCCCTGAGGACAGGAGACAATCGACAGACTCCAAGTAAGAACTATTGATAAAAAAGGCTTAAAGCAATAGTTTCCTATAAACACATCTTTTATATGTGTGATAACAATGCAGGCAATAAATATTGTTACATTTTTAATATTGACTGGTATTGAATCTTTTGCTCAGGGCTGAGGGTAAAGATGAGAAACCAGAGGGAGAAGGCACTGATGGCAAGGGTGAGACAAAAAGACTTTGCCATCTAAAATGTGACAAATAGAAGAAGGCAAATAACTGAATTGGATCATAATGTGTTTTCATTTGTTTCCTGCTGACAGGGCAAAATGAGAGGACTGTTGTTATGGACAAATCAAAAGGAGAACCTGTGATCAGTGTCAAAAGCAAAGAGAGGGTAAAGCTTGTTTTCATTAAACAATCCCTATTTGGTATATATAACATTATCAAATAATTGTTTTATTTTTATTTTTTTGAATTTCAGAGTTCAAAGACACGTGACCGCAAGTCCTCCAGTAAAGAATCGAGGGAAATCCTGTCTTTTGACCAAATCAAGGAGCAGAGGGAGCGAGAGAGGCAGCATCAACGTGAAAGAGAGATGAGAGAGATGGAGCGACGCAGAGTCCCGTAAGGATGCTGATTAAAACAATCAATAAGATAAGGATGTCCCAATCCCATATTGATATAGGTCCGATATCAGCAAAAAATGGGATTAGATTATCGAATTATATTGGTCTGAATCTAAAATTTCCGGGTTTTTTCAGGGTTTGATGGTTCAGACTTGCTGGGTTAAGACCGTCTGAAACTGGCCTTTAATCCCTTTTGGGATGTTTTTGACAGATGGGCGGGGAAAATGACTGCAGTCGTTCTTGTGTGTGTGTGTGTGTGTATATATATATATTAACATTGAAGAGTATTTAACTGAAACAATGCACAAAAAAACAAACTGTTTTGAAGTTAGTTGGATATTGGACATATTAGGCCAAAAATGGTCAATAGCTTCAATAGTTTTTGACCAACATATACGATACAAACAATGCTATATCGTAATTACAACCATATACAGTACATTGCATTTCTCCTGTTTCCAATTCACAACTGCATAAGTGCCATTTGAGCAGTCTTTAATGGCACAATGTGGGCAGGGCATTAGGACTAGGAACGTGTGATATTTTATCATTTATGATTTAGTAAAGGAGGTGGTTCCAGCGCCTCTAATTGACACGCCCCCAGTGTCTCAGGGCAGAGAGAACTGCTTGTTTTACATGATTTTGAGACCTAATTTTATATACTTAGCAATTTTTTTCATTTTTCAAATTTGGATCAGTGGTCAATGACATATTTCTGTGGTGTGACAAACTCTTTAACACGCTTTTTTTTTCTTTTTTCTGCTTTACATGGATTTTAATGATTATATTAAGTCGTTGATCTTCCTCCGTCCTCCCTTAGTGATCGCAACAGCCGTCCTGATCGTGAGCGAGAGCGGATCCGACTCTTCCGAGAGCGAGAGGAGAGGAACAACATGTTGAGGAAGAGACGCTGGTTGGAGGTACTGTCTCCTAATATATCTCTACACAAATAACACGTTGTTCTTCGCTCTTCTATTGGGGTGAAAAAAAACACATCCTGTTTATTTAAAATGTTTCAGTTTTTCCTGTTGTAGCTCCCTGGGACACAATGGAACCATTCCCCATTTTTTTTAAAGATATTGTGCTTTCCTTCATCAAGGAAAATTACCAGAATCTTTTGTGGTGTGCTTAGTTTGCTGAGTAACGTAACATTACAAAATGCAATGAAAGTGATTAACAATATGGCTTATTCTGTTCCTTTGTTAGATTCAGACATGCTTCAGATTACTGTACTTAGCTGTACTTATATCATCATTTCCGGATGGATTTTTCACTCTGATCCTCCCCTCAGGTGGAGAAGCAGCGCCTAGAAACAGACCGCATAGAGCGCCAGTTCCTGGAGCGTGAAAGACTTCGTATTGAGTACGAGAGGCGGCGCGAACAGGAGCGGATTCTCAGGGAGCGCGAGGAGCTCCGACGTCAGCAGGAGCAGCTGCGATACGAGCAGGAAAGACGACCCCCCATGAAGAGGCCATACGACATGGATGGAAGGTGATTATAGACGTTCTGTGACACCTTTACTGAAACACACGTGGTCAGTGAGTAACATTTGTTGGTTGATTTTTAGGAAGGATGACTGGCCTGAGAAGCGCGTGGCCATGGACGACCGCTATGGCCGTTACCAAGACTTTGATAACAGAGACCGAACTCGACTGCCTGGGGATGTGATGGACAGGAGAGATGGACGAGGAGTGGGCGGAGACAGAGATGGTCAGGTAAGAGTTGTATCACTCTATTTGTTGCTCTTTTAGTCTCAGAGACAAGGTCTCGGTTTATTTTTTTGTTTATTTGAATAAAGCATTAAAAAAAAGTTTAGCTAAACCTTAAAGAGGTCAAAATTAAATAATTAAATATAATTTCAACTACAAGAGGTTAAAATTAGATTATAACTAATGATTAAGATTAAAACCTTGGAGATACCTTGTAATTGTTGTTACTTGTATGGTCAGGCAACATCATTTAATGGATTTAGTGAAAACTAAAGCCTTGATCTTGGCATTAACAGTCAATAAGTTTGTTTCACATTAGTAAGTCAAAAGAAAATCCTTCTGTAGATAAAGGATTGAAGTCATTCCACTGCTCATTCTTTACTGGAGTTTATTTGTTGGTTTCCCAAATAGGCAGATAAGTTTCTAAATTGTTTCTAGAGTTGATTGACATTTAGAGAAGATCTCGGGGTGTTTGTATATGGAAGCAGGGAACCCCATTAGCAGTGAAGAACTGTTGGAAATGCAGTTTAAGAATGTGAAATATAGATAAGAAAACACAAATGTGGCATCATGGACTTTTGTAAGAGTAATCCTCTTTTTGCATTTACTGCTAATGACTTAAACTGACATTAGAAAGTATTAAATTAGGATGGCTGATTTCTACAGGAACCCTTTATCTGTTCTAGGAGTTTAATTATTTATTTTTTCCCAGCTGTTTTCGGAGCGTTCAGACAGACATGGACGAGACTCGTGGGGCGGAGGTTATGACAAGCGTATAAACTCAAGGTGAGCATCATGCTGAGCTGGGACGAGGCAAAACAATGTCCGACTCCCTCCCAAAAAAACACGTGTACTGACTAAACTTTTACTCTGTGAAAAATCCCAAAAAGCTGAACTACAATAAGCCCTCATTTCTATTTCTTTCTTTAATGTTGGTCACTCAGGGAAGGCGGTCGTGACTGGGACTCAGGTCGTAAGATGGATGGAGATCGATCCTGGCAGAGTAAGGCCATTCAACATTTGTTTCCATCACAACCAGTTACATTTGACTTCAGGGTTTTATCAATTCAGCCAGGAAATTTACTGCAAGCTTTGTCAAGAGATCATTTCTAATACTAAAGGTTTAGTCAGGAGGAGATGAAACCTGGTCTTTAGGGAGACGCAGCTGCCATGTTGCTGGTCACTGACATTGGTCTATACATATACAGTTGGTGTTTAAGTATTTAATGTGTTTTTGCATTGTTTGCTGTACGTTTTCAGACAGAGACGGTGCAATCCCAGGGCAGAGCCACATGGGACGTGGAGGAATGTCAGGGTAAATATGTGATCTGTGTTTAAGCTAATGCCATCATGTAGTGTTTCTTTGTACTTTAGACTTTATCTTTGTGTGCGTGTGTGTGTGTGTGTGTGTGTCACCAGCCGTGGGGGTTATATCAACACAGGAACCACACAGTCTCTCTCCGGAGCCTTAAACAGACAGAACCAGATGATGCCGGGCGGGATGCAGAGCGGAGCTTTTGGCAGACGATATTGAAATCCTCTATTGATTTTGTACATTGTGTTTGATGTAGGCATGATCTTATCTCTTCATTTTTATCACAATCCTCACGTTTTGTTTTCTAGTGACTTACTGTTCCATGATGATCACAAAGCCTAGAATTTGTTAGTGTTATGTGTGAATTTGCCGATGTGACAGTAATAAAGTGGGATATTAGACAACCGGCATTGTGGACCTAATTCCATTAGTCTGCTCTTTATTGTATACTTAAGTGAGTTTTTTTTTTCTTGCTGCTTAAAATAAAACAATGAAGGTTTTGCTTTAAAAATCAAATTTTGGAGAATTCACTACCTGTAGAGATTTGTAGTAAATGCTGTAATTTATTGCATTTTTCATTTATGGTTGCTTGTGTTTTTGCCTGAAATTAATGTTGATTTTGTCTGTTACAGGTGATAAATTTAAAATGAGTTATTTTTTTTCTTTTTTTTTTTAGTATCAGTTAAATGGCTTTGTGAGAAGTCCTGTTGCGATCATAGAGGATGCTACAATAAAAGCTGTTTTTCATCATTATGCTGTACACAGTGATTCTGCTGTAACCAACACTTCATTTATAATTGTTCAGCATTTAAGCAGAAGTGATAAATGTTTTGACCAACAGGTAACCAGTTTACCACATGGAAGCTTACACTTATCATACAGCATTCTTAATGTTAAATTACTTATGATTGATATTTCAGGAGAAATGGGGATTGCACTGCTGCCATCCAGTGGCTGTTTCAGACAAGAAGCTGTAGTCTTGAGTTTATTAAAAAATTGGAAGAAAATGATAACATGGTTTCCATTATGTCAATAAAATTGGGAACTGCTTAAAAACACATTAGATATCCCTTGTAAACTAAAGTTTGTTGTTTTTGGTCAGTCAGAGACGTTAAATTTGTATTTACTTAACTGTTGCACACTTCAGTAAACTCTTAAATGAATAACGGTGCACAGCCACTAATCCTGTACTGCTGCTTTCGGTTTTACTATCTAAAACACGTCAAACTCAAGGTCCGGGGGCCAAATCCAGCCCTTAAGATCATCTAATTTGGCCCGCAGGAGGAAGTAAAAGATGGAAAAAAGATGAATTATTGCGTAAATTACCAAATAATTCAGTTGTTTATCTCAGCACTAATTCAATTAAACTTCACAATGTTTGGAGAATTGAAATTTTCCTTGCTTTTATCATGACTGCAGTCATTTTAAATGTCAAATTGTTCGTAGGACTCAATTTTCCTAAAATTGTCACCAAATCAATCAAGTGTAAAAGAGAAAATTCTGCAGGGACTAATATGTCACTTATTGCTTGGATATTGTCGGTGCCTTAGATACTTTGTCATTTATATGTCGAAGTGCAAACTAGGGGAAATTGTTGTTGAAATTGCTTGTTTTCCAGCCTTAAATCTGCGGCCCACTTAAACTCAAACCACTTTGTATTTGGCCCCTAAACTAAAATGAGTTTAAACACCCCTGATCTCAAAAGAACTTCTCATAGCTGGTGTAACTACAGATTGTCCACTGGAGGTCACCAGAGAGCTGCTAAAGGCACCTGTTTTAATCTTATGACAGGTTGGATGATGATGAATACACAGACTAGAGCCTTTAGAGAACACAAACTAGTGACAAGCTCCAAAAATTCTCTTTGCCAGATATTCTCAGTCATTCTGATTATGGTCTCGACATCAATCGCACATTAAAGGTGCAAAGTCAGCAGCAGGAGGTGCTGTAAAACCAGCTTAAAGAGCTGAACATAGGGAATCATTTGCTGCGTTTGAAATTGCATACTAACGTACTACACACCTGTCTACTATTAGTATAATTAGGATTGATCATTCCCATGACTTATACTTCCAAGTTTCCCAAGATGCATTTTGAACCTACAATGACAAAAACCTGAAGCACGCCGAGGCTAAATATGTTAATTCGCCACCTTTGAAAGTTCTGAAAATATATTAAGCGAGAAAGTGACCAAGTAGAATATCATCATGTTGTCATTTGATCCATAAAACTCACGGAAACACATTTCATGCCGACATTTCTGAGATTTTCAGAGACCCGCGATTGTATCACTGACTAAACTTTCGGTTAACTTCAAAACAAAAGCCCTATTTACAAAGGTGTTAAAAACTAATGGACGACAAGAAGAGATGCTTTTGTTTTGAAACTGGTATGTTTGACTTTTAGCTTGATGGAAGATTATACGTTCCGCTCGCAATGCATCATGGGGCGGTTTAGTATGAGTAGTGTGCCCACCGTGCATAATGTCCTGATATAGTATACATCCGGGTATTTCTTGCATACTCAATCTTTCCATACTATCGAATTGCAATGCATTACCTACTCATTTTGACGTCAGATTTAGTACAGTAGTACGTTAGTATGCCATTTCGAACACAGCCATTGTTTTTTTTTTTGTTTTTTTTCTGATTCAGAATCAGTATATTGATCTGGATCCCCTCCAAAATGTATATTCATCACTTGTTCCTTATCCCATTTCAGATGTCCTAAAATGAATCAAAGTCTATTAGTTTTGGAGTTAGACTGTTCACAAACAATAAATTAAAAAAAACCTCATTGGCAGAGATAATAAAAACCCAAATGGAGTTTGCATGAATTGGATTCTCTTATGTCCATCAAAAATAGCCACAGCAGCAGCATAAAGGACATATATGAGCTGGTGTAATTTCAGGAATAAAATTAGAATTTTTAAGCCTGATTCACTCCTTCCGGATCTTAAATGGTTCGTCCCATGTGATACACACCCAAAGACATCAGACGAGCTCTGAGGCCAGAGCAGACGCCTCTGATGCTCACACAGTCACACTGAGGTCAGGGTGAAGGAATGTACACACAAATGCACACACTCACGCTGAGCTTCAATGTCACCCCTTGCTGTGCAACATCATTTACCCAGATTCCATTGAAAAGGACTGTATTCACTTTGGTTTGCAGAAGCTGAGTGGATCGCCCCTTTCCATCCCTCCTGTTCTTTTGTGTCTGTAGCACTTCTTTGATATAAATTAGGACTCAGTTCAAGCACTGGTCTTGCTTTGACTGTGTGGAAGTAACAGTTGTGTCCCAATGTCGATGTGCACATTGATAAAGGTGTTGAAACAAAACATGCTTAATGTAGACTGTCTGTAATTAGATGGTCAGATTACCACACAGCTGCTGCTGAGTGTGTTTGACCTTAAAACACATCAAAGGTCTCAATAGACCCTGAGCTACACCGGAAACTAATAGATAAACAAGATTTAGAAAAAGAGTTTCACGTTACAACCTTGAAATGTGTGAGCCCTGCTTTCATGTAGAAGAGAAGGACCAGGGTGCAGCTGAAATATGATGTTCTGCCCTATACTGTGTTGGGGTGGGATGATCCCAAACTAGGACCACCACAGGTGAATCCACCACCAGGAGCTTCCTTGAACTGCTGAAGGAAAACAAAGCTGAGACAACATTCCTGTTATGCTTCAATAAGAGCAAAGCTCAAAGCAACGGCTCAAGCTGCAACCATAGGATGATAGAGGAGATTCTCAATGTGCAGCACACATTTTTTTTTTTTTTTCAAAGTGTTAGATGTTAGATCTAAATCAGGGGTTCTCAACTGTTCTCACTCCGGGACCCACATTTTGCCACAATCATTTAATTGTGACCCACGTTTTTTTGGAATTCAACCAAAATAGCTGTTGAAAACACACACATATATAATCTTTTTAAAAACATAAATCTAGATATTTTCCTGTGCAACATGTATTTCACAGCATGCCTGTCAAAAGAAAGTCCAACTTGAGAGACTTTAAAGGTCCCATGTGATGCTATTTTTCACCCATCTCCATTTGTTCTAAGATCTCTAAAAACATAGTATTTTAAGTTTATTTTCACAAACTCACCTGTTTTCCAGAGTTTTAGCCTCTGAAAAGTCACTTTCTGAGCAACTCTCCACAAACAGGCTGATTTGGGCCTACTTATGAATATTCATGAGTGGGCGTGTCTATAGACGGGACACTGACTTTCTCCTCCCCACATGTTGACATAGGGCCAGAGGACGGCCCGCCCTCCTCCCACCCACTCCTTAGCAGAGCTCATGTTGCTTTATATTACGAGACATAGCGTGGGGGCGGGGCGTTCACCGGTACATACATAGACTGTAGAAAATACATACAGAGCACTGTGTGAAGGACGCTGACATGCTCACCTTCGTGGGCGAGTCTGTTTGCATGTCAATCACGGCAGAGAGCTTCCTGGAGGCGTGGCTTCTCCAGCTCGGTGCCGCTTCAAATTTGTCATCAAAGTGGGAACGCGTCATCAAATTGGAGCGAGGTGTTTGGGCTCACCCTGCAGTAAGAAAGACCAGCTGTCCGTGACCCACCAAGTACAGCTCCACGACCTACTTTTTGGTCCCGAACCACAAGTTGAGAATCGCTGATCTAAATCTTATATTTATCTAAATCATGTTAATTCCTGTATTGCCTCCGTTTGTGCTGCTGGCATTCATAGAATTGATTCATTCCTTGAATTTAACCCGTCCTAATCATCCCATTTGATTTTGATAAACTAAGTTGTTCACATGTGAACTTTGGTAAGCTACAGGTGTAAAAGTAATCATGCCAACTGTGTCTGCATGTTTCCTCACCACACTGATGCATGCAAGCTTGCATCCTCTGCAGGAGTTGAGCTCGATGTTAGACCTGAGACTGAAGGAGCTCTTCTACAGAGTCACAGCAAGCCTGTCATTCAGTGACACAGACCTCATTCAGAAATCCCGTGTGCAGCAGCGTTCTTCTTGTAACAGATAGATAACGTTCCCACACAAGAGAAAACCGCTTATATAACCTGGATGCATAAAGTGAGTGAGTGTTTGGAACAGGATTCACATCAGTCTTCTTGACAAGTTTAGTGACCATGCTTTTTTTTCCCTTTAATGTCAAACTTGATAGATGCTTTGACGTCAGCATAAGGGAAAGAAAAGCTCACAGCTGAAAACTGACTTTTTTTTTTTTTTTTGCATTCTCATGTTATGCATTCTGTGAAATATGTGAACCATATGTACAACTCCCAAACCAACTGTTTTTCTCAGTATTATTTGTCTCTTAAAAAGTGACTTTTATACAACTTGTAAACACCAGAATCAAATTCAAGTAAGTAAAGTTGCTGTTTTTGGATATTTCATTGACGTATTTAGAGAATGTTAATCTTTTGGCACAAGCTTGTTTTTAACACAGTCGTCCCTTGTCACCTTTGTAATGAGGAATTAAACACTGCCTCACTTAAACTCTCAAGTTTCCCTCCTCTTCTCTTTCTGTGGTTGTTTTATTACCTGTTTGTGTCTTTCTTTAGAGACTGGTAATAGCTTTAACTCCCACTGAGGAGCCGCTTGTTCTTTCAGCCTTTCCTCGTAAATGTGTCTCTCCAAACCGATCCCTGAATGGTTCAAAAGTAAGTGTGGTATTACCTAATTAGATGTTTTTTCTCTCATTAGTCAGCCACAAACAGTGCATGGGCGGAATAGAGGGGACTTCAAGGTCTCCTTGTCGGCTGTTGTGTCTGGACTGAGATGACAATGAAAGTTAAAGGCAGATAGTGGTAAACATGTGCACGGCTTCATGTCAACAACAGAAAGTGACCCATCTTCTCTGTACACGGATCAGATCTGACAGGTGTCATAAGTGAGAGCATATTTATGGGATGACATCTTCATACAAACGCTACACTTCCGTTGTAGCCATTTTGCATTCGTGTTGTGACCTTTTTGCATTTGTGTTCATTTCTTTAAATGCATTCACCTGACACTTCCCGGCCACCGGGTTTCCGCAACGGAAGTGTTTCCGACGGACCGGTATTACAGACGGACACGTTTCTGGCGGATATTTTTAACCCACCAGAACAGTTAAGAACAAGAAGAAGACATCGAAACGCGTATGAAAGTAAGTGAAAGTTGATTAGGATACTCTTATATTTTTCACATCAGGCTATCATATCATAATACCCGTCCGACTGTAATACCGGTCCGTCGGAAACACTTCCTTTGTGGCCGGTTTGCATTCGTGTTGTGACCTGTTTGCATTCGTGTTCGTTTCTGTAAATGCATTCACCTGACACTTCCCAGCCACCGTACCATGGCTGATTTCAGTGTGTATTAGATTGTTTGAAGCAGCTCCAACATGTGTTTTTGAGGTTGTTGCTTGTAAGAGTGCTGAAGATGCAGAACTGAGCAAGAGTTGTTATCATGAGGACTGCCATCATTTCAAACCACGCAAACACTAAATGTCAAGAAGAAAGCACAGAATTAGCAGGTGGCCAGTTTTTCTCGGAAAAGAAGCATTTTGCCCGAAAACATCACACTAACACTGAGATCCATCTGATTTATGAAGTAGATCTAATGCTGAAGCTTAGCGGTAAACTTTTGCAGGCTGCTTCCCTCCTAATCTCTATAAGACATGCAGAGAGGAATGTGAAACAAATGTGCCAGTTGCAGGTTTGCACGGCCATAGGAAGAAAAAAGCCACTACAGGAATTAAGAGGAATTTCTCCCCAGATGTATATCTGTGTGTACTCTGCCATGCTCCATTATTGCTCTCAGTATCCCATCCAGCTAAGGTCAATGTGAGTATCAGTTCTGATGGCAGAGAGTACTGTGAATGTGTCTGCTGATAGTATATTATGCACTACTGTTGTTGTGTGGCTGTCCAAATGCTCTTATCAGTGATTTGTCAGTGTATCAGTGTTTAATCAGATAACACTGAATGTTAACATCCTCCAAGTTACAGAGAAATCACTTTTTTTTTTTTTTCAAGAGCCAACAATCTTCATCGTCCTGATGTAAATGTCTGGGTGTGTCTCACCGTCTGATGTTTATCATCATCATAAGTCTCCCTCTGACACACACAAACCACTGCAGAAGTAACATTAGGCCTGAGATGACAGGCTCAGTGAGAGGCATCGCTCTTCTGTCTAATCACTGGGTTGGACCACAGGCAGCACTCACAGTCTCCGCTGTGGACGCAGAGTCACACACACACACACACACACACACACACACACACACACACACACACACACACACACACACACACACACCTAAGCATCCACACGCTTTCACGTACACGATAACAGGAGGAGAAGGCTACATTTAGATGAAGCAAAAATAGGGTGGAGGATGATTACAAAGAACAGCTGGTATATAGTTACATTTTATTTGACTGCATGGAATCATGGATTTCCATTGAGATCATTACCTGCCCTACATACAGTATATAGGATATCCATCACATATACAAAAAAAAAACAAACAACACAAACAATTATTTTGGAAAATTGCATTCATTCATTCATAAGGACTAGGAGGCATCCTCAGTTATTCATTGGTCTGACATGAACTCCTCCTCAGTGACGTGCTGTGAGCACTAGGGTTGGGTAGGCAGGGCGTTACAAATCGAGACCACCAATGTCGACACCAATGACATTTTCATATGTTTCGGCTGGCAAGTGTTAATCTAACAAAATCAACAACACCATTAAAGAAACATAAGCAATTATTCAATAGCAGCCTCCATACTCTCCCAACAAGATATATCTCATGACACGGCAGCACATCAGTTGTTTGTGTTGGAAACACAGAAACACGAAAAAAATGACAGCAACAACAACAACTCAGAACAGCCTCAGTGAGGTGCATCCACAAAGCCAATCCTTCCTTTTGTACCATTCACTGTGGAACATATGAACAATGTTCTGACCTTACCTTTGCTGAAGGTCTGGTAGCTCAGGTGTTGGTCTCCACCTTTTAAAAGCTGTCGTTTTTCCTCAAAAGAAAGTTTGTTTATCGTCTCTAGCGCTGTCATCCTGCCTGTGGTGTTATCTCGCTTCTAGCAAGAGAACATAGCAGCGGCCACACCGTATTAATTCACTAATGCACTCTAAACGTACGTATACCATTTAGCATAGCACGACTACGTCCAAAGGCAACATAGCGAATTGCAATATGCCTTTTTACGTAAATTGTTTTCATGTTGGGGAAATGACTGCACATGCGCAAACACATGAAAACACGCTATGGGAACAGAGGCAGAGCAGCAATGTGCTTTTGGGAGAGGGTGTGGCCTCCTTCTGGCTCCTCCTCCTGCCTTACAGCAGAGTGAGACTGTGCAGCGTGTCAGCCGTACCAGGAAATAGCAATATTTAGTCATTTGGGCTATGAAAATCACAAAATGCTGACACTTTCAAACTCATAGGTACTGTAGGCTATCGGAAATTTAAAAATAAATAATTTATAATTATATTATAATTAAAACAAATAATCAAAATATCAGTTCACCCTTGGGTAGGCACTGCCTACCTTGCCTACCCTGACTGCACGTCACTGCTCCTCCTCCACCGTTTGTTCGATTTTGACAAATAAATTCAGAAAGTTACCAAGATTTATGCTTTATCTCTTTTGTGATTTGTAACTTTTAAACTTTTGTGAATTTTTCCCCCATTGGTTTCTATTGGGCATTTCAGACTTTTTGAAGTTTTTTTTGCGCTTAAAATTTGAACTTCAGCTGTTCAGCCATTCTTCAGCGGCTTTCAATCGTTTAACATTTAAAATATTCAGCTGTCTGTTGGCTTCCAATTGTTGTGTTCAACTTTTCTCCATGTTCAACTGTTTTTGACCTACAGCCCTTCAACTGCAGTGAGGTTTGAGCTCAAATCCCATTTTTGTGGCTAATGCTCGATGATGCTGATGATAACTTATGCTAATGTTAGCTGATGATAGTTAATGGTAATGCTAATTATTGCTAATGCTAGCCAATGCTAGTAAATACTAATGCTCAGCTAATGCAGTGCGATGCGGGCCAGCACCTGCATCCTTACTTGCATTTTCTTCAGGAAATGCAAATATTGCAGTTATTATTAGTTTTATGATGATTGTAGCAGTATTGGTATGAAGACTTGGTATTTTCATTGGTGGATAAAAAGAAGATTAAAATACCAACCTGATCCACTCCCTGTGGTGAGGACATGTGTAGGCGCTTGGATTGCTTCATTGTTTTTGAGGTTATTACAGAAACGTCATTAAAAGTCTGTTTGGGTTTTATTGTGTTTGTCCAAGTACTAAATTTACTCAAAAATAACTTTTTTTCTCTCTCTCTCTTTAAAAAATAAAAATAAAATCTAAATCACGTATGAAACACACTGCACTTTTCACTTTTAATCCCATTTGGTTTGTTTGCATTTATAGGACCCTATCAGCCTTGATGAATGATGATGAAGGTAAATAAGTCACAATCCAACCACCTTTATGCCTTTAGAAAAGGAGGTTATTTCAGTATCAAACCTGTTGCAATGTCCCAGCTGGAAGCAGAGAACATAATGTATAAAAACACGATGTTGCAATACCTGGCGTTACGAGTTTGTCTGTGTTTGTTATCATACTTCTCCAGAGATAGAAATGTTCTCACGCAAGTTTTTTTTCTTCTCCTTTTCTGGCTGGAAATCTATTGTAAAATTTCACTCAACAACATATTGCTGCAGTGTACGCTGGTAACCCCCACATGTCTCTGGTTTTTCTGCCTCTTTCTTCCTCAGAGCCCTCAGGGTGCTAGAAAAGGGGTTTTACTGCCTGCCTAAAATGGCTTAATGTGGTTTAACATCTTGTTTTGATTTAACATTAACTCATATGAGGCAATGCTTTGTCTTTCAACCTTTTTTTTTCCTCAGTATTTAGAGCAATTAGAGTCAGAAATGACATGATGCTAATGTCACTTGATTCCATTTGTGTTTTGTCACCGTCTCTGTCACAGACACACACTCAGACTCAGGGTCAGCCAATGGAAAAGGTGTTCACTAACACACCCTTAAACGCTTTCAGAGGTTTATCAAATGCATGGAAAGATGTTCACACCGTAGATCCCTGTGGAGCTTCTAAATTCCATCCTTTAGCAAAGACACCTCCAGATCTTTTCTCTTTGTCTTTTTACGTCCTTTTCTGCATTCTTGCACTCATTGTGAACCCAGTCTGCACTTCTTTGTAGATTACTACGCATTTTTACAGTTCTTTTTTAGCTTTTCTCTGGCCATTGAGTATTATACAATACGTGTAAGAAGTCATGAGTGATGCAGTTGTATTATTAAGGCAGTGGCTATCCGTACGGTTGCCGTATCAATATATCCGCCCCTATTTGACCCGTTTAGGTCACGTGATAGGTCAGTCATTGGCCAGTTTAGGTTGTGTGACTAAGACTATAAACCTACCTACACCTTACCCTAAACCTTACCCTAACCCTAAAAATTGTTGCGATATTGGGTTATAACCTAACCCTAACCCTAAGACGCTACTTGTACTACGGTAACCGTACCAATAGCACCGGGGGTTGTCCGTACGGCAATCGTACAAATAGACACTTTCTTTTTATTAACATTAGCCTGACTTTAAAGTCTAACTTATATGGACACGCAGTATGAGAATTAGCAGTCTTTTGGCCATTGCACTGAATGCTACAATAGTGCATGTAGAACACAGCCCAAGGTGACCTTCTGTAACAGCAGGTCCCTTCAGTGAAGTGTTAGCTGGCCCAGTCGGGGCCTTTTCAGGACACGCCATCAGTTCAATTACCCTGAGCTTTTATCAATGGGCTTTAACCGGATGCCATCAAGCTCAATGAGAACCACTGAATAAAAAGACTGAGAGGGACTAAAACTCTTTAACAATGATACTCTGATAGAAAAGGAGGCAAGTTTGCGACTCCTCATATGCTGGAAAAGTTAGCTGAAAGATGCTCTTATTGACAATCAGAGACGAAAACATAAAGATTTTAGGGACGTATTTGCTGCATGATCACTGACTTTTTTTCAATCCTAATTGAAGCAAAGGAGAAGAGAACAATCAAAACACACAATTAGTAAAAGGTTTTTCTCCTTCTATCATCACATCTAAGTAATAGCAGCTTTTGTTCCAAATACAACACTTCAAACTGTACGGAAGCGGATTAGGGCCAATTTTGATGGAGAAAACAATTTTGGCCAAATCGAGAATAAAATGGAAATGTCGAGATTAAAGTCAAATTTTCGAAAATGAACTCAAAATACAATATTGTGATAAAAGTCAAAGGTCTGCTAATGAAGTCAAATCTACGGAAACTGACAATGGCCAATTCACCATATGACAACAAACAGCAGATCGTGGCCGTCTACAAAACGCCGTGTATTGATGAATGCGTTAAACTACACTTCAAAGTTGGGTTTAATAACAAAGATATTTTTTCTCTCTTTGCTCATAAACATGGCGTTGTATTCTATTTTTCAGGACTTTGAAGAGATATTGCCATGAACTTAATCTGTTCAGAAGGAAAAACCAGTCAAGTTTGAAAGAGGTGGAACATTCAGTGCATCTGTGGCTATTGAGGAGCTACGGAAACAAATTAGGGCCAGTTTTGATGGAGACTGTTGTCGTATATGGTGAATTGGCCCTCGTCAGCTTTAGATTTGACTTTAATAGCAAACCTTCGACTTTTGTCACAATACTGTATTTTGAGTTTATTTTCAAAATTTCAACTTTAATCTCCTCATTTCGACTTTATTCTTGATTTGTCCAAAATTATTTTCTCCATCAAAAATGGGCCTGATCCGCTTCCGTAAAACTATATTAGAAACCCCAGAAATATACTTTGTGTTCCAGTGAGTCCAAAAGTAGACCTGGCCCTGTTTTGACTGCAATAATCTAGACTTAGAATGCTACATACTAATAAAAATCCAATAGCTTTGATTGGATTGGTGACTTCCCTGCATGTGGCCATTATTTTACCTCAAACAAGTTAAAATAGGCTCCAGCATTCTACGACCCCTGAAGAGGACACACAGGTATTTAAGAATAATGGACAGAAAATTTAGTTTTCATCTTTTCTAAAGTGAGCCCAAAAGCTATGGAGGTAAATTTGTGTCTTTATTATTCAATAATTATAATTTTTTTTTAAATCACTTCAATCAAAAATGAACATTTTCAATCAAAGAAAAAAGTGTTTAAATGCAAAACAATATTTGAGAACCAAATAATTGCATTTGAACACTTTTTTTCTTTGAATTAAGTGATTTTTTTTTTTTTTTTGATTGAAAAGTTTTTTTTTTTTTACATTTTTTTATTGAGTAATAAAGACATAAATCTACCTCCATAAAAAGCTGAATACATACATAAAACATTCAAAGTGGTGTATGTTCTTTGAAAGCATCGCTGTAATGACATAATCTCACCTAATTAAGAGTTAATAACACAGTTTGGGCCGCGGTGCGTTCAGGTGTCTGTGCAGCAGCCAGCAGAGGTTGTGAATGACCATCTCTCTTTTCTGTGAATCAGAGCCAGGACAAAGCCTGGCCCCGCCCACAGACTCGCAGCCAATCAGGTATGCATATTCAAATGAGCCACACATAAAGGTGACTCGGAGCGGCAACTGTGACAGACCATAAGAAAAGCTTCAACCAGGGCCTTTCTGTGTTAAAATACACAAGTGGGATTTACTACACTGCGACCAACACCCAGACCACTTTTCATTTATTTTTATTCTACAGTTTTTAATAGAGAAGAAGCGCTTCAGTAATATGGGAAAAGAAAACATCTGTTTTTTCTCGCTTTGGATAATTTTGGGGAAAATATTTGCAAGTTTTTCTTCAGACCTTGAAGGCACCACCAACAGTACTACTAATACTACTACTGCTGTTTTTGGTAAGAACCCGCCTCATGCTGCGTTCACTTCCCACACGTACAAAGTAAAGCAGTGAGTTTGTTATGGTGAAGTAAACAAGGAGCTTAATTAGTTCTACTATTAACGTGCTGACCGGGAATAACCCCGTTCTGTCTCCATCTATTCTCATGGCATTCACTGCCCCGGGCTCTCAGGCCTCTTTTGTCTGCACAAAGCTGATAAATCACTCACTTAGAAACATGTTTTTCAGCACATCCTAATGTTGATTATGATTTGAAAATGCTAAAATCTATCTATCTATCTTTTTTTTTTTTTTTTTAAACTTGTATCTTTATATACATCATCACTTCCATTAAAAAAAAAAAAAAAAAAAAAATGCAAGTCAATTTTCTTAGAATTTTAATTTTTTTAATCAAGTTTCTATCCTAAAATATCAGCCATTGTCAGTGAAATTTAAAGGAAAACAAAAGGGGGCGACACTGTCATGCTTCTTTTTTGCACTGGCTCACTGCTGGTTATAATTTAATTCAGTGCTATGTGCACATCTGTGGTGCAGTCAGTGTGTGTGTGTGTGTGTGCGCACAGTACACCTGAAGCCCACAGTTGTAAATAAGAACAGTGTTCTCAATCTGTCCTTGCCTGATTGAATCAAGGTTAAATTAATAATTTCACAACAGTGTCCCACATTTCTGTCACTCCACCACGATCAATACTTCCCTGCATCATCTGTTTATGTGTGTGTGTTTGTTTTTGTGTTGTAACAGTAAATGCCTCAGTCACTGCCACTCCACTGCCGACTACAACACAATGGATCACAGACTACAGTGACATCGTTTCCAAGTTCTCCCTGCGAACCGTGGACATCCCAGATGATGACATGTGTTACCTAGTGCCCGGCAGGCCAGAAACCATCAAGGAGTGTGAATTCAATCCAGAAACACAGACTTTTATTGTGATCCACGGCTGGACGGTAAGCTGGACCCAGAATCAACTATTTTAAAGCAAATATCACAATGAAAACAACAGCAAAACCTTTATTGAACTGTCTTTATCTCTCCTTCCCTTTGAGACCCAAAGTAAATGTACAAAATGACATAAAAATAGACAAAACAAAAGCAAGAGTACATTAAAATATACAAAAAATACAACATTGCAGGAAAATACAGTAAAATAAAAAAGACTACAGAAAATACTAAAAATACACAAAAAATGAACAAAACGACAACATGAATACACATAATTACTCTAAATAACACAAAACGACAACAAAATTACACAAAATGACTCAAAAAATATATAAAATGACAACAAAAGTACACAAAGAAGACACAGCACTAACAAACAAGCAAAACAACAACATAAATACACAAAAATTACTCAAAAAAACGCAAAACGACAACGCAAATACACAATATGACACCAAAAAACTGACTATTTACAGGAAAAATACACAAAAGGACTACAAAAATGCACAAAATGCCTCATAACGAGCAAGACAACAGCAAACATGCGCAGAAGGACAGAAAAACACACACACATACTATAAAAACTCTAAATTCTAAATGCTGACATGAATGGTGATAATGTGGCCCTTCCATCAAACAAACACATTTATGTGGCCCCCGCTGTGATAGAAGTTGCCCACCTCTGCTTTAAATGTTCTTTGAGCAAATCCAATATGAACCTTGGAGGATGTTAGCAGATGTTTCAAATGCATATGAAGTTCAGAGGGTGGGAAAACTCCTCCTGAGCAGTAAACATCTGTTTGGTGTCATGAGATGGATGGAACTGTACATTTGCCAGAGGGAGGGCTCGTCAGTGCACACACACAGTCCATATATCAGAGCAGCTAAATGTAACCCTGATGATGCTGTGTGTGTGTGTGTGTGTGTGTGTGTGTGTGTGTGTGTGTGTGTGTGTGTGTGTGTGTGTGTGTGTGTGTGTGTGTGTGATCACAGGTCACTGGGATGTTTGAGAGCTGGGTGCCCAAACTGGTGTCGGCTCTGTACGAGCGTGAGCCCAGTGCTAATGTGATTGTTGTGGATTGGCTGACCCGGGCCAATCAGCACTATCCGACCTCGGCTAATTACACTAAAGTGGTTGGACGGGACGTCGCCAAGTTTGTCAGCTGGTTACAAGTGAGTGTTTTTTTTTTTACAATGTGAGCACCAAACCACATGTCAGTGAGCTAATAATGAGTCCAGGCTACTATTTCCCAACGGAGTATATTATGTACAGTTTGTTTTTTTGCCGACACTGCAGTTGCAGCATTGTTGAGCATACGTTGTTAATGATGTCATGTTCACACCAGCTGTCTTCCTGTGGATTTACCATTTCCTACTGGCAACATTTTCCAACGCCTGCAAAGGCATTTTATGGTTGTGTGTGTAGTTAACAGCATTCTATTGTTTCAAGGAGAAATACGTTCTGGTAAGCCCTGGTGTGTTTGTCTTTGGACATATTTGGCAAAACATAAAATTAGGTTACACTCTAATCCTGCAGAATCCCAGAGAGCGTTGCCAAGCTCAGCCATCAGTTAGTGATTATTCCTCCAGCAAAACTTGCAGGATTCTCTCTGGATTGCGTTTAAGGCGTGTAATGTGCTGATCTGTCACTTTTCGCACTCAGAAAGAGCTGCAGCTGCCCTGGGAGAGGATTCATCTACTGGGTTACAGTCTGGGAGCACATGTGGCTGGAGTTGCTGGAAACCTCACGGACCATAAAATCAGCAGGATAACAGGTCAGACGGTCCTCCTCTTTTGATAGTGTGAGTAGTCGTACAGTAGGGGAGTGTTTGGATCTCCTTTGAAGTCCTGGCTTGGGCCTCAGACCCGAACGCTTTGAAACACACCATTCCATAGTGAAATGTATGGGCCTTTCTCCTTCTCGCTGGGTTCCTGGGAACAACAACGGTGAAACATAATCTGTCAGTTGTTGCATTCCAGGCCTGCATTGTATGTGCGCATTACAGCCAGTCAGTGCCAGCTATTGGCTCCAATCCTCCTATTTATCACTATGAAGTTTATCCAGCTTTTGAAATCTGTCTGACCTGCTTAGGATAATGGTGGGGTTTCAGTGAAGTGTGCTGTGAAGCCATTAGGAACCAACCATCACTGCCTCACATTGTTCTGAGCTTCATGGTTCTGTAGACATGCACAACGAAAGAGAAAGAAGGGGGAAGTGCGGAGACCCGGAGTAAAAAAACAAACATCTTCCTTCTCTATCTGTGTGTTCCTCACACATAATCTTCTGTTCAGGTCTGGATCCTGCCGGTCCCACCTTCGAGCACGCTGACAACCAGAACACTCTTTCCCGGGACGATGCCCAGTTTGTGGATGTCCTGCACACCAACACCAGGGGCTCCCCTGACCGCAGCATCGGCATCCAGAAGCCTGTGGGACACATCGACATTTACCCCAACGGAGGGACCTTCCAGCCAGGCTGTGACATCCAGAATACCTTGATGGGGATTGCATTGGAAGGGATCAAGGGCCTTCAAAGTACGTTTTTAGAAACCTTATGACTATTAAATCATAGTGTACTGATAATCGGAGTAAAAATATTGGCAGGTAAAAACACAAGACTAAACTTTTTTCAATATATGACATCATAAATAGACACATTTACCCCATAGTAAGAAGTAGAAACTGTTCAATAAAATGGAATTTTAAAAAAACTAAGAAAGAGGGAGATATAATAGTTTAAACCAGAAGCCCGGCACCCAGGCAAACTGATGGGGCCAGGCCAGAACCGACTGGGGGTTCTGGGGAGACCCCACCCACAGGCCTCTTCCACAGGCCGATTATTTTTCCTCTTCCCTCCCTGTTCAGTAGGGAAGAGGAAAAATAAATGGAACATCAAGGCTCACAAGGGGTGGCAATGGATTAGTGCAGTGTTTTTCAACCTTGAGGTCGTGACCCCATATGTGGTCGCTTGAAATGTCTCGTAATTGATTAAAGAAAAAAATATTGATTACAATCTTTTGTTTAATTATTAAATTCAAAACACAATACACAATGTTAAACTATCTTAAACAATTTTATATATACGTTATAATAAATATATGATGTCTGAGCCGGTGCGATTTGTCACTAATCCTTGTTACTCTGTATTTGTAACAATGTAACAAATGTGATCGAAAACAAATTCTGAAATATAAAAAAAAAAAAACATGTTTAGTGTTGTCAGAGAATTGTGTTCTCACCATCCAAAAATGGTAGAGAACCACTGGATTAGTGGGAAATAAAGGGATTAAAGTACAACAGAATGACATTTAACCTCTTGGGAATGAAAGAGATGCTTGGTGCACCAGAGAAGGTCCAAAGCGGCTAAACTCACAGCAGCATCACTTTGGAAAATGGCTAAAGGTAACATAAGCCTTACGAATTAAGTTTTTTTTCATTTGGTTAAAGTTCTTAAAACTCTTGCTTCCCTCCCAACCTGAAACTGGGAATACAAGATAGCATGAATCAGACACCATAGACATACATTTGGTGCTAGAGTTTGCAAAACAGCGAGGAAATAGACTCACGGTCAATGTGAACAGACCTTTTTAACGACAGAGAAATCTCATCCTGTCTCCTTCACATTTTGCAGACATGGACCAGCTGATCAAATGTTCTCATGAGCGCTCCATCCACCTGTTCATCGACTCCCTGCTCAACCTTCAGCAGCAAAGCATGGCCTATCGCTGCAACTCTAAAGACGCCTTCAACAAGGGGCTGTGCCTCAGCTGCAGGAAGAATCGCTGCAACAAGATCGGCTACAACATCAACAAGGTGCGCACTGCCCGGAGCACAAAGATGTACCTTAAGACTCGTGGAATGATGCCCTACAAAGGTAAATACAAGACAATGCTGTGTCCATATGATAATAGTGCAGATTCTTCTAAGAAAATGCTTAGCCACATTTCAATCTGGTTTTGTAGCCCAGTGTTTCTTAAATGGGGGTACGTGTATCCCTAAGGGTATGTAACAGGGGGTACTTGAAAGTGGAAAATTAACAAATTCAAAAGTTTTTTGGTTAAAATAGTAGACAGTTTTTGGTCGCACAATAGGCGGGAGATGACTGGAACTGACAAAAACTATAGAAATAAATCTATTCATTCAACTTATTTACAAAGTTATATTCTTTCAAATGTGTGTTATTACTCATTCATTCCATCATGATGCTCTATAGTTGTTATTTCACTGTATTCTGGGCAAAGTGTTGTAGTTGGACGAAGGGGGTACTTGGATTCAGAAATAAGAGAAAGGGGGCACTTGAGCCAAACACGTTTACAGCAGATTACTGAGGTAAATAATGCACATGCCTCGACTGAAGAAAATCCTCAGCACGAGCTACTGCTGAGAGTTTGAGTGTCGTTGAGTGTGGAAAAGGAAGAGCATGAAACGAGGAGGTCATGGGTATTTTTGAACCATGGGTAATGTGAAACCTTTGCATGATACAATGGGTGCAACGGAAAAAAGTTTATTCAGGAATTAACACTCAACACATGTCCCTGGTGTTGTTGTGTTGGATAAAGCTATAGCTATGTTTGCTGTATACACTGGGATGTATGATGGTCAGTGGAAATGAGTGTTTACCAATCACTTCTCTTGTATGGACTCTTCCTCCCACAGTGTTCCACTACCAAGTGAAGGCACATTTCTTCAGTAAGGATAAGACGAGCTTCACAGAGCAGCCCATGAAGATTTCTCTGTATGGGACTCATGGAGAGACCGAGGACATTGCCTTTGTTCTGTACGTGTACTAAACCAACGCTAATGTCCCGTCGCTAAAGAAGTCTTTATGTTGAATTTCTGTGGTGTTTTGACCCGACAGGCCGCTACTGAAGGATAACTCCACGCTGTCCTTCCTCATCACTACCGACGTGGACATCGGCGACCTGATGATCGTGAAGCTTCGCTGGGAAAAGGACACGATCATCAGCTGGTCCTGGTGGGGCAGCAGCGAGTTCCACATTCGCAAACTTCGAATCAAGTCTGGAGAGACTCAGTCCAAGTAAGATAATGACACAGAAACAAGCTCCATTCAACTCTTGTAGCCTAATATTTATCTGATCATAATTCATTCCCGCGTGTGATTTCAGGGTGATCTTTAGCGCCAAGGAAGGAGACTTTGCTTACCTCGTCAGGGGCGGAGAAAATGCCGTCTTTGTCAAGTCAAAGGAGGACAGAATGAGCCGTAAAGAAAAACTGTGAGTCACTGTCACTTTGGTGTGATTTTAATTGAACTAAAACCCTCATCGATAGGAGAGAGAGAGTCTCCCTCCAATCAAACACACTCTGTACACACTCTGTACGTACAGGGATAGCAGGGCTATTTTCAAATACGTTGACACTCAGCAGCATACCGTTGAGAACTCTCATCATATTACAGAGCCTTTACAGTCGACCCCTTCACTCCGATCACATTTCCACACATCGCTTCCACTACTTGAAATATTGTGCAGCTTAACTTTATTCTTCGTATTTTGTCATTTTAAATTGTTTCACAATAATCAGTTTTAATGACCAAGAGCGTTAATATTTCAAGGTGAATATGTGCAATAATTGCCCCTGCACAGCATTAGCTTGAGGTGGTCCAGCAACAATGCACACGTCACAGACCAATTATGACAGCTGATCAGCTGTTCCAAGTTTTCTATACGATTATGCATTTGAATATTATTCATCTTTTTTTTAATTTATTCTAACTCTAACCCTAATATATACTATATATATATTATATTATAATATAAATGAATATATAAAATTAAGCATTCATTAATTGTTATTACAGTACCTTTTTAAACACTTAAAAAAGTCTCCTTTTAAAAAGCTTTTTATACCATCTTATAAGTGCTTATAAACTGTTATTATACATCATATAAGATACAAGTGCTTATCAACAGTTGATTTGTGCTTATTAAGCAATAATTAACAGTTATAACAGTACCTTAATAATCACTCATATTGTCGAGTATTATTATTCAACGTCTTATATAATCTTACAGGTACTTATTAACTGTTAATTTATGCTTATTACCCATTATTACAGTACCTTATTAAACATATAGTCTATAAAAAAAACAAAAAACATCTTATAAGTGCTTATAACTGTTAATTTACTACATCATAAAGGCTTAATAACTGTTACTATACCTTAATAAACACTCATATAGTCTATTGTTTTTGCAAAGCATTTTATCCCATCTTATAAGTGCTTAATAACTGTTAATATACCATCATATAAGTGCTTATTTACAGTTGATTTGTGCTTATTATGCAATATTTAACCATTATTACAGAGCCTTAATATAAAGTGCCCGCAGAGAGTCTCCTGTATTCACTGCTGTGTGTTCTTTTCCTTCCAGGTTGCACAAGATCAAAATGCAGGGCAGCCTGTTTGGGCAGAATGAGGCTTGAAGTTGCCCTTGAAACTCATCATTCATCTCACCACACATAACCAAAGATGTACAGCATGCTCCAGGAGTGGGGAAGGCTTTTGCAGAATATTGAACATATCACCTATAGTTAATGTTACCAAGCTCTCAGTGTAACCAATACAACCTCATCCATATGACTTCAAATCAGGCCTTACGTGAACCTTCTTCTGCCAATTCTGCTGCTGAAAATGTTACAGGGCTCTTTTTTTGACTATATGTGCACATTGTTGGTAAATTCATACATACGCCCAGCAGCTTTTACTGCTTTGTAATCATTGTTCATGCTTTTGTAACCTTCCTATTAATGTACTGTTTAAAATGAGCTGACGTGCTTTGTGTGCCGAGGTGAACTTAGAATACAATGATGTGAGTAATTCAAAGTGACTGGCACAACGAAGACACGTCTTTGTTCATTTGCTGGTGTGAAACATGTAAAATGATCTTTATGTTACAATATTTGTATTAACTACTAAATCAACATCTATGGACAGGGACCAAAGAATTGTTTACTATAGACTGAGCAGAGATTAGCAGTGGTCTTTGTAAATACATTAATCAGTGTCTGAAATATGAGTTATGTGCGAATATCTGACGTGTTGAAGATCTGCGTATTCCATTGTGTTGGTTGTTATGTCACTGGTCACTTTAAATGACCCTTTGTCCCCAATGAAGACATTTAGAAGTAAAAGTCAATGGGATTGCACTCCTGCTATTGGGGTTCACATTATTTAGTTTAGACCTGTTTTTAAAGAAAAGACACATTTTCTGTGTTTTCATTCATTCTCCTCCTTAGTTTTTTTTAATGGTCATCAGTATCTCAACGCAAACTTTTTACCTCACTGATTAAACTCACTTTGATAAGCCCTGAAACGTGACAGCCATTTAAAACCTTTACCATGTGGGCCACTTTATGGCAATTTACAGCCATAATACATCACACAGATACTTCCTTTCTGTATTTATTGATTGTACATTTATATATTTGTATATGAAGCTGTAATATATTTTGGCAGGCTTCTATTGCTGAGTGTTTGTGTTCTTGTGTCAGTAAACTGGTCTTCATAGCAGTTATTATGTTAAATGAAATACAGACCTACTGATTTAAAGGTGTTTCAATAAATAACTCAATCAACTGTGTTGAGTGCTTCCAATTAATGTCTTTGTAAATAAACCATCAGAAATGTCAGTTTGGACCTTTTAACAGACACAATGTGTAAGATGTGTTTATCAGTTTGAGTTGGTTATTTGAGAGAGTTGTTATGTTTGCAGGTGCTTTACCATCCAGTAGCGACGAAATCGATACAGTTTTTGCAAAAAAAAAAAAAATATATATAAATATATATATATATATATGAACACTTCTTGTATGTAATTTTGCCCGTCTGAGTCAGAATGTGTCAAACTTCATTTTAATCATAGAGCAGGTTCAGGTAATGGTTTAATGTGTGACGTGTTTAATAGGACTCATCAGCAGGACTTTGATTTCTGCCAAAAATAAAGACAACATATGATACCTTTAAAGGGACAGTATTATGAAAAAATCACTTTATAATGGTTTTGCTATACTGATACATCCCCTTAGCCTCATTCAAAGGGCCAAAGTTGAAAAAAATCTGTTTCCTCCCTCCCTTGCTATTCCACATTTTGTAAAAAGTCAGCTCCAAACGGGCGCGTTCGATTTTTCTTGCCTTATGACTCATAAGGCGGCAACTCCTCCTCCTGACAATCCTGGCTCCTCCTACCCTATAAAATAATGTGAGCTCCTCTCTCTCAAATGACCTCATAGGTAAAATAAACATATCAAAAGCAGGTTTATATTACAGTTAATATCACAATTAAAGCTGCACTACCTGATTTTTGAACCATGACAGAGGGGCATGGCTGAATTCGAACCGTACATCCCGTCCCCCACTCTTACAATCCCTCCCAGTCTCCTCCTCTCACAGAAGTGCATGAAATCGCGCACGAGAGCTGAACATGCACTACCGGTAAAACATGTTGCATAACCTGGCGGGAGCCAGAATGATGTGTAGCCCTCCCTCTAACTCAAGTTCTCCACATCGATCTGGGTCCGTGTCAGGCGAATCCTTTCGGAACCAGGAAGGGACATAAACAGAATGCTTGAAACTGATTGGGCGAAGCGCCTATCCACCATGAATTGTTTTAGCCAATCACACGGCTACAACAACAACAAGGCTCCGCTGGTGAAAACATACATCTTTACCTTCCAAAAGATGCACAAAGCGCCTATCGCTGTTGCTCATTCAATAAGGACATTAAAGGAATTCTTCTAAAACTGAGTTTATAACAGCTTCCACATGTTCATCCTCTCGTGTCAACATCTTTCTGTTTTCGGAGCTATGCTAATAGCGGTAGCCCAGTTCCTCTCCTCGTAACTGCGCATGCGCCCTATTTATATATATATATATATATATATATATATATATATATATATATATTGTATTTGCAATTGTATTTGCTTTGACATAAGTCAACATCTTCAAACAAACAGGAATTTCAAACCAATGTTATCACTTTGATGACTCATGTTCCACAACAAATAATCCCTGTTTAGGAAAGATTTATTATTTTTATATTATTTTAAGTGAGTCCTGATGGCCTTGAGCAACTATTCTGACCTGAACTCACCAAAAAATGCTCGAGTGCAAAATGTTTGTTGCAATCCTGTTTGTTTTTTTAAATGATTGTTTGGCCCAAAATTTTTTTGTATATAAACTGTTTGCTCAAATCCAGAGATGTGCACATTTTTCCATGAACAAGACAGGGTTAGAAGAACTGTGATGACTTTGCCAACTGGCTTGTTCTCCCTAACATGGGACCATCTTTGAAGCTTGTGACCAGTACCAAAAATACGTTTCCAGATTAACACAAACAACTTCAAAAGAAGATATTTGGTGAAGAATAAACAGATTTGTTCTGAAGGAAAAAGAGAAAGCTTATAATGCCATGTTGACAAAGATGTACCTGTCTCAAACCAAAGCAGCATTTACCTATAAGTATCAACTTAAGGAGGTACAAGTCAATGGATGCAACCAACCTTTTTTACAATTCTCTATGAAAAAATAATCGTGTTTTCATTTAGTTGAATTGAATTGGAGGATAAATTGTTGGAAAGTCTCAGATTTCTTTCTTTGAAACCTGACATTTTCTGTGAGGACGTCTATATCATTTTCAATAACTATTTATTCCGTTTCCAATAATGATAATTAAAATGAGTCTTTAATGAGCACGACACACGTGTATGTACAGTATATGTTCTGTCCATGGTTGATTTTGATTTCACTTTAAGCCTATGTGAGCTGGATTAGGCACCAGTAGACAACTCAACTGCGCAAGACGTTAAATATATGATAAATATTGTAATCAAATAATAATTGGAGATTTCTGAATGAAATAACACTTTGAAACAGATTTTTTTTTTTTAACAATGTCTACAGTAGAAGCTCAAAGTAAAAACAAATGGAAAACTGTGTTTTTGTTGTTAGCAGTGATGAAGATGTTATAGACAGAAACCATTGACAGGACTTTTAGTCTGATTTTGACTCAAACAAAAAAAGAAAAATGATAAAATTGGTGCTCATGTTATTATGTTTTCATATGTTAAAATCTCAAAACATTTGTCTAGTTTTATTTTCCAACAACTCTTTTACTTGGCTTAACATTTACTTTTATACGCCTCCTTGAGTGTATTAAATACATAGAAGCTGTTAACTTTCCCCAGCACTTACTCCTGAGGCTCTAGACCTCAACACGTGCTGCGCTTTATGTGACATTCGTAGAAATCAGGTTGGCAAATCAGTCTTGGAACTGATTCCAACACGGCTCCGTCTTGGAGTCTGAACACATGCAGTCAGTGCTTTTCAAAGAAAATTTTGTCATATTCATTGAAGTATGGATCTTCTGCCAAGGTTTATTTTTATTGTTGTCTGTTTTGGGGTTTCTTTAGGAACAATATTAGTAACAATAAAGTGTGTGTTCATTGTTTTTGACTAGAAGTGGATATGGAGAGTGTTGCATCATGTTCTGGATGTCTTTGTTCTGGAATGAGACAAAAAGTAATAATTTTCTTGTAGTTTGCACATCACGATGGGCAAAAAAAAAAAAAGTCAGGTAGCGCTTAAGATATAGAATGTTTAATTATGTGCCTACATTGAAGCTGACAACAGACAACTGATTGGCTAATATAGGAGTTTATTGACATCAGTGAGAATAAATATTACATAAATAGAAACATGCTACACAATAACCCTCATTGATCAACCTTTTTTATATTTTGACATAGTTTTAGTTAACATGTATTTAAAAAAAAACAATAAAACCTATGAAAATAACCATCAGGTTAGCGTTAGCCCATTGCACAGTTTTAAGCTTAATTGTATTAATTACCACATGCTAGTTTTATTGCACAGTGTCCTACGTTCATAGCTCTGCTGAATGATTTACCCAACGATCTTTTGTAGAGCGCCTCATGAAAATCTCACTGTTTCAACCACCTTCATTGTAACTCTTCAGCCATTGGCTTCTCAACGCTTGGTTCTGCATGAAATCTCAGGAGTGTTTGGCACCAGACAAGCAATTAAAGTAAATATTTTTGTTAGGAAATGAGCATTATCTTAACTTAATGTGGTCAGCCTAGGAGTTTAATAGAGATGCTTTTTATTTTGTTGTGTGTGATGCAAGCCAAACGCTTCACAACTCATTTTAAAGCAGGTGGTTTGAGCTGTTGAAAGCAGAGAAACGCTCCTGTAGCATTGATCAGATTCTGATTTCATGTCAAAGCTGGGATGACCGACTAGTCTGATCATTGATAACAAAAGCAAACCACCCGAACGACACACGACTCGTTTCTACCCTAAACACCATCTTTGTAGAAATAAGGCTCCACAGAGAAGAATGACTAAAATTCACCAAGCAGCCAAAGCGAAGTCCTCTGGAGAAAATGGATCATGAAACAATTCAAATAATTTGAATTTTGGGGATGTTGTTGATTTTACAATCAAAACCTTGACGTGGTAAATGAAGACAGGCTTTGGTTAAAGGTTTGAAATGATTTGTTTTACCCGTTACCATCAAACATATGAAAATATGTTTCTTTTTTGTAGATTTTAGTAGTGTTGTAGTAGTCGAGAGAGGTCTTGGTCTCGAGACCAAATTTAAAAGGTCTTGATTTTGACTCGGTCTTGTCAAGGACTCGGGCTGCCCGGATTCGGGATTTTCCCTCAAGACCGTTCGAGACCAGCACTAATTCCTGCTATTTTTTAAACTTTTTTATAATGTGATAATAACAAGGAGAAGAACGGGATAAAACAATCCTTTATTCATTCTTTAATTCACCCCGTATAATGAACGCAACCTTCCTTAATGTGACTTAGTGACGTGTGTGACACACTCACACACACAAGCAGGAGAGAGAGGCGGGAGCTAAACATGTCCGCTAACTTGTTGGTTGTGAAATTTGGTTTCACGAACCACAAAGAATACATTTGTAAAAGCACAGCAAAGAGGAAACACTCAGCAGTGTGTAGGTGACCAGCCATGTTATTTCTTGGCAGAAATACTTTTAAACACTTGCTGTACATTCAGCTGACATAAAAATCTTGTTTTCAAATATGTAGAATAATTGTGATGTTATCAGTAGCAGTAGTAGTTTTAATATTTTTGTTAATTTTTTGCAGGCACCTTTTTTGTCCATCAAATGTATTTAAAAGAAACTAAAACTAAAGAGAGAATGTTATTTAACTGTTGAACCTTGTCAAATTATTTATTTATTTATATATATTTTTTTAAATAAAAAAAAAGTGTTCATGGTCTTGGTCTTGGTCTCAGTCTTGGTCTTGACTCGGTCTTGGCTCAGGAAGTGACACTGACCGCCAGCCTAGTTTCCTCTGCTGCACAGACACATTATTTGTGCTTCACACACACTGAGTATAAACACTGAAGTTTAATGAACCCAACTCTACTTTTGCACTGCTTACACAGGACCTAAACACACAAGGTCTCAAATGATACACTTTACTGTGATCAAAGTTATCCAGTGAAGGTTTCCTCCTTCACTGTAATCATTTATTTATTTAGCTTCACTTAATAGAATAATTCCTCACAGATTTTTAGTGCTCATAATATTTTCTACAATTCATATCTTTTTATGTCACGAGTGAAAAACTAATAAACAATAAATGATTATTAGACACATAGGCAAGCCACAATGGCTTCATGTAAAGGATTTTCAATATTCACGAGTGGTGAGTGGCCTCATGGAGTTCCACAAGGTTCAGATGTAGGACCAATACTATTACATTATATATGCTTCCACTAGGTAACATTGTCAGAGAACATGATATAAATTTCCATTGCTATGCAGATGATAGACAGCTTTATCTCTCAATGAAATCAGATGAAACTAATCAGTAATTAAAACTCCAGGCTTGTCCTAAAAACATCACATCCTGGATGAGCCGTAACTTTCTCCTTCTTAACCAGGATAAAACCAAAGTGATTTTATTTGGTCCAAAACACCTCAGAGAAAATTTATCAGAGCAAATTGTGTCTCTGGATGGCATTACTCTGTCACCCAGCACCATAGTAAAAAACATACGTGTTATCTTTGATACTGAGTTTTCTTTTAATTCTCCTATTAAGAAAATCTCAAAGACTGAGAAACGAATCCATGCATGTGTTACATCTAGACTAGATTATTGTACTGTAACTCCCTACTTTCAGGATGTCCCAATAACTTACTAAAAAATCTCAAGTGAATCCAAAATGCTGCAGGCAGAATACTGATCTAAAATCTAGAATAGAGTTTAAAATCCTCATGTTAGCAAAGCTCTGCACGATCAAGCTCTTGTACATCAATCGTCTGGGCAGAACACTCTGCTCTCACTTTGCTGGCCTTCTGGAAGTTCCTAACATGTCTAGAAGTAGAACAGGAGGCAGAGCATTCAGCTACCAGGCTCCTCACCTTTGGAATCAGCTCCCAGTCTCAGTACGGGAGGCTGCTACCCTCTCCACCTTTAAGGCTAAACTCAAAACCTGCTTATATGCTGAAGCGTATACTGTATAATAGCATTAACAACCGCTAGAGTGGACATGGGCTCGACCTTAAACGGTCGCATTTACAGTCCTTGGAGTCGCTGTTCGATTACAAATAAATGGGAAGAGATTCAAATTTTGATGTAGCTGGTTATGATTTACAGTTCGCAGAAACAGGACTGATGTCAGGTTCTTTTTAGTTTGTGTTTAGCCCTTTTGGTTCTCTTTTAGTTATTCTGAGTCTTTGTTTGTTCTGTTTTCTAGTATGATCTCCTGTGTTAACTCTTGTCTCTGTGTTCTAGGAATTCCTTGGAAGTTGAGTTGTGACTCATTAGCTGCCTCATGTGTTGCACCCAGGTGTGGCCCATTCCCAATCAAGCCTCCGTCACTATTTAGCTGAGTGTTTGGACACTGTGATTGCTGGATCATTGTCAATGTTATGTTCCTTGTGCTGCGTGTCTTGTTCCCTGGTTTCTTCGTTCTGCCCTTTTTGGTTTTTGTTTCTTTTGGACATTAAACATAGACTAGTTTTATGAACGATACAGCTGCCTGATGCATCTGTCTCTGCATTTAAGTCCACATCGCCACCTAATCATGACAACTGAATCATAACATAACCTAACCGCGAGGGCGGACATGGGCTCGTCTATAAACGGTCGCATTTACTGGTTCGAGAGACTGTCACCCAAGAAGCAATGCATATATCTGACTAATCCTTAGTGATTTGAACAGTCTATGTACATAGCCCAAAGCTGCTCAAATTACAGGGAGCTGAGGCATATGCAAAGTTGTTTACTGAAGACCCACATATGTTTGAGTCCCGAACCCCGACAAACGTTTTTTCAAAATATGAGGGGCTGGCATGTTTACCAGATAGGATGTATAGCGGTATATTGTATTTTATATTCTGAAAGAGTTGGTGGAGCTTTATTAGCCAACCAAAGTTCAGTTTACTATGTGATGTAGTTCCTGAGATATTGGAAGCTGAAAATTGAAGAAAAATAAGGACACAAAAATGTCACTAAATTGGCCATATCTCAAAAAAATTTTATCTAATCAAATCTTTGTAGATTGTAACATTTTCACAGTTCCTCTTGTTTCCAAACAAAAAAAATCATACTGGGAAGTAGAATCAGGAAGTCTCAGACCAGCTTGATGTTTTCAGCTGCTTCCTGATTGGCTGTTAGTTTGTTTAAAGGTGGACCTGTCAATCAAAGTCCTGTTGGCCTTTGGATGGCAGAGTGCCTGTTCCACAGGGGTTTGAGCAGACTTATTTCTCATTACATCAACATAACAATCTGATCTCTAGAGCGAACATGGGCTCGTCCGTAAACAGTCACATTTTCTGGTTCAATAAACAGGAAGACATTCAAATTCTGATGTAGCTGGTTATGATTTACAGTCCACATAAACAGGACTGAATCATAACATAAAATAACCACTAGAGTGGACATGGGCTCGTCTGTGAACGATCGTATTTACAGACCTTGGAGTCACTGTTAGCTTACCAATAAATGGGAAGAGATTTGTCACCTTTCTAATGTGTTGACTAGGTCACTGGGAGTGAGGCCCAAGGCCAAGGCAGGCTGACTTGATAATACTGTATCATGTTTTTCTGCAGTCAGTGCCTTCTCCTCGTCCTTTCTCTCTCTGCTCTGTTTCAGGTGTCGTGAAGCTGATGATGGAAGTTCCTGATCTGTGGTTCACAGCTCAACTAGTCTGGGACACTCTGATGTTCTATCTCTATATCCTGTTCTGTTGGTCCTTCTGTCCACTAAACCCGACTAGTCAACGCAGATGGCTGCCACCTCTGAACCTGGTTCTGCTGGAGATTTCTTCCTGTTAAAAGGGAGTTGTTTCTTCCCACTGTCGCTAAATGCTTGTTCATGTGGATATAGTTGGGTTTTCTCTTTCTTATTATGAATTTCATATTTTGATAAGCGCATTGTGATGACTTTGTTGTAAATTGCGCTATACAAATAAAGTTGAATTAAATTAAAGATAATTGTATTTTATGAAATATTATGTCATGGAAGGGTAGGAAGTCAAGTCTTCCCGAGTCAATAGGCTCAAGTCTGAGTGATTCACTCATGAGTCATTTGTTTTCAAGTCTAAGTGGAGTTGCAAATATTTTGTGATTTTGTCAAGTTGAATTTAAAATCATCAAATTTGTGACTTGAGTCAAAGTCATGTAACTGGAGTCCACACCTCTGCTCTTTGGTACAAACGTCTTTAGTGTGAATCAGAATTGTTGTTCTTTCGATGGATGGGATGTTCACATTGAAGCACACAAAGAGCAAAGTTAGAGCCTTAGAGTCCCATTGTGCATCAGTCACACTGTCACTGCAGACAATAACAATAAACATCTGACTACAGATGATTACAGGTGATTACTACACCTGAAGTAATACCTGATGTACTTCTGGCACTGCTGTCAATTTATTTGATGACTGGGGTTGGTCACTGAAAAATGAATGAAAATAACCAAAGATGATAGCTCCGTGGCAAATTTAGGGACCCAACCCAAAGTTTGTGAAACCACTTATGATGGCATAAACTGGTATAAAAAGAATGACAAATGTAAATAAGAATCATCAGTTATCAATGCTCACTGACCTTAAAAGATTACCCATGCAGCATGCATTCCTAATGCAGCTCTGGGATCATTTGGAGAAAACCATGCCTGTGTCCCGCTGTACATTTGAATGACAGCTTGTCTGTGACTGTTGTCTAATGAATTACTGAGAAAATATCTCTCCTCACTCCCCGCCCGGGGCTCAGCAGCCAATGGCTCTGCACAAAGTCAGAGGCGCTATTTAAGAGCTGCCTGAGAGAGCAGCTGCAGTAGAAGCACACTGAGGGACGCACGGACTGACTGTTCTGACTGTTCACATTCACTGATTTCACCCAAAAGGACTTCCAGCAGTGGAAACCATGAGGTTGTGGCAAACGTTTTGGTCGTGTGTGGTGCTGCTGAATGCGGCTGTGCAGGACGTGAACTCTCTGGAACAAGAGCTGTCAGGATCTATTTTAGGTGAGCTTTATTTTTACTGCTTTAACTTTCACCCACATCAAAGTTCACATATGCGTGCATGTTTGTGCAAAAAGACAAGCTACACATCACGTGTGTATGAGTAAACCTCTCTTTATGCTCTCCGTCTCTTCACTCTGGGTGAGTTTGTGTTTCCATCAACATGATGTGAGTTATTTGTTTTATTTCTGTATTTTACAATGTTAGTTTCTTCTAGGGCTCTGACATTCTGTTGCTTTAGCTTCATGCTTGGTTCCCAACAGACACACTTTGTGCACTGTTCACGTAACCCCAAGGTCATGATGCAGTCAGTCGGAATGGATCATGGTTACAAATCAGCCAAAACACATTTGTGCCAGCCTTCTCATTGTACAGGGCACACCTAGCCCATGAAGATAAAATGTCTGCTCCCAATTCTCTGGACACACTCTTGCTTATGGTACTCACCTGCGCGTCAGCTGTTTGCTGGAGCAACAGGGCTGCTAAACTTTTTTTGTGACTAATTAGAATAAATTACATTGAATTTATACTACTCTTGTCATCTGTCCTTGGAGCTGTTCAATTAAAAAATCCAAGAAGAAGGTAGAGAAAAACCTTTCAATGATAAGTAATAATGATAATTAGATAATATATATAGTTTAGTAACATCAAGCCTTATCGTCACCAATTGTCTGGGTGCTTTTTACCTCCTCCCCCATCTTTGAAACGCCCACCAACCCCCCTAGTTTGCTGGAGTCAGCTGATAAGTGCAAGCTGGTCACTGAGCTGGAAGAAACAAAGCAGGACAGATGTAAAGCTTTCTATGGAGCTCAGTCACCTCTGTGTAAACCCCCTATAACCCCGACTGATCTGCTCCAAGGTGAAAGCCCATTTACTGAGGGGCCCTGAAGGGGCCGGCATTTATCACAGCCAGTCACTCTGCGAGTTAGTCAGGCGTGTCACACCTTCCAAACAGAGTTACACAATATCCTCATTCTCCAAAGTTGCATGCAGCTAAATTAATTTCCTTCTGCAGGTAATTTCCTCGACCCTCTGAAAGACTTGTTGGACCACAGGGCAAATGACACCAATGCTACCATCGCTAGATTCTCCCTGCGCAAGCAGTCCCATCCAGAGGATGATCTGTGTTACATTGTTCCTGGAAAACCAGAGTCCCTTGCAGCCTGCACCTTCAACAGCACCTCAAAAACCATCCTAGTCATCCACGGGTGGACGGTGAGTGGAGATTCTTCAGCCTATTACAATGTGCCCTGAAGCTATTGTAAACGGGCCTAGGTACAATAAACACCTGTGACTGGATGTGTCTCACCAACGCAAACCTTGATGACTAGTTGCAACATGTAGTGTTGTGTTGCATATTCCACACTGTTCTAACACACCTTAGTGACATTAGCAGGTCAGTATCAGGTCTTTACAGACAATGATATGCTTAAATGAAGCAACAGATGCAGTTACAGACCCCCCTGTGGAACCCTGGCAGTGTCTTTACCATCTTTAGTTCACAAACGTCACATCATGAGCTCATTGGTTTCTCTGTCATTTGAAACAGCTGAGTGGTATGTTTGAGAGCTGGTTGCCAAAACTGGTGTCGGCTCTGTATGAGAGAGAGCAGACGGCCAACGTCATCGTGGTGGACTGGCTCGAATCGGCTCAGAATCACTATGTACTCGCAGCCCAGAAAACCCAAGTGGTTGGACAGGAGATCGCTCGCTTCATCGATTGGATTGAGGTCAGTAAGAGAAGAATTCAGAAGTTCAACTACAGGAAGAAACAAGAGAAACATGTTTCTCGTGTCTGTGCCTTTATGCTGTCTTTAACCATGTTTTCTTTTTTTTTTTTTCAAACTTCAAAGGAAACCACAAATATGCCTCTCCAAAACATCCACCTGATTGGCTACAGCCTTGGCGCACATGTGGCAGGATTTGCTGGCAGCCATGCAACTAATAAAGTCGGAAGAATCACAGGTAAACCAAACCAGACACAACATGTAGTTCTCTATCCCACAAAGACGAAAAGTCTTCTCTATCAGGTTGTTGAGCAGTATTTTTTACATGAAGGTTTGGATCCAGCCGGTCCAGACTTCGAGGGCGAGCATGCTCACAGGCGTCTCTCACCAGACGACGCTCACTTTGTGGATGTTCTCCACACCTTCACACGGGGCTCCCTTGGGCTCAGCATTGGCATCCAGCAGCCTGTGGGTCATGTGGATATTTACCCCAATGGAGGGGGCTTCCAGCCAGGCTGTAACCTCAGAGGAGCTCTAGAGAAGATCGCCAACTTTGGGATATTTGGTAATAAAAGAGACTAATTAATCATCAAACTTTTTTTTCAATTTTGCCCAGATTGTAAAGTTCAGCAGTTCAGCAGGGTTGTTCTCCATGTGTCTTTGCATTGTTATGGCCAGCTGCACTGTGACGTCATTCACGCCATTCCAAAAGAAACAGGAACTCCTAAACATAGATGGGTAAAGGTCAGCACATATGTCAGTGGTCTAGCTGAGACTAGCTTAATGTGTTGAGCTAGGATTCACATTAGTAAAAAAAAAAGTATAAATTGGTTTATTTGTGTTTGATTCGCAGCCATCACAGACGCAGTGAAGTGCGAACACGAACGCTCAATCCACTTGTTCATCGACTCTCTGCTAAACAAACAGGAAGTAGCTAAAGCTTATCAGTGCGGCAGCAACGAGGTGTTCGACCGCGGCATGTGTCTGAGCTGCCGCAAGAGACGCTGCAACACCGTGGGGTACGACATCAGCAAAGTCCGTCGGGCGCGCAATGTGCAGCTGTACACCAAGACCCGCTCCGCCATGCCCTTCAGAGGTCAGCACAAAACCTCTGAGTGGAGATTCTAACTCATCCACAAACTGCAGAGTGCACAGTGCAGCCATGTTCAATTCTGTTTGCTCTGGGAAATGTTAAATTCAGTTCAACTCCTTGAAGTCCACACATTTTTTGCATCAGTATGATGATTTATTCATCATTTAAATTTCTGATGTTTCTCTCTTTTATTTTTTTTTTTTTTTTTACAGTTTACCATTATCAGCTAAAGATCCACTTCTCCAGTAAGCTGAATATCTCAGAGATGGAGCCCTCACTAACCGTCTCACTGTACGGCACTAAGGCAGAGGCTGAGAACATGGAGCTAAAACTGTAAGTGAGCATTTCACCTCATTCTTTAAACATGTGGACAGAGTTTTGAATTATGAACTCCACCGAGGAGGTCATAATTCAAAGAAAGTGTCTATTCGTACGGTTGCCGTACGGTGCTGATGGTACATTTACCGAAGTACACGCACGTAGCCTATTAGTACGTACGCAGTGCCAATGAGGGGCGCTGCTTACAGATAGAATCTCAGTAGATTGATACGACAACCGTACGGATAGCCACTGCCTAATATAAAACAAGATTTATTTATTTGTTTGTTTGTCTGCTAGCAGGATTACATCAAAAGTACTTAACTAAAGATAGACCTTACGCCATGGATGATTCCATTACATTTTGGAGGGGTTCCGGATCAATAATCTGATTTTGGATCATTTTCTAAAAGCGAAAAATTCCTTCTGTCATCAATGGCGCAAAATGAAAAATTAATATCTCGGTTCATAATTGAACAATGTTTTTGAAATTTGACTCAGTTATGTCAGGTTGGTTTCTCAATTATCCCACTGAGTTTCATCCAGATTGAATTGGGATTGCGCACTTCATCGCAATTTTCCAAAAAATGGAGATGCCCATACATTTGGACCTATTGTATGGCTATTAATGAGGATTTGAATATCTTTTAAGCCTTTAAAGTGTGAATGATCATGGTACCATGATCCGGATCACTGATCCAGATAACTGTGAATATCTGCCAAAGAGGATAGTTTTAGTTTAGTTTTAGTCATGAGTAATAAGCAACACTCACTCTGCCCATAACAGGCAGAAGCAGAACACTGAACTTTTTACACAATAAAAACAAGCAACATGGTTTAGTGTTTTAGAGACTGTTGATGGATCTTTAATGCTTCTGTTCTTTATGTTTTTATTTGACAGAAATGATAAAATTATGACCAACAAGACACACTCATTTCTGCTGGTGACAGAGAAAGACATTGGCGATCTGTTGATGCTGAAGTTTAAATGGGAGAAGACCAACGGCTGGTCAGCAGCCAACATGCTGAAGATGGTTTCTTCCTGGTGGACCGGTGACTCCGACGGGGCCAACATGGAGGTTCACAAAATCCGTATCAGAGCTGGAGAGACCCAGCAAAAGTAAGCAGACTCATAGTTTTGTGTAAAATGCATCCGTGGAGGGTTTGAATGGTCTGTCAACAGTTAGAGAGGGTGTTTAAGAATGGATATTGGATGCTGGATGATAATGGATGGAGAAAAAAACATCTAAGATCTATAATGGACAGGAGTCCAACGCTTTCTTTTTGAAATGTGAATCTTTATATTTTTCCTTTGAGCATTTCAAAAGTCATATCTTTGTTGTATCAGTTTATCTATTCCTCAATTCCTCTTTCGCTTTAACTTATTCACCTTTATTCGAACTTCACTGCATCACGAAGACATGAAATAATCCCATTCAACCAGCAAAACCCTGCAATATCTCCAGTTATCAATCAGATTTTTTTTTAACTCAGTGACTCCCAGAAATAGAAAGATGTTAGTGGGTTAACATCAAGAGACTTCCATCATGATAATTAGTCTTACACGCAGGAAAAGGAAAAACAGACAATGAGTACTCTGAGTTTCACATTTTGTCCAAGAACTGTATTTAGACTGTGGTTTGACACACGCTGCTCTGATTCTTGTTAAATCTACCTCTTTCTGATGCATATAAGAAATGATCCAAATCTGTCTTCCTGCAGGATGGTTTTCTGTGTGAAAGACTCTGACACGCCCAACCTGAAACACGAGGTCACGTTCGTTAAATGTAAAGACGCGTGGAGGACAAATTCCAAGCGAGCTCCAAGGAGGTGAGCTGGTTCCAGTGTTTGTGCAAAACACACTTTGCATTGATAATGCATCGCAGTTAATCACTGTGTTTCTGCAGGTTAACTTTGAAAAGCCCCTGACCTTGAAGAGACTGAAAACACCTCTGCATTGATGTCAGCACTGAATGGATGTTTATACAACTGCGATTAATACTCACCTGTATATATTCACATTTATCGAAACAAATCTGTGAATACTGTAAATTATTTTGTGAATATATATTTTTTACATTTCATATATATTTACTCTGACTGGATATGCCACTTTTGGTCATCCTGTTGTTTAACTTAAGCCTAAATTTAAGACTGAATCCTGTTAAAGATTAGAACTCAGCTTTATTATTCCATTAAAGATGAATGTTTGATGTTAAGTTTATTAAAATGATCTTTCGCGAGCAAACTGAGCATTCACCGCTGAGGCTCTCAGCACCGTGTGTGACTGGAGGACTGATATCTGTGCCTTACTGTAAACTGTGGTTTTTTTTCCCCCACCTGTGTGTGTTACTGTTGCACATTTTTACCAAAGAACCTGAATGTACAGGAACTGCTCCCCGTCGCCTCAAAGAGGTTCCTGCCTCCTTATGTTTGATGTGCTTTATGATTATACGAGTGTGTGATGGTGTCAGTGTATTTATACATGCAGTGTCGTCTGTTCATAAGAAACGTTTTTGTTTGTGAAACATTTACGGCATATCCAAACCTCAGCTCTTAAGAGATCGGTACTGTAACCATTGTGACTTTTTAAACGTGGAAATGTTTTGCACAGAAAAGAGGAATAGATCAGTAAACCTATAACATTTGTTACTTGTGCCTTACCTTTCTGTAAATATTGTAGCACTGAACTGAAGTTTGAAGCACTGTTAGATGTTTATTTAACTCCTGGCAGATTGAATCTGTAAACTGTAAACTTTTAGTGATTCCCTGTACATATTTCTAAACATGTCACTGTGTTGTGAAAATTATTTAATAAAACAAAATGCATTTTTAGTGTTCGTCGAACATTTGACTTTTGTTCCTGCAATATTTAATAACAGTAATTTACTGTACCTCATTATCGCTCTTATCTACGGTGTCAAGAATGTTTATGTCTTTATCATTTAATGTGTTCACCTCTTACAAACAATTTCGACACATTTGAACATTCGGTTTTGAAAAACTTCACATTACCACAAATAAGAGATGGTTTTTCCTCCTGTCCTTGTATTTGTGATGCCAGTACATTTGGCCAATGGTGTCATGGTGACACAAAACAAATAAATTAGTCATTTATTTAAACAACTGTTTTCCGGACTCAAGAGTCGTTGATGTTTCTCTGATATTATAAAATATTGAAGGTCAACATTTTATCATTTTTAACACATTGGAAGCATCAGGCGAGGTGAGGACAACAAGACAAAACTATTCAATGCCATAAATTAGCACATTTGCTGATTTACATTAACTTTCAGTCTCTTAATGTAAAAAGAACAGATCCAGGCCACCTTCATACTTGATCATAATCAGGATGCATATTCCATTCTAAATTCTCATGTGACTCAAATTCATGTTATCTTTGCTTAACCCTGGAAACGTTGAATGTAAACCAATGCATGAACCAAGCTAGCGGACAGAGTTAATCATAGTAGTAATCAATAATGGACATTTGCTGGCAAAAATTTCAACTCCCAGACAAACAAAAGGACATGCTGTTACATTATTAAACACAGAATTGGAAATGATCATCATGACCTGCACAGTGAACGAAGCCTTCGTGAAGAAATAAGCTTCACATATTTACCAAGTGGCATCAAAGGCTAAATGCTGTAGAAGAGTGAGAAACTGCTTATCTGTTTGGCATAATAACAATAACATTGACTATCACATCCTGAATCTTCCTTATCTCTGATCAGGGAGAAGTAAAATCACCCTTATTAATGCTACATGTGACTTATTATTGGACTTAATTTACGAGTTGGTATATTACGGTAACTTCTGACTAGTTTTAGTGGACTTTAATGTTCTATTTCACCAATTAGGGTTATTGCAGTCTGCTAACTTTACATTGGGAACCACTTGGATGTTTTTGCCTAATGATGACACTTCAGCAAACGCACACACACACACACATACACACACACACGCACGCACACAAACAGACACAGCAACAAATTTGTTGTTCAACATCTTATTTTGGAAGGTCGTGGTTGGCAGGTTACATGATAAGACCAAGGTATGTGTTGTTCTGCACTACATACACAACCAGCTCAATATTTACATCTGCACAATAAGACATTTCTGTGTATTTTATGTGCCTAAACACCTTTACAGTACAGGGAGTCTATAGTGCAATAAGGTGTGTTTTTCCCAATAACGAATTAACGATGCAGCAGATTTCCTCAAAGCAAGAAGATGGTCAATAATGTGAGGGACCTGTACCAGATGTTCTGCTTATTGACCTGTGATTGTTGCAGTAGTTAGTCACTTGATACTAATGTGTAAAAAGGTCTAAAATAAGGGGTTTTGTTTATCCGACTCAGAGGGAAAAGACACAATATCTAAACAAGCAGAAGTATTTTTACATTATATACAGTATCAGTCAGTATGTTTGAACCCATTTAACTCATTCTAACTTTGTTCTTTGAAAATTGTGTTGCTGAGGAGAAGAGGAGGATGGTCAAAGAGGCTAAAGTTAGCACTGACACATGTCCACTTTGTTTCAGGCTTTGCAGGAATAGGTGGTGTAGGTGTGATGGTGTGGTATGTGGCCCCTTCGAGGGAGTTCAGGCTCCCCGTCAGACAACAGCAATATTTTCCAACACAGATGCATCACAGAGAACTGACACGAGCTTCTGAATGATGTACACACGCAGGAAGCAGGAGGCAAAGTTCACGGCATGATGATGTAGGAGCAGGTGCAGTAAAATTCTCCTCAGTCTGAGTCTGACACTCAAATATTCAGAACAAAGGTGTTCAAAGGAATTTGTGCGTCATCCTGTCAGAGCTAAAGTGGTGAAGATCAAACATGGAAGGTTATTCCAAGTTATGGGTGTTCAGGGTTTGCCCACAGAGGCAGACAGTGCAGCCCATCACAGCAGACAACCCCAGGATGGCGAGCAGAATGGCCCACCAATGAGCCTGCAGACAATAAAAATAAAGATGAGTATTCAAGATAGGACAGAATAATTATTTACGTCTTCATTTATCCATCCTTTCTTTGTATCTGCCTAATTATCATAGAGGTGTGCTGTTGGCTATGCCAGCATTAGATACAGGACACGAGTGTGTTGAAAGAACACAAAGCAACCAACATTCAACCATTTACATCTATTGGAAATGTAAAAATCCCAATAAACCCATCAGGCAGTTTTTGGAAAGTGGAAGGTACTGGGAGTTAAATTATGCCAAAACCTCACAAACTCAAAACATGTTTTTCTCACGGTGAAATTCCCTGGCATTCGTGTGTGGATCTGCAAGGTGGAAAACTAACATCAAAAGACAAACTGTCACTGCACTTTTGCCTCTTATTTTCTATGATGTTTTTGGAAGTTCTTGAGGTTTTAGCATTATTTTAACTTCACAGCCAGAGTTCCCGAAGAAAAGATACAGGAATTGTACAAAGAGCCTTCTTGATGTGAGGCAGTATTGGAAACCACTAAATGCAGTCTTTTTGACATTATGTTATGCTTAATTGTGCAAATAGTCAAACATCTAAGAAGTAATTAAAGTTATTAAAATGAGTTATTGAAAAAATTGGTTGTTTATGTCTTTACAGAGATATCCATCATCAAGGAATTACCTTCATCCAATCTCCCACGTCGTCAAAGTCGTCCAAATTGAGAAAAGAGTTTTTCAGTCTAGCGATCGGACCATCAGCATCCAAGATGCGACACACCTGGAATTTGTCGCAGTAGCCTTGGTTTCCGGAGCACGGAGCACCACCGACCAGGGGCAAGGATTTCCCCTGGAAGTAACGAGACAGCACAGAGGAGGTAGTGCTGGCACACGTCGAGGGTTTATCTGCAGAACACACACTGAGAGTGTTACGGAGATGTATAACACAAATTCATGCTTTACTGAAAATTCACTTTCTAATCTACAGACTTCATAAAACACAAAAACATGTTTAGTTATTTTTTTTATTATTTAAAATAGTTTGTGTTTTTGTTCATTTCAAAAATACAATTAAACACACAATTAAAAGTATGTTTAATTGTGACTTTAAGAAAGAATAAACGTTTCTCATTAAACACCATCTTATGATACATCATAAGATTTATTTGTTTCTTTAAGGTCTTTGCTTTAAATAAAACATTCAAGGCCAATTCAAAATGATCTGATCACCAAAAAGCTTCATGGTGACCCAAAAGCTAAAAACATTAAAAAGGTTTTTTTTAATAAAAGTTTCTAATTGGCTAACTGTTAATGATAGCTACTTAGTGTAACACATTTAGGACTCATTTATTCATTTAGTCGAAAGGCATTACCGCCACACTGTTATAGAAGTAGCTGATTTAAATTTGATAATTTGTTTGCCAAGGCTAAATTGAAATGGGGAAGTGTGATGAAGAAGAATCACATATACATTTCAAATGCGACCTGTTGTTGACAAAATTAGTCAGAAAACAGCCTTAGATTTTGTTCAATTTGTAATTTACAGGCATTGGAAAGTAGTGGAAAATGTTTTCAGGACATCCTTATTTCCATAAAATGAAACATATTTCATGTAAGTAACCCAGTTGTCCCTGTATGGATGCTCTTTTGCCTCTTCCCACTTGTTTCTTTTTTTTCAGTTGTCATCAGGCCTATTTAGAATGATTTTGACAGTAGTGGAGTAATTACATCTTCAAGTCATGCAAGTCAGTGCTGCTCCAGGAGCTTGATTGAGAAACAATGTTTTTTTTTTTTTTTTCCCCTTGTCTGCACATGCTGTCAAAGGTCAACACTGCAAGAAGTGCAATCATTCTGAGATAGCAATGCATGGTGTGTTACTGCAATGAAATATATTAATTTATATAGCCCAGCAGGACCACACAGCCCCAGCCGGCGCAAGAACAGCAGCCCAGGCCCCGCAAGCCACGGGACAATGCCCCCCCACCGGTGCACGGGCGACCGGCGGCCGCCACCGCGAGAAGGAGGCACCCCAACGGCACACAACCGGTGCGGAGAAGCAGCCCCCAGCCAAAGGCGCCCCGGACCCACCCATCAGTCCGCAGATAGCAGGAGAGACCTAGCAAGCGGCTGATACCGACCTCAACCACCGGAACAGCTAGAGCCGCCCCCCAGCAAAGCGCATCATCCCGGAGCACCAAGCAACCCCGCCCCAACCTCGGTGCAGATGCCAGCACCCCCAGCGCAACCATCCCGGCGCGGCAGGCCACCCCAGACCCACACACCGCGGGGAGCGCCCCAAAGGCAACCAGGAGACGAGACATGCACCAAGCCAAACCCAAAGGGAAGAGGCACCCCCACGCCCCGCCAGGCCGGCACTGCCCGGAGAGACCCAGCAAAGAGAGCCCCCAGCAACACCCCCACCACGCCCCCCAGAGACCCACCGCCCCGCCACGCCCGACCGCACCCTCCTGATGTATTTTTACTCTACACGGCGGCCCAGCCATCAACAGAGGGGCCCACCTGACAGGCCCAAATGTGTGAAAGAGAATAACTCTATGACTAATTGAGACAAGGTGATATGAACAACAACAACGCAGTGTAAACACATTACTCTGGAGTGGAGGACATGACTCAGTGATTACCAGGCTGCTGGCAGCACATGTAGCATTTCTCCTTCATGGACCGTCCTGGACAGTCACACTGCTGCATTTGGTGCTTGATGCACACAGACTCTGAACAGACCTGCAACGAGAAATATCCAGATCTTTAAGACACAAAAGACTCTGTTGAATGGTTTAAATAGTTAAAAATGGACTGGCAGGGTGTACCCTCGCCTAGCACCCAAAAAGAAAGCTGGAGATAAACACCAGTAGACCCCCTTGACACAGAAAAGGAGCAAGCAGGTCGAAAAATGGATGGATAATTAAAAACAATACGCAATATTGAAACAATAACATAGCATAAGTTTCCATAAAGACACAATGCCCATGTTAGATTTGAACCAGCAACCTTCCAGTTCCAAGCCTCCATCCAAATCTATACCATTCAACAGTTTTTTTCTGCATGCTGTGGTTGAACCCATACATTGGTTGGATCTTTTCCTTTAATGTCATGCTACTTTCCCAGTATGTTTACAAGGAAAGTGACTTGTGAACATATATTCCAAAGGTGTTTCGTCATTGGATCAATGATTTCATGAAAGACCAACTATTTAAAAAAAAAAAAATACTGGTTAATAAAACAACAACAAGCATTCAATTCAATAATAAACCAGCAACAAAACCAAATAGGTAAACATCACGGAAACCAATTTAACAAACTTCAAAAAACAAACCGACCAACTCTCTAACCAACCAACAAACCTATCCTAAACTGAACCAGAACTACTCAACCAACCCAATGGATAACACAACCAACCAATTCAACCATAGGTTCAAGCAAACTATGTCCAAGGTAAGTGACCATGTTACAAACTATTGACATTTTGCTATTCACAAGACTGATCCACAACTCTGTACTAACTAGCTGCTCTGCTACACAGACGCACCCTGGAATGTAAATCTGCATCGGTGTGATACAGTCAACATGTCAGGTAATGGGCACTTCTTGATTAGTCTGTACTTGAGGAACATTTAGTAGATTTGTAATTTGTTTTGCCACTGTTCCTCTAAATACTTGTACACTTAGTCTTCTTCAGGTGATGAATCATATTATGGTTACTGAGTCACAGGTGTGGTAAATGTGCCTGCCTTACCCCCTTGAGGCACACCCGAGTGCCCTGACTGCAGACGGTGAGGTTTTCCTTGGCGTTGGGCTCTGGGCAGAGCGGGGAGCTGCCTGAACACACGCTGTCTTTCTGACAGTCGGTTTCTTCGTCACACATCTCTCCAGCAGGTTTGAACCCACACTTCTGATTGCAGCACAAACCCTGACTTGGACTGATGAATGACAAGGAAAAACCCACATGTTTGCAGATAAAAGCCTTTTTTAAACAGGTATTTGCAATTTTTAATACAAATGTGACAAGCAATCTAATCAAGTCCTCACTTGATGGGCATGTTAAATACAAGTTTTATTTGTTGTTATAATAAATAATAATACATTGAATTTAAAAGCACTTTGAAGTATTTTACAAAGACAGCATACAATACAGAGGGTGAAAGACAAAATTATGGAGTTATAGTGAGTAAGTGAGTCAAAAGAGATGGGTTTTGAGTTTGGATTTGAAGGTGGGGAGGTTGGTGGAATTATGGAGTTTGAGTGGCAGTTCCAGAGCTGAGGAGCAGTGCGACTGAAAGCTCTGGAGACAGTTGATGGAGCGCAGGTGGAAATAAGGAGATCGGGTGATGTGACTGATATGAGACTGGAATGATAATGTACTATCAATGTTGACACCCAGACTCTTAACCTAAGGAGAGGGATAAACTGAGGTACCATCAGTGACATGCAGTCATGGTAGACAAGGTAGGCAGTGCCTACCCAAGGGTGAATTGACATTTTGATTATTTGTGTTAATTATAATATAATTGTAAATTATTTATTTTTCATTTCCAATAGCCTACGATACCTATAAGTTTGAACGTTTCAGTATTTTGTGCTTTTCATAACCCAAATCACTAAATATCGCTATTTCCTAACCGCTGTAAGGCAGGAGGAGGCCACACCCCTTCTCAAAGGCACGTTGCTGCTTGGCCTCTGTTCCCATAGAGTGTTTTTATGTTTGCACAGTCATTTCCCCAAGATGACAACCAAAATGCAGCGTAGAGAGCTGCCTTTGGACGTAACCGCGCTACGTTAAATGCTATACCTAAGTTCACAGTGCATTAGTGAATTGATATCACGTGACCGCTGCTGCTATGTTCTCTAGTGGGTGGGATAACACTACAGTCGGGAGGACAGCGCTAGAGACAATAAAGAAACTTTTTTTTGAGGAAAAACGACAGCTTTTAAAAGATGGGAGACCAACACTTGAGCTACCAGACCTTCAGCAAAGGTAAAGTCAGAAAATTGTTCGTATTTTCTACAGTGAACGGTACAAAAGGAAGGATTGACTTTGTGGATGCACCTCACTGAGGCTGTTCCGAGTTGTTGTTGCCATTTTCTCCGTTTTTCTGTGTTTCCAGCACAAACAACGGATGTGCTGCCGTGTCATGAGATATATCTTGTTGGGAGAGTATGGAGGCTATATTAAATAATTGTATATGTTTCTTTAATGGTGTTTTACAATGTTGATTTTGTTAGATGGCTAGATACTTGTTCATCTGAATCTTGTTGGGTTTTTTCTTTATTATGAATTTTATATTTTGATAAGCGCATTGAGATGACTGTTGTAAATTGCGCTATACAAATAAAGTTGAATTGAATTGAATTGAATTGAACTGACTTAACATTAGCCAGCAGAAACATATGAAATTGTCATTGGTGTTGACATTGGTGGTCTCGATTTGGAACGGCCTGCCTACCCTACCCTAGTGCTCATGGCACGTCACTGGGTACCATCAATGTAAAGTGAGTTCAAGTTGTTGACTTTGGAGAGGGTGGATTTGGTGCAGATGAGAAGAAGTTCGGTTTTGTTTTTGTTTAATTTAAGAAAATTTGTCGTGAACTGTGATTTTATTTCAGAGAAGCAGGAAATGAGGGAGGAAGCTCTAAGAGAGGAACGTGGTTTGCAGGAGAGGTAGAGCTGCGTAACAGTGGAAAGAGATGTGGAATTTGCAGAGTATATGGACAAGGGGGGAGGAGGTAGGTGATGAAAAGGTGGGGCCCCAGGAAAGAGCCCTGGGGCACACCTACGGTGACTGGGGAGGGGTCAGATATGAATGACTTGAGCTGCACAAACTGTGTGCGGCCTGTGAGGTAGGAATGCACTCTCTCTGCTTGGATTATTAAAAAATCTATCGACACAAGAATGCACATTCTGGTGCACACATTGATAATGCTAATGTGTGCACTACCTGCAGACTTGACCTGGTTTGAGGCGACACTGGACTCCAACAGCCTCTTTAGCACTGTAGCAGCAAAGGTCAGTGTCATTATGGCCGACATCACACTCTTCACCCTCCTCAACAATCTGATTTCCACAGATGGGCTGATCGCTGACTAGCCACAAAAAAAGAAAGGAGTACACAGTCATGAGTCATGACACATGGATATTGTTTACAGCAAATTAACTTCAATGTCAACTTTGATCTAGAGTCTGCAGGATGCTGTGTGATGTTGCTCCCTCACCCATAAAACAGTCATCCTTCTTTTGCTTCAGGATCCTGCTGATGTGTTTAATGCTGCAGGGTGACAGTTTGTCACTGTTTTCTCGTACCTCATCTGTGGCTTGGGGAAACATCAAATACCTTCCTTTTCCACCGCTAGAGCCGAGGTTCCCGCAGTTCAAGCCTTCGTCATGCTAAAACACAGAAAACATCCAGAGTTAAGATGTTCTGTTATGTTATATTATGGATCTTTTCTCAATTTTGAAATAAAAATAACAAATAATCCAGCCAATGATTACACTAATGTTCATCGTCATAGTTTGTGAGCAAAATCTTTTCATATGATAAAAGCTAAACTAATACAGGATGGGTAAAACTATGGCAAATTTACATTTTCTAAATTCACAGTTTACAAATTCACTTGAAGACTGAAATTATTTAGTAGTAAATCATAGGCTTATCTTGAGGTAGAACAAAGTGAGTCTGAAAGTGATGTTTGCTGAGCTTGTCACAAGTAATCTTTGCAATTAACAAGTTATTAGCCAAATGCAAACTTTTAAAAAATAACCTAAATTATGTTGATTTAAAAAACTAAATTACTTTTTAGAATTAATTTCTAAAGTTGTTGTTTTTTTTGTTTGTTTGTTTTTTAAGAAAAGGCCTAAAAACTGCTTTAGCTGATGATAAAATATCATTTGGGTGACACATTACCCATCTTTTTGTATTGTAATATAATATACATTAGCTGTTTTTCCACATTTTTTTGTGAAGCTTGGTGTATATTTGTTTACTGTGTTGTTTTTTTATTAATAGAATAAAAAATATAAATATAAAAATATACGAGTTGGTGAAGGATTCTGGTTGATAAATGTAAATTTTAAATATTTTTGACTAAATTCACCACAGTGTCTGAGTAGTTGACTAAATTTAGGGGATTCAAACTACAATAAAAAAGTGAGGAGAATTTTAAAGACTAAGATTAATAGAAAGTGAATTAAAAGTCAGACTAACTCAAAATTTGCTGACAAAACTAACCATGATTCCTGCAGGGCAAAGACCACCTTTTTAGGAAATTACGCAAATGCCATTTTATATTTTACAGTGGGTGTGTTATTGACCAAATTCATTTTCATAACATAATTATCTTTATTATATGTTCAACAAGAGAAAGAAAGCCAAACAAAGCCCGTAAAGGATCCTTAAGATGTTGCTGAAAGGGAATGTTCTGTTCTTCATGTGAGAGGATCTGCTACTCGTACAGCTGAGTCTGTGTTAGCTTTCCTGCATTTCAAAACCCTTCAATGACTTATGAGACTCCAATGCATCTCTGCATCTGTGATCAGGAGTTTTAAAGTTATTATGCCATCTATGGCAGAGACGTGGACATAACAATATGAGCAGTTCTTTATTTTTTAGGCCGGGCTACCGAACTCAAAACGCCACTCACTTTGTTCTTCTTGTTCTTGTTGTGTACACTAGTTAGAACCGCTACTCCTCTATTTTGCGTTAACGGATCGGGCTAGAATTTGGGGGGTATAATCTATTGATGTGTAAGCATCGACTTTTGATTGGGGGCCCAGGGGGGCCTCAAGGGGCCCCAAATGAAAAAAAAGAAAGAAAATTGATTTCTCGTTTATTCACAAGTCAAATATTACAACGGTTAGTGGTACTGAATCATACCAATATATAAATGGGGTCCATTACCCCGTATGTGTCACGGGGGCGCCAGGGGGGCCCCATTTTCCAAATGACTACTCCTCTATCAGCTCTTGTTATATCGGAATGCAGCTTGGTATACGCCCTTTTTTTAAAATGGGGCCCCGGGCCCAACCCCCATTTCAAGTCATTTCCAAATTTATAGGAACATAGTCTTGTGATATATTGTTTCAAAGGTAATTCAACGCATATTACAATTATGCCTCGCACAACTTGATTAGGGGCTCGAGGGGACTGCGGGCCCATCCCCCTTTTTTAGGCAATTTCCATTAAAGTTGTTTTCTCATTTATTTGTGAGTTCAATATTGCGACAGTTGGTGGTACCAAATCATTGACACATACCAATATATGAATGGAGCCCATTACTACGTATGTGCCACGGGGGCGCCAGGGAGTCCCCGGGGGCCCCATTTTTCAAATGACTACTCCTCCGTAAATGCTCGTTGAATCGGGCTGTAATTTGACATGGATGTTCTATGATGTCAAGAGCCTTTCAGAGACCTTTTTGAAAAGGGGAGGAAACGAGGGCCCACCCCCTTCCCCTTTTCCGGTAATTTCTTAATTTATCGGAACATAGTCATGTGATATATCGTTTCAAAGGCAGTTCAAAGTAGATTACCATTTTATGTCGTACAATTTCATTTGTTTTACTCTGTGGAACCGAGTCATTTCACTGAATACTTGTGCTATTTGGTGTAGAGACGTTTCGCGGGCCCGGCCGTAGTTCATCAGAACTTGTTTGATAAGAAATGACATTTAGTGTTCTTATTTTTTCTTACACAAAATTGAAACAGCATTCCCCAAACATAAATTACATTTCTGCTACAAAGCCATGTCATAAACAGCAAATACTAGTGCTGAAACAGCTGCATGGTTAGAAAGAAAAACACAATTTCTAAATTTGGCAAATGTTACAAAAAAAAAAAAAACAGATTTTAATTAGATAAACTAAGAGATAAAGCGAACAATTGCTCAGATAACGGATGCAAGATCTTAACCCCACTTAAAAAAACTCCATGGGGATGACATTCACACATGCCAGCAGGTAATTACAGAAACTGTTACAGATTCACCAACAACAAAACACTATTCAGTGTGAATTGAATTTAGAATTTTTTTCATTTTTTTTTTTTTTACATTAATGCCTACAGGAACTAAAACAATGTACTGTAATTACATGTTCATCAGCTCATTGACGTTTACCATGCAGCAAATGAGTGTTTTTTTAATCATTATTCCATAATGAAGACACTAAACAGCACACTTCAGGAAAGACAAAGCAGAGCACTCTTAAATAGTTCAAGGTTACCTTTGATCTAAACACAAAGTGAGTAATGGCTCACACTTTAGTCTATCACCCCATATTTTTAATAGTTAAACCAAAGTAAACCAAAGACCAAAGAAGCTCTTTACGCAGAATCCCCCGTGCACGGTTGCACACCACTTGTTTTGCTCTACATCAAAGCTTACATTAAGCCACCAATCAGATTCCTCCGTACTGCGTGTCTGCCAATCTGTTTGAAACTGTGAAAGGAATGAACACTAGAACTATGCAAAATAACGTGGCAGAACTAATCTTCTTCTCAGGAGACTCGTTGGACTGTGGAAATGAGCAAAAGCAGAGAGCAGGATAAAAAAAAAGACAGAGAGGGGCTGCTGGCATTTCGGCCAATGGGAGGAAGGTTGACTGTGTGAGCAGCAGTCCCAGTTAGTGAGAAGGGCAGCAGTTCATGTGCACACATATGAGCTGAATCATGGTGTGTGTGTGTGTGTGTTACATGCATATGTGTGTGTTTGGGGAATGCTAGTTCTAGCAAATAATGAGGCATTGCATCAGTGGTGACCTCAGATCTGTTCCTGTTCCCTTTAAATCACAACTGATCAACAAAGACCAAGGTCTGTGTAGTGTTCAGATTGGTGAATCATTCACAGTCACTGTGTTCGTGGGCTGTGCAGAAGATTTTTGGAAGTTGAAATTTCAGTATGAAACAATGAAAGAATAATTCCTGTGTGAAACACAAGAACAAGACGTCACTGCTGACAGCAACACGAAACGCAGTCAGATTCCAGTCTGTTTCTGTGAAGGTAGATTTGTTGCAAAGTGGGAGAGCGTGGAGAATGTGATGTGAGCTTGTGTGTGAAAATGAATTTCATGTAACAAATGATGAACAAATGTGAACGTGTAAAGTAAAGATTTAAACCCAAAGAAAATATTCACACGCGTAATCTGAACGTGAAGTCACAGAAAACATATTGACAAATGTGTAGACTGATATTTACACATAATAAAATGACAGCTGCAAACTTGTAATTCAAAATTTCCTCGCATGTTTATTGTTTATGACTTATTATCTGCCACTACAGATGCACAAACTACTAGTTTTGCAACTTTAAGTCTGTTGCAAAACAGATTTGAAGCTAAAGGAATCCCCCCATCCCCCCACTCCCACTTTCTGCTCTCCCAAGTTGTGGTTGTGGATTTTTTTTTCATACACGCGCTCACATCAGATTCCACATGTTCTGACATCAAGCTCTCCCATCTTGCAACATATCCACCTTCATAGTTTCAATCAGTCACACATTGCATTGATGTGATGTCACAACATTTCAACATGGCCTCTACACATGCTATGCAGCATTTTGTGTTGCCAGTGCTTCACCGTTAGTTACATTTTCAGGTTATTGTGACGGTTTATGAAGGCGACTGACCGGAGATCCCAGACTGTGGCCCAGCTCGTGGGCCAGGGTCAGCTGGACGTGTCGGGGAGGCAGGAACTGTCCGTAGTTCTGAATTGTGACCAGGCCTGTGTTCAGGGTGGATGACGGGCCTTTGGGTTTGACCGTTTGCTTTGAACATATTCCTCCCCAGTTACCTGCAAAATAGAGACAATTGGAAAAAGCAACATTTGAGTGTGTCCACGGAGATGGAGTTCATCATTAAATAATGAAAAATGTATCTGAATATAGATAAATACTGTAAAACACTTTGTTGTACCTTTGAAGAGGGTTGAAATTGTTCATATACACACTGTTGACTCATCAGTGCCAAGCTTGTAACTTCTCCTTTGTCAAAATGTAGAAGATTAATGTTTTAACCAGTGGTTGTTTATTTATTTGTTTGTTTGTCTGTTGGCAGGATTACGTCAAAAGTGCTAAACAGATTTTTACAAAATTTCAACCAAAGATAGACCTTATGCCATTGAAGGTTCCATTACATGTCAGAGAGAATCCAATTTCAGAAATCCTTATCTCAAGTAATTTAAAAAAATGTATGTCTCGGCTTGTAATTGACCTGTCTTTATTAAGTTTGACTCAGGTATGCTGGGTTGGTTCTTCAATTATCCCATTGAGTTTAATCCACATTTAATCACGATTTCTCTAAAAATGCGGATGCCCATGCAATTTCACCTACTTTGTCAATATTAATGGGGATTTGAAATTTCTTACAAACTTTTAAAATGTGAATGCTCATGATCATAATAACTTGATCCAGATAACTACCAATATCTGGCAAAGAGGATAATTGGTGCTTAGCGGAGGTTTGAGCTCTCTGTGTGCTCTTGTTTTTGATTTTCCTCTATTGCATTTCCTTGCGTTTCGCCCGAAAAACCAAAGAAGCAGCAGAGTATTCTAACTTTACACTGAGCTGCAACTGGAAGACCTTCAACTACTGGGATGACATCACAGCCTCCCCCCACTCCTCCCCCCTTGGAAAGCTTTGGGATCCGTTGCACATGGATTTACTTAACACCTGGGAAAGACATTATGTGCTATCACACACAGCGTGCCACATTCACACGGTCAGATGTTTGGACTGTGACATCATCAAACAACATCATTGAAAATGTCAGTCACAGAAAACACAACTGTAGTAGATTCACAACATCAAAGGTAAAGCTACCTTTGTGCATTAAGTACACACTGGTTACAAATGAATGATTAGCACACCACGGAGGAAAATGGATCTCTGCGGAGTAAACTGTGTGTGTAAAATCATGCATTGATAATCAGGGAGCTTTTTCCCTCCATCCATCCATCCTGTCTCTTGATTGGCTCCCAGAATTTTTTGCACCCGCGTGAGCAGCTGAATGTGACTTTTTTGTAACACCTGTTACACAATGTGGTCAACGGTGCCAGTTTTGAGCGTAGCACTAGTGAGGGTAATGTCCTGTTGCACATATTCAGAGTCCGTTTCGGAGAAATCTGAGGTCACCAGGTTTCACTGAGACCTGGAACAACCAAGTACGGGCATCGGAACATCTGGGCAGTCTGTTTGTGTTACACAGTGGGTCTGTCTGTGACACTCGGACCTGATCAGAGACAATAAAAGATAGAAAAGCAGGCCTTATCTGTGCTGTGGGTGAAACAATGAGGCCACTTTGAAAACAAAAAGTAACTGAACTTTCAATTAAAATCAGTTAAAAAAATTGGAGACCTGGATGTGTGAGGAAAGATCTGGTGAATTCTTTGTCTTAAGGGGCTTAATTATAGTCTAAGCTCCCAGTGCCCTGAAGCAGTGCCCCATCGTCAACAACGATTGAAAATTCTGGAAGCATTTTTCACGCTTTGATACAAAATAGCCCCCTGTGGGCTTTTCATGGAAGAGGGTTTCCTAGAAGGAAGGCTGCTTTAGACACCTGTGATTTTTGGCAGGCTTAGCAGAGTGGGGTTGGCCATTACAGAGAGGAGCTCCAATGAAAGAGCCCTATTATAAGCTTTCTGCACAAACACGGTCCTCAGGAACAAACAATCCTCTGGACTACTTACACAGACAGAAATGCTCCTCAAGACTAAAATGATACGTAAACAAGTAGTTTTTACCGATCAGTGGCTAAGATTGAGGTTTGAGGCCAATCAGAAGTAATCTTTGTCTGGGAAGTTGAGACACATGAAGTAACAGTTACATGATAGAAGTAGAAGAAATTTGATGAAACTCACTAAACATTTAGTCAAATATAATATTTTTTTGTATTTTGTTGACTGAAACACACACAAGCCCACAATACACGTACTTACACAACAGTGAACAGTTGGCATTTTCTCAGATTCAAACATTAAATGGAACTATTACAGTGCGCGTTGGAAGTATATATTCATATAGTGGGAGGAGCTTATGTAGAGTTGTCAATTATGGCCAAATGAGTATGTGTTTGAAGGTTGGATGAACAGAGAAGTGTACATACTCTGTACTCTGTTGTGTTATTAATGGGTTTATTTAAAACTTTAAAAAAAAAAAAAAAACACTTATATGAAGCTTTTTAAAAGGAAATCCACTATGGTATTTACTTCTATTTCTCTCACAACAAGCAGAAGGAATTTTTCTGCTTTGAAAGCCTGTGACGCTGGGGCCCAACCCCCCATCCTGTGCCGACATGTGAACACACCAGTCAGAGGTCCAGAGGAGGGGTCTGGTCTGCTGTGTGATGGGGGTTGTGTTGTGCGTATCTTCATGTGTGTGCTTTGTCATGGCTGCATGAGACATCAGAGAGTGTGGAGGTTTATAGTCCTGTGGTTAAAGGCTCCCAGTTAGTCAGTGGCATTAATAAACTGGTCTAAGTAGGTTAGAGGGAGGCAGAGGTCGAGTGTGTTGAATCCCAGAGGTCAAACTTTATCCCTCACTGCTCCCACCGTGGAAGTGTCACATGAGGCTGAGAAGTCACGGCAGTGTCACTGTGCGTGTGCGTGCGCGTATTTCTCACGTGAAGTGTTGCCCTGGCAACGACACTGTGGAATGTGTTTTCTACTTCGAAGATGTCTGGGAGCTGTGTGTGTGTGTGTGTGTGTGTGTGTGTGTGTGTGTGTGTGTGTGTGTGTGTGTGTGTGTGTGTGTGTGTGTGTGTGTGTGTGTGTGTGTGTGTGTGTGTGTGTGTATGTGTGTGTGTGTGTGTGTGTGTGTGTGCAACTTATCTCACACACTGCATTTGGTTGGTTAAACCAGGGGGCGTGAACTGCAGGCCACAACAATGACACGTGATTTGAATGTATTGACACACACGCTCACACACACACACACACACACGCACACACACACACACACACACACACACACACACACACACACACACACACACACACACACACACACACACACACACGCACACACGCTCACACACACACACACACAGCAGAACATGCAAAAGACTAATTTACCTGCATTTTAAGCTTTTTTTTTTTAACATTGTACAGTTTTGTCCGATATGATGAGTACTTTTATTTATTTATTGTATTTTGTTCCACTTATCATTTGCTATGTGTACACTGTCAATTACTGTGTTCACGCAGAACAAATCAGTAAAAATAATTGCTGTTACTACATTATAGTCTCAAGCAGGGGTTCCCAATTCATGAGTTTTAAAATCCATTTAATTAAATATTTAATATGCAGGGCGCACGGTGGGTTAGTGGTTAACACGTCCGCCTCACAGCAAGAAGGTCCTGCGTTCAAGCCCTGGGGTGGACATGGGTCCTTTCTGTGTGGAGTTTGCATGTTCTCCCCGTGCTGCGTGGGTTTCCTCCGGGTCCTCCGGCTTCCTCCCATAATCCAAAAACATGACTGTAAGGTTGGTTGGAGTCTCTAAATTGCCCATAGGAGTGAATGAGAGAGTGAATGGTTGTCTGTGTCTGTGTTGCCCTGTGATGGACTGGCGCCCTGTCCAGGGTGTGCCCCCGCCCAGCGCCCTATGAGAGCCGGAGATTGACACTGGCAGACCCCCGCGACCCTGTTAAACGGGAATAAGCGGGTATGAAGATGGATGGATATTTAATATGCATTTAATATGCAAATGGGGAGGAGGGGTCACAGATAGACAGAGGAGGAGCAGTATTTTTTTTCTATCACCTAACTTGTTTTTTGTATTTCTGTATTTACATATTATTTCAACCCTGTTTGCTGCTTTTCTTTTCTTTCTGTAATGCTGCTGGAAACGTAATTTCCCAAGGGATTAATAAAGTCTATCTAATATATTCTAGTCTAATTTTACAGTAACATTAACACATTGATAATCTACTCATTAAAATGATATTCTAAGAAAAAAACCACAACAACTGAATTGAGCCATTGAGTGTGGGAGAGTTATTGTGATTTCCAGGCCTGGTTCTTTCCTCCATGTGTCTTCTGGGAAGTCCTGGGAGCCAAAGCTGAAACTGTGTTTTGACACATCAACAGAGCTTCACACAGAGTCTCAAGCGGAGCCAAAGCTTGAAAACATTTCCCTTTTCTTCTTTCCTATACTTTTCCCAAACTCGACCTATGTGTATCCGTTTCATGGTTGTGTTTTTCCTGGATGGAGATCATGACACAATACCTTCAATTCTTCTCCAGTGTCAAAACACTGCATTCCAATTCACAACACCACAGGAATATCGTGAGAGATTATATACGCCTCTATAGTGTTTATCACTGATGAGGGCCAAACCAGGCTCCTGAAGGACCAAAGCTCTGCATTTATTAAATATTGTTCTTCTCGATTAGACCAGCATGTAAGGAAGGACTATCCTACTGTCAGACCTTGTGCAGGGCTTCACTGTGATACCATATACAGTACCAGTCTAAGATTTCATGCCTCTGATTTATCAGAGAAACAAACACTGAGATTCACATCTCAGACTGATGTCGATCACATTTTAGATGTGTCACTGCTACAAGATATCTGATGGCACTTGCTGCAAGTAGCTCGTCAATACGCTCTTTTTATTATTGGAGACATTGGAGGTGTGTTCAAAAGAACAGAAACACAATCAGAAATACAAACAAGATCTAACAGAACTGGGAAAGGAATGAATTCATGCACACTTTTCAGCATTGATCTTAACTTCATTGTCAAAAGTACCTTAAAAAATCTTGCATAAAGTCCTCTGGCTGTCATGGTCTAGAGTTGCCTTTTCTAAGCTATTAGTTGTTTTTTTTTCTCTTCCTGTTTTAGTCTTGTTTACTGTTTTGTCTGTAATTGAATAGAGATAATGTATAGGCTTATTATAGAAGTGATATTGGTCAGATATCAGATCTGACTTTAACCAACCAGGTTGCCCCAGCAAATGAATACTATAAGACACTCCTGCCATCCTCTGGCATTTTTGTAATTTTATTAATTAATTGGCAAAAATGTTTATTTTAATATTTATATATACAGGTATATATAAGTAAAAATCAAATTCAAACATATTGGAACAGTGACATGAAAGGACAGGTTCCATTACACCTCTTGCTGTTAGACATGATTAATACAATTTACATTAGACACACATACTGACTCCAAGGGATTATACTGACATTGAGGGGTAATTCTGACATCGAGGGGTTTTACTAATTCCGAGGGCTCATACTGACTCTGAGGGGTTCAGCTTATGCATCCTCGTGTGTGTGTGTGTGTGTGTGTGTGCGCGCGCGCGTTCCCATTAAATGGACTTTAAGTTTTTCCACCTTTCATGCCTCCTGCTTGTGTTTCTCTGCAGATCTTCTCCCAACACCACCAAAAACCATGACAAGGCATCACTTTGCAATGCAACACTGCTGTGCTCGCTTTACCACAGTCATATAAAACATTATAGTGTAACACCCCATTGCTTTATCAGCTTGACTGATCACTGTGGTTGTCTGAATGTCTGAATAGCTGGATTTCCATTACCCTTGGAAATGCGGAAAATGTAAATAAAGACTTGTAATGGAAACACCTGAATTTTGGAAAGAACCCTCAAATATCGCTAAAAAGTTTTTATGCTTTCAAGAGGAGGTATTTCAGACATTTCGATATTGAAATGCGTCGCAAAAGCACTATGGATACACTTTTTCAGCAAGTACACGTCACAGAACGTGATGTACATGGTCACATGACCACTTCTCTTCGAGAAAACATGGCGTGTAGAAAGAAGAGGAGCCCGGGACATTTCTAAGCATCCATTCCTTCATTTTCAGACACACTTGTCCCTGTTTTTTAGGGTTGCGGGGGTTTGCCGGTGCCTATCTCCGGCTATTTCTAAGCGTTTTGCTTTAAAATGATTACTGCAACATTAGACGTGAAACAACAACGGAACACAAAGTGGTTTGGAGCGTCCATCTTCCTGCAGCAAAGTCTCGCGGGATGAGATTTCACGAGAGTTACGAGGCTCCTGCCCAAAACAACAATAAACGGAAATACGTTCAAAGTGCAATTATACTTTGTCGACATTTAGAAATATCACTTTTTTTTTGCAAAAATCTGTAACGAAAACGTGTGCTTTAGGCCAAGGTGTGACTGAGGATCAGACTCACTGGTTTTGCCCTCCCAGGCCAGGCCCAGCACTCCACTGTAGTCCCTGTTGGTCAGCAGGTATGACAGGCAGTAATCATTCCAGTTGTTCTCTGAGTACAGACTTAGCAGCTTCTCAGGCCCCAGGAACAGAGGATTCAAAGGATCCTTCTTATCCTCCTCATTCATCACCTGGTGGGAGTCACACACAGTTAAAACACAAATACTCCTGGACGTCCAGAGAAAACAGGAAGTATGAAAAAAGACGTAACCTGAACCTAAGACTGATTTATTAGCCAGGTTACCCTCATCACAGTCCTCTTCCAAATTAGCCCATTTTATTCAACAAGGTCATAATTTAGTGGTATGAAAAGCAGGATTAGTAAGAGAAGAGTGCCAGTGAAATAGTGCAGGAGAATCTTACACGAAGAGACTTGACTTTAAAGTTGATCAGCTTGATCCCATCAAAGTCCACTTTGTCGTAGATGTCATTTACTGCCCTGATGTAAGAGGAAATCTAAACAAAATGAAACAACAGGAAAAAATAATCATTATTATCATTAATAACAATAGCTTACAATACAGTCCAATATTAGCCCTGAGTGGCTCAAAAGTGAAACGATTGAAAATATATCTTCAAGCTTAATTCTAACATGGAAAAGTGTCGTATTAATCAAACTCTACACTGCCAGATTGGATCAAAGTGTGTAACGGGTAAATAACTTTTTCACTTTTTCACAACTGTCATGAGGTCTTTTCAATTCATGCTGTAGATGGATCACACCACCACAATTCCCCTATGCAAAAAGTGTTATCACTGCGGTTTTCACCTCAACTTTACATGGCTCCCTATCTTCTATCTTGCAGTTTTTCTTCTTAGTTGAATGAAATGTGTCCTGTTTGTTAGTAATATATACCTACATCTATGTCTTTAAGTCCACTCCAGATTCAGTTGTTGTGAACTAAATTAAAATGTGTTTGTTGTGTGTTGGGCATGTCTTCCCAGATAGCACACATACATCTCGCTGACGTCGGCACGATGAATGAAGTTGCATCGGCGAGACGTATTATGGAGAGCGTTTGCTCATTGGGCAGACGTTTGGCTGGTGTTTGGACGATGTATTAAAGATGTTCAGCGCGGCCTCTCTACAGCTTATATTAACCTTTATTTACCTCGAATCTTTCAATTAGTATAAATATCTCCATATCCATAGTCGAGTATTTACTTAAATCTGATGAATATGGCAATATTACAACAACAACAACAACAAAAACATTATACTACCACTAAATAGCTTATTATGTGTGGACAAAATAAAGAGACACAGTTCATGATCATACATGTATTTTCAGCAGCATAGCCAAAAGAGCCCCAGCACAAAAACAGCTTCATGGAAGTGACATTTTACAGTTCTACAATTTCATAAGTGGTACAATCACCGACTTGGGGGGAAAAACACACAAAATGACGCATTAGGAGTAGAATGTTGACGCACGATCTGAGGCCGACATCGACGAGACGTATGCGTGCTATCTGGGTTGCTACTTTGGCTAAGACGTCTTTTTCGTTCTTTTCGTAGACTTCATTTATTAGTAAAGCTTTTAGTTAACTGGATTTGAATTTTTATTCGTCCTTTAATTGTTGCTGTCCTTATGATATTTATGCACTCTTGTTTTATTATTCTATTGTGTTGCACTTGTACTCTTGCCACAACTCAGTACAGCACTTTGTGATTTTATCTGCAAAAAGCGCTTGATAAATAAACTACTTACTTACTTACTTACTTACTTACTTACTTACTTACTTACTTACTTACTTACTTACTTACTTTATTACCTCTCACAAACTTTCAAAACTTTTATTCTTGAACAAAAAGATATAACTCTTGCAATACAAAGAAGCCCCTCTGTTCTCATTTATCTGCTCCTGTTTGGCCATGAAAAGAAACCCCTCCTTTGACTAGAAGCCCAGTGAACATAGATAAGAGGACGACTGAGATCTTTTTTTTCCAAATGTGCGTTTGATGTAACCATCCTTCGGAAAATCGATTTTGCAGCTGAGCAGCTCAATCATACACAAAGTCCCAATTTGTTTTCAACAATTGGCTGTTGAAAACAATGGGAGAGGATTTCCTTGATGGCTTTGCTGCAGCGTAAATCTTCATCGTACACAGGTTTGTCCAAAATATTGAGTTGTGTTTGCAGAGTAAACATATAACTCCATTAACTCATCCATGTAGTATATTTACATGCAAGTTCTAAATCTGTTGTTCTATGACTACGTTGAGCGGATCAACCCACAGGGCAGCAATAAACCCAGGTCAAGTAATATTTAAAGATCATGTCAGGGATTCTGTGAAAGGAAAACCTCTCAGAAACAAGTGCACGATTGGTCAGACCTTCAGCCCTGCACGTGCCATCCAGTCACATGCACATTCTGACCCGGTACAGTCGGGCATTAAGGTACAGCCTGCTAGGAAACTTCTATAAGTGTAAAGTTTGACCTTTTGGGTGTAGGAGACATTAAAAACACTTCAGCGGCGGGTGACAACAGCACTCACTTGTCTATTTACACTCAAAGATCACATCCAAGCATTTCTCACAGCTAGCTTTCTCGTCATAGAGTGTAACAAAGCTCTGGCACTGACCCAGGGACAACAACAACCTGTGTGTGTGTGTGTGTGTACTATATGTGTAGAGGAAAGAATCCCAGGAGGGTCAGAGGAGGTGATAAGAGGACAAAACAGTAGGACGGGCTCCAGTGAGAACAAAGTCAGAACACTCATTACCTGACCTTTGTTTTAAAAACAAAGATGTTTTATTTAAAACTAGGGATGTCCCGATACAACTTTTTAATTTCCGATATGATACCGATGTTGCAGCCTTGCATATCGGCCGATACCGATATTGATCTGATATCAGCTTGAATCATACAGACTTTTTTTTTTTTTTACCTTTTTTTTGTATCTCTCTGTTTTCTTTAATAATAATAATAATAATAAAAAAACAATAATTACTCATTTTGTAGTGTGGAATGTTAGAAAAGGCTTGATCAAGTGATGTTACTCAAACAGAGAACAATAGTCAGCATCAGTATGAGAAAAACTGACCCATTTATTATTAACCAATTGGTAACATACATTTTAACCTTCAACATAATATCTACAGTATTCTACAATTGAATAAAATAAATAAAAAATGAAATCGGAAAATGTGGAAATAATAGGGGCGTCCCGATCTGATATTGGATCGGGACACCCCTATTTAAAACTTAAATGTAAGACACACAAGAAAAAAAACAATGGACTTGATTAAAATGCTGGGAGTTCCCTAGACGCATGTGTCAAACTCAAGGCCCGGGGGCTAAATCCAGCCCTTTTGAGAATCTAATTCGTCCTGCAGAAGGAGGTAAACATGACAGAAAAAACATGTATCATTGTGTTAAAATACAAATTAATTCAATTGTAGATATTTCAGCCCCTCCAAATACACATTGATACAATTTACCCATGCTTATAGTTATATCACATCATGGCAGTCATTTTTGACTCTCAAAATTATTCAAAAAATCCTGCTCATTTTCTTAAATTATTCTCCTAAATTGAATATCAATTGTTCATAATATCCATCAAATGTAAGTAAATTTAAGTTTAAAGTCACATATTTTCATGCTCAGATACTTTATATGTAATTTATACCTGGAAGTGCAAACTAGGGCACATTAATGTTGAAATTGCTCTTTTTCTGCTAAAATCCGTGGCCCACTTGAGATCAAACTGGTCCGTATGAGGCCCCTGAACTAAAATCTGTTAAACACCCCTGCCTTAAAGGATGAAACTCGAATTTCTGAATCTCCTCTCCTATCAAATGAAATAATAAATAAAAATAATAATAAAAAAAACATTAATAATGCATATTGAATACTAAACAAATTTAAATTTGTAATTGTTGCAGCACTCTTGCCAAACCTGACCATTTGACCTCACTGGTAAAATCCAAACTTGACCACAAATATTTAAAATTTTGAATCCAGTCAAGGATACACAGCGTCCTACTGTCCGTAGCTAAATCTAAGTTCATTGTTTTTTTAAAAAAGTGATATTTTCTAATTGATTATCCTTTTTGTTGTATTTTTAATCATGTGAAGTACATTGAGTTGCCTTGTGTATAAAATGTGCAATACAAATTTTGTCTTGTGCAACTTCATTTCTGATACAGTGATGATGGCTGGAACATTCACATATTTAAGTTCTTCAAAATGAATTCCTTGACACCATGAAACCCCTTCAGTGAAAGTTAATTTGAACAAAATATCTGATATTCCAACAAGATTCAAAGAGAAAAAGAATATTCAAAAATATTTTTGTAGCTGTATCTTCAGTAAACTGAACTAAAAGTGACTCACACTGTGAGGAAATCATACACGCCAATGATTTAATTTAGTTTAGAACTGTTTAAAAACTAGAACAAAGATCTGAACAATGTCTGGGGCTCAAAAAATGTAATGTTGTCAATGTTTTTCACATGGTTGGCTAAACTTTTGGTGATTTTGGTTGTTTTAGGGTTTATTCTAATCAAAATAATGAAGCAATGTTCATATTGCTTATTTTATTTGGGAATCAGGTCAAGTAATCTTTAATTTGAAACAGGCAAAGTCATAATCCAGGACAATGAACTCTCTGCAAAATTGTAAACAGCCTGTTTGGTGCCAGGAGGCCAGGAAATGCTTGGAAATGTCCAGATGAATTGTCCATTACAATACAAATCTTCAGGGAATTCTTTGGGCTCTTCAATCTATTTTTGTAGGGACAGAAAAAGCACCAACAATGCGACCTCACGCAGGACTGTGTAGTAAAGAATGGCATTGATGTTCAGACTTTTGAGCACTACCCGTTGGTCTCACCTGAGCCACGACAGCTTCCACAGACTTGAACTTCTTGAAGAAGAGGTAGTCTACATGGAAGTGCAGGAGGCAGCTGGTCTTTGATTCATCCACTGTTCTTTTGGATCGGTTCACTGGTGCCTCCTTCGGAAAGGCAAGGACATAGAAAAGGTTAAGGTGCAAATACAGGAAGCTTTAGCCATGATTTCATTGAACCACATTTTTATCAGGTAATTTCCTCATTAAACTCATATAACTCTCATCCCGGAAGGCCCTCCACAATCTAACAATGAATCTCTCGACATGATGTGAAGGGAACACAACAAGGAAGCTCCACTAGGAAACTCGTACATCTCATGATTGAACCTTGGAAGTGATCTACATCAGAAGGAATGTTGTTACAAATAAAAACCTTTGACAATGGACAGTCTGTTTACTTAAAGGTGAGAAATAAGCAGACCTCCCAAGAGGGCAATCATAGTATGTTACAGATGTTTATCACAGCTGTTTTTTTTTTTTTTTGTGCATTCATTAATCTTATGACCCACTGTTCTTGTTCAGGGTTGTGGGGGTCAGCATCTCCCTTTCCTTAAAACTTAACCAAGCAGGAGCTTTCTGTATCTTATATAACCTGTCACTATGTCCACACTGCAGGTCTTAATGCACAATTCAGACATTTTCATAAGATCCCATTTTTTGTGTGTGACTGTTCATATTACATATTAAGTGCATTTTTAATCAGTTTGGAGTATGAACGTAATGCCACCCTGAAGTGACACGCATGCGCAGAAGAGGTCCTATGTTGTTTTGAATTTGAAATACTTTATAAATCCCAGAGGGAAATTTGAGTTTTTACACTTTGTCATTTTAAGGACATGCTTCCGAATTACACACATGCACAAACAGGAGGCTGCTTTTACTATGAAGGGAGCGCACGCCGAACTTCCAAAAGGGTTCGGCGTCTTGCTCAAGGGCACCTTTAGCTACCAGAACAACTTCTGTATTTTTGGTCCACACCGGGCCTTGAACCGGACTGAGCTACTGCCGCCCCAACTTAATGGAAGTAAACAAAGAGGCTTCCAGTGTAGAGCTGTATGTCGGACAGAAATCAACAGAAGTCAGCACTACATACAATAACTTTAAGGAGAGTGAAAAAGAAGAGATCCAAGTTTATTGCTCTTTCCGTTTGCTGTGATGCGGCTACATCTTTACTGCAGTGTGTTTGGTTATAGAGTCGGAGTCAAGAGCGGTGGGATAGGGATGTCAGCGGCTTCAACAATGCAGAGTTCATTTCGAACTTCCAAAAGACAAAAGGAACAAATAATTTTCAAAAATTATTAATTAATTATTAGGATTATGACGTTTTTGCGTTGGATAGAAAGCTCCTCGGCCATCCAGACTGCAGTCGCACTGCAAAGAATCAGGTACGCATCGGATTTAGGGCCACATATGAAAGTGACCTGGGTCGAATTTGAAGAAATCGGAATTGTGTTGTTCAGATTGTCTTTAACAGATCATAAACAGGTCGCATATGGGCAAAAAGATCAGATTTGGGTCGCATTTGTCTGCAGTGTGAACGTAAAGGCTGCTCTGCTCACATCGGTTCAAAAACAGTCATTTACTTTTTGGCAGCCAATTGGATAAATGAAACAGATATGAAATAAAAGTTTTAGTTTTTTTGAGGCAACAATAAAACAAAATGATGAAAAGTTTTGTGTCCATGGGGTTTGGACTGACTTACTTGCCCATTCTTGAAACTTTGACTGAGGACATTTAGAAGCTCTGCACCACAAAATCCATCAGGAGCTGAGGCCACGAGTGGGAGGACTGTGTGAAAACACACAAATACATGAATTAAAACTGTTACTTTGTCTTCTCTCACCTCAACTGTGGTCAAAAGCTCAAATATTTATTTTTCAAACACAGTAATGAGGGAACATTTAAAGAAGGTCTGAAATAATATCTGCTGTTTCTGCTCTTTTTTTGTTGTTCGTTTGAACCGTACATTGCGAAAGACAAACAAACACACTGTGATGGGATTTGGTCCAGGGACACAGCTCGATCATTGTTGCTAAGCAATGTGAATAGGTCACCATCTCTGTTGTGTGTCCTGACTTCTGAGCAGGGTAAACAGGGCCACCAGAACCATTTGCAAAACTATTGGTACCACTTATCTGGCAACCAGTGTAACAAGAATTGCCAGATGACTGACAGGGTTTGTTTTCTTTTTCTTCTTAGCCTAGAAAAAAACATTGATTATTTGTGTGGATTTTGAACGTTCTTTCTGTGCCCGCGCGTGTTCTGACAGTTAGGTTTATAGGTACAGTTACATTGGCTATGAATGTGTTTGTTCGCCTCCTGACAAACAGATGATCTCATTAAAGTCAAAAGCCGTTAAGCTCTGTGTGCCAATATGAGGTCCCAGCGGCCTGTAACTGATAGTGTGGTGAAGACAATTCAAGGATGTTTCTTTAATTGCCTTTTATCCCACAATTTAGCTTTGAAAATGCTATGAAAGTGGCTTTTAACAAGAACATTTGCAAACGTGATCTAGCTAAACATCTGCTTGATCTGAAAATGAAAGCTTCTACCCACAATAATGTTTATCAGATAACTCCATATAAGGCCTCATTAATCAATAAATCAAAGATCATTTTCTGGAAAAAGATTGAAATTGCAGCTCGAAAGTTTGTTTTCACCTCCACTGCAAACACCGCTTGTTGACATTTTTGCTCAATGCATTGTGGGTAGCAGCTTTAAATTAAGGTCATAGCTTTGAGATCTTGGGTGGAGTGAGCCAAAATGTGCATTAGTTCGGAGAAATGTTCTGCAAGCCCATGGACACAAGCAACCTTCACGTTCGCTCTACAAATAGAAAACCCACTTTTAGAAATTGCTGCTGAGGAATAGACTGAATACCAGACAGAAACCTGTGTAGACTCTGTAGCTGAACTGTTGACTAACTAAACTATCCAACATTTAGTTATAGACTAATAACTAAAACAACAAGTACATGAATGTTGGCATTATAACATTGTATTAGAGTGCACGGGTTATAGAATTATATTGACAAGGCTGCAGAAGAATATGAAGAACCGAAGGAACTTACTTGAGTGCTCGGAGGTTGTGAAAAATCAGCAGAAAAACATAAAGAAAAAGTGGAAATGAAAGAAACCACTTTATTTAAAAACATATTAACAAAGCAACTGGTGGAATCACACAACGCACAATAGGGCGGATTCAGTAAAGGTTTAGGGGTATTAAAACATGTGCAAATGTCACACCACGCGCTAATAAGGGGTACAAAACCCCAGGGAATCAGGACTGCGCGTGTCCTGTGCATCGCATTGTGCTCACATTTCATTCAGTGCGTTTCCCTGTGATGAATATGTAAAACAGGCGGATCTCATAAAGGGCGTAAGGAGGAAATGCAAATAAATTAATGCAGTGAGCGCAATACAAGTAATCAAATCTGGAACTGTTTGCGGTGATTGTTTCTGCACCGGAAAATAGTACGAGTGGCAAAAGTACGAGTGACAAGCAGGTGCAAACACACACGCAGAGATCAGCTGCAGTAAACAACTTTCAATATTAACAGCCACTGAAAGAAAATGCAAAGTAAAGTGTGTATGAGGGAGAGAAACAGCTAGAGTCCAGTGTTGCTCTGTGCACATCCTCTATGTGGTGCAGAGAGTCGCTGTACACAGAGCTTCGTGGATGTCGTTGCGGTTGCTCCTGTGTCTTTCTATCTATGTTTTGACCATCACACTCTTGTGTCGCGTTGATGCAAGGAGCGTCAGGCCAGAATCAGCTGATCAGCTGCGTCATTAACGCACAACGTTCACATATGAGGATGTGCGTGACACAGCGCTGCTGAGGAGCTCCGACCTGCTGGATGATGTTTTCCATGGACTGATAAGAACAAAGTTACACGAAAACAATAAAAAGAGTTTTCAGATAAATAGAATAAATATCAATTCAAAGGAGATCAATTTCTCCCTGTTCTGAACATATTGCCTTCCAATAAATAAAAGTAGGCAATTTGTGGTACCTTCTTCTTTTTTCATATAGTACAGAAAGTTGTCTAAGGTCATTCAATGTGACATACAGTAGAACTCCAGGAGAACATAAAAAAACGTACATTTATTATATGATCGGTAATTGGTGGTTTGTATCATTTTGTACCACTTTCACTTATCAATAATCACTGATCAACTATAACAACCTTAATCGGAACGAACGCTCTTACTTTGATACTTGAATTGGTATTGTAGCAAAGGGGCAACAGCAGCTGCACAGGATACACACACAGGAGCATCATGTCAACTCCTATTGTTCCCTTTTTTTTCATATATCATTTTCCAAGAAAACGCAGATTGTTTCACGAAACATCTGTTGCTTAAATCTTTTACAGTTTCCTCCAGAAAGTCCGGCGTGTGAATAAAGCACAATATTGTTGACTCTTTGTTGACCAATAGCAAGGGAGGGGGAGGGGGGGGGGGATGCTTGGCACATCCTGCTCTGTGTTCTAGGAAAACGCTTTCTTGGAATGATGGACGACTAATTCACACACAACCATGGGAATCAGACAAAGAAATACACATGTGCTGGACCTTGAAAAACATGGACAACCTAATAGTTCTGCAATGACTGAATACTACTGACTTTCAAACAGAAGCTGCCTCTGAAACCTTAAAATTCCACTTTGTCAAGAGACTATTTGTCATGAAACCTTGCAGACTTTCCCATCCATGACCCGCCCTTCCCAAATGTCTCCCACTCCTCTTATTACAAGAATCATTTTTCCCTTTATTCATCTTTTTCTTGGCTGATGGCCAGTTTGAGAGGGCCTCACCCCCCCCTCAAGCCCTAAATAATATCCTATGTGGGTATATTATAAAAACACGTCCAGGGTTCAATGACCCACAGTAGCCTCAGTCTGGCTGGACACTGTAGAGACTGAAACTAGAATAATAACAGCGGGAAAGCCGTGTTTAGCAGCTGTTTGTCCCTCGGCAAGAATGCCAAGAAGGTTTTGGACCAAACTGTGGATGAAAATGTTCACCTAAGAGATGTTTGTCTTTCATTCCAATAATCTGAAACAGGCCAGGAAAACCATCTGAGGTCATTCCATTTTCTATTTTGAAGTGTAAGACTATGTGCACTTCATTATTAGTGTCACTGAGGGACACTTCGCAGTTTTTATTGACTGCGTAACAAAACTGGGATCCACTCAGTTTTCATCATCACTGTCTCAGCAGAGCACCAGTCGCCTCTTGCATTAGTTTGAGCAACTTTACTCTCCCAATCTTTCAGTTACAGTAGGTGCTGAACATTTCAAGCTGCATTTTGGATTTATTTTGGCAGGTCCAACACAGCTTTCAAAATTACATTACAGAAGTGGGAAAGGATGATAATATAACCAGTTAGAAAGGTACATTTGTTTTCATTCCTTATTTGTGAAGCAAAATAAGGAATGAGTAAGAATAGTTAACACGGATGTCATTCAAGCAGTCCAAACTCCATAGTTTTAGCTATGATAACAAAACAGAAACCATCTGTTCCCAATATTAGAAACTACCTACACTGTCTGCTACCAATGAACCACCTGTTTGACACTCCTTCAAACACGTTTTCTCGTCTACTGTGTAATTCTTGAATGGACGGGCTCATACACTTGTTTGCAAGGTGTCTTGTTTGAAGGAAACATTTGCTTTTGTTGCATTTTTTTTTTTTTTTTTTAATTGGCACGGTTAGAGCCTTTTGCAAACAAAATGTGTTATTTTAACCATGAATGCCACTGTTGCAGCCTGTGTTTCTGTAACTGTTTTGTTAAATGTGGAGTTTGAGTTGACGCTGCATCAAAGCAATCAAGGAAAAACTGTAACACACACAGTTTTTAAATCCTCTCACCCATGTCGTCTTCATGATAGATTATTGAGTGGTGATCCGTTGGGCTGCTGAGGTATCGATGGACCGGCTCTACGTGAAAGGTGCCGTTGCTCGTGTGGATGGTTCCTTCAAACTGACCTTGAATAACAGAGCCATGGCAGCCTGAGTCAGGCTCACCTGCAAACAGTACAACACACTGAGGTTTAAGAGATGCAAATAAATGCAATAATAAAACAGTAAAAAGGAAAACTACCTGTACACAGTTCAACCTCGATTGTTTTTACCTGCACAGGTAGCAGTGGAAGTCACATTTATCCAACTCATGTCAAAACTGTTATTTATACTCAACAAACTAAATCATTTTGTGTGGAAAAGGAATTTTTAAATGACGTTTCAAAACACTTGCCAAAATGTCTTATTTATTGGGTCTGATCTGTTTTTTATTAACAATTGTTCTACACACACTCACCTTCAAGTGTCCCTGAATAGATGTGGGAGAGATCTGCTGACATGGAGTCATTTCTACTCAATATTGTAAACTTTTTTGAAAATGCTGCTTGATCGTTTCTCAAAAGCAGGTGAAAACTCCTGAAAGAAACAAAGAAAATTGTAGTTCCAGGACAGGCTGTTACAGTGAATAATAAACACCCGTCACAGTGTTTAGTGGTCGAGACTTCAAACATGTCATTAATCTATTACTGTTCTCATCACATTCTCAGATATGTGTATGTATTTATTTTTGTGTCAAATTCTGTTGATATTTACATTATTCTCAAAAAGGTGTCTAATATCAATTCATTCAAATCGGTAAGAATTATAGAAAACAAGAGCATTCAGAGAGCGCAAATTTCTTATCTGGATCACTTTAAACTCAACATACTAACTCAAATTCCATAAAGATTGATTTATTATGAACCAACATGAATTTTTTAAATTTCACCAACGATATAGATGGGGATTTTTAGATCTTTGACAGTGATCCAGAATCAGTATTGATCCGGATTCCTTCCATAATGTAATGGCATCTTCTATGGCATAAGGTCTATCTTAGGTTTTAAATTTTGACAAAATCCGTTTCGTACTTTTAATGTAATCGTGCTGACAGAATTAATAGATATTACCTTCTTTGTGGAGGAGATATTGACGCTTTGCCTCATTTCAGTAATGTTAAAATTTTGACCTGAATTAGTTACATAAACAGGGATCCACAGTGTGTACTGGACATTTGCTGTTGCTATGATAAAGAAATATGAAATTACCTGTGAAAAGCAGTAAAATCCAGATGAAGGGAGTAGTGGAGGGGCTGTTCTGTTGGTGCAGTTCTCTTGGCTCTTTGATGCCTCCTGTGTAGATCTTCCCGGTCATATGACAGGCCTTCATAATACTTTATATATGGACTGATGCTGCTTGTAACACCTAACAGATACAAAATCAGTCAGGAAGACAAAAACAAGAACATCCAAATGGCCACACAACAATGTCCAAGTGACTATAGCTTATGCCATATCCAGGAGATACTGTCTGATAACACTAATCAGGTTTCATTTACTTGCCCTGCAATTGGCCAGACAAACATTTCAATCAATCTTGCTAATTATTGAGCGATGATGGTTATTTGACATTAGGGTCATTCATTCTTGGAGAATGTTTAGGCCCTGACTGTCCGAGCTGGTAGGAAAGTTCTTCTCAGTAATTTCTCACTCAGTTGCTGCTATCACACAATGGTCAAATATGCTATGAAATAAGCTCTGCCCTAGTAATGTTGCTAACCATAGCTCCAGCTATTAACACTGTTGAGGTTGACCCTCACATACAGTGTATGTTTAATCTGAACTAATTACTAAAGATACAGTTAGTCCCAGGACTCCCTTGAAGATGAAGTTCCTCATCTAATCTTTCTGATTCAAAACTGAATGAATCACTTTACTTGTGCTTAAGTTCCTTCTGTCCTCTGGCAGCCATATTTGTTAGGTATGGTTCATTTAATAGAGTTATTTGATTAGGCATGAGTAATATATTGTATATTAGTCCCCTTTGTTCAGTGTTTTAATGCAGTGAACGCATGCTCTCTGGTTTGGCACCAACATGTCTACGTGCTGCCAGCTGTTTTGAGTCCAGGTAATCGATTTCACTGTTTATTATTTATCCTCCATTGAACCATCTGTTTATTTAACTAAATCTACATAGAATATTGGGTGGCTCACTATATCAGCTCTGATATAGGCTTCTCATATGAGGAATTAAAAACTATCTTTAATACATTTGGGATGTTTTTGATGCATACATTTGATTCTTAAAACACTCAGAAGTTATTAAATATGTGACTTTTGCCGTCGACCTGAAGAATATCTTAAAACAGTGGTGGGGTACAGGAGCACATTGCAGGGGGTACTTGGAATGATTTAACAATTAATTTTAAAAAAACCAGAAAATGCTCCGAGTTCCTTTTTAGCCAATTTTTTTTTTTTTTTTTTTTGATAAATTAAGCAGTAACAAATAATACTGTAAGGATAATTTTATGCTGTAGAGGCCATTTTTATCACACTTATGAAAACAGGACACAATAATTAGCTACATTTTACACAGGAGATCATATTAACATTCTTTTGAAGTAATCACATAAAAATTGCATTGATATTTTTTGAAACAAATCAATTCCACTTAAAATTCCACTCATTGTTTTGAATTTGTAGATTACGCCATAGGGAACCAATGTTTGAGGCACAGTTAGGGTTTTAGGAAAGCCCACTGTTCCACAAATGAAAAAGCATATTATGGAGAGGGTACACATGATTTGACAAAAATGCAAAGGGGGTACATGGGACAAAAAAGATTGGGAACCACTGTCTTACAAAGTATTGACTCCAGGACCCAGGAGTGGATACGTCTATACTTTGCGTTGGTATTCCCATCCCGACCAATAAATGACACACACCAATGATTAACTGAAAAAGCTTGATATGGTACAGTCAGTATCCGGTCTTTTTTTCGTCCAGCATTTGAGGAAGAACATGTTGAGACGTGTCTGAGCTGAGTGAAGGCTGATCTGCTACAGCCGTGTTGGACACACACTACCTGTAATCCAGTCCAAGAGCAGCAGCAGCATCCAGCATCGTTGGGTCCCCATGTTTTCTAATTTGCTCTCTTTATCTTTTCTGCCTCCTTGTTTCTTTGGTCTTCCTCCTTCAATCCCATTTGTTTCTTTTTCATGCCTTTTTCCTTTGCGTCTCCCATTAGTGGCCTCGTACCGGCAGTCATTTCACCTGGAATGCTTCTTAAAGTGTTCAAGCCAGAACTCGGCTGAAATATTACACAGAGACCGAGCACGGAGGCAAATTCAGACTTGTTTGGAGTTACAGGAAGCCATCCAATTACAGATGAAACTCCCTGAATACAGCTGTCCAGATTTTAAGGACACATAAGACATGTAACAAATGTTTTTTTATGCAAAAGGAAAGGAAAAGTTTAGCTTTTCTAAACTATAGAAAAAGATTTTTAAAAAAAATAACAGTACCACTGAATCTTTTCAAGAATCTCGTTTAGCTCACAAACACCACTACTTCACTTGACGTATATGTGTATTCACGTTTAAGAGTTAAAAGTGCCAGGAAAAAACAGAACGTTTATATAAGCATTGAACAAATCAAAGGTGTGTGAAGGTGACCCATTTTAAGGAGAGGGCTTCTTTTAATCAAGAGCTTTCCAAAAGTCATTATCACCACATTGCTCATTAAAGCATGTGAAGTTGTTTTATCATAGAACCAGCATGTAACATATGCGAGGAGAAACTAGTAAACAAACATAAAGTCATTTAAAGCTTAGACAGGTGGTGAAATCTTTAGGAATAATGGGAAACATTAGGGTGCTCACCTCTGATATTAGAGGATATTTTTTCTTAAAACACAAAAAAGCTTGGTCTACAATAGGAATATTGGTCTAAAGTAATTATATTGATTTGATAGATTTTTTAAATACCGTTGCTAACAAAACCCTTTGATTTGTTTTTATTCATTTTTCTCTAAATGCTAAAGAAGGAAAAAGTCTCCCACAGTTGTTGAAAAATGATCATCTTTCCAAAAAGGAGGTGTAACTCATTGTTTGCATGACCGAGGGTGTGTGACACATGTCTGTGGGTGGCTTTACTCTCCACAAAGTTTGCGTGATCGAGATAATAATGAAATAACAATGGCTGAGGAGGAAATGAGACCTGGAAATGAACTCAATCCGACCAAAGGTTTTTCTCGTTTTTGCTTTTTATAGTTATTAAAAAATGAGAAGCAACTTTAAAAATAACATGACATTCATTGCAAAGTTCAAACAGCTCTGTATTAATAGGAAAAAGAGAGGAAGTAATCCTTTTCGTTAAAAAAAAGGTTACTCAATCTACAGCCACATTAATGTTCAACAACATATGCTATTTAGAAAGCTGTGTAAGAAGCTCAAAGACTGTTAGTAGTTGTTTGCATGTATTATTTGTGGTCTAACTGTATTAGTGAATGTGTGTGTGCCTGTAATTGTTTCTCTCCATTTGCCTTGTGATGGATTAGTAACCATCTCAACTCACCCAGACAATGGGATGAACTATAACATTTCTCTCCTTGTATTTGAGATTAAGGGTTTGGGTTAGATTAAAAAAAAAAAAAAAAATGTAAATGTTTTAAGGATTGAAGGAGCAGGCCAAGGATTTTGTCCACTCATCTGAGCCTACTAGTTTGTGGACTTATAGACACTTGAAGCTGCATATTTCAAAAAACAATTAACATATAGTAAAAAATCTGGTATTATGATCAACTAGACAAATGAATCTAATACTTTTGAGGAAACTATGACTTTGGGTTGAATATTTTGGAAGTTATGATGACTTGCTAGCCAAAGTTTTTTTAGAGATGGAGATGGAGATAAAGATAGAAATAGAGATAAAAATGGAGATGGAAAAGGAGCTGAAGATAGAGATTGAGGAGATGGAGATTGAGAAAGAAAAGGAGATGGAGATGGAAATAAAGATAGAGGTAAAAAAGGAGATGGACAAGGAAATGGAGATAGAGGTAGAGGTAGAGGTAGAGATAGAGGTAGAGGTAGAGGTAGAGATAGAGGTAGAGGTAGAGGTAGAGATAGAGATAGAGATAGAGGTAGAGGTAGAGGTAGAGGTAGAGGTAGAGATAGAGATAGAGATAGAGATAGAGGTAGAGGTAGAGGTAGAGATAGAGATAGAGATAGAGGTAGAGGTAGAGATAGAGATAGAGGTAGAGATAGAAATAGAGATAGAGATAGAGATAGAGGTAGAGGTAGCGATAGAGATAGGGATAGAAAAGGAGATGGAGATGGAGAAGGAAAAGCTACAAGAGTGGATGATAAAGTTGGAGCAGTTAGTGCAGTGGCAGCAGATGGAGGTTCGGCAGATGGGACTGGAGAAGGAGGAGCTACATTTTTAGGGGTACATCGAGCAACTGAAGCACTGAAGGACTTTGAGATGACTTTGTTGTAATGTACGCTAAATAAATAAAGTTGAATAGAAACGAATTGATTTGGAGGACTTTTGCCTCTCACTGGAAAACAATGAGAGGTGGGACTGGAGGGAGGCAAGGTCAGCATGGAGGAGAACTTGGGGTGAGATTGGGGAGGAGTTCTAAAAAGGGTTTTCTCCGGGCACTCCGGTTTCACCGCTAACATAAAATGACTCCTACATTGTTCTTTTTTCTTTTCTTTTATCTTTTTTTTGTATTATTCTCTTTTATATCATATTGCACTGTTTTTTATTATTCTTTTTTTACTGTAAAGTGTCCTTGGATGACTTGAGAGCCACTTTTAAATAAATTGTATTACATATATCGTTCAAATAATTCATACATTTATCGATGCATTTGATGTGATTTACCATCGTTTCATTATTAAATGAAGCAGGTGATTAATTACAGCTGAAGTTAGTACAGAGAGCACTTTCACATAGAAATCAGGGGTTCAACTGTCAGAATGTTTTCCATATGAAACATTTTTTTCTTTTTAGGCAGCATCATTGAAAAATTGTGATTTGATTTTTCAAAATTTTATTTTCTTAACATTAAAGATTCTGTCTTTCATCCTTTCTAGTTTTCTTATAAATGCATGCTGATATGAAATAAATTCAAATGAAATCCTTAATCACTGATAAGTGTAGATTATCGCACTGTTGAAAAGGATGTGTTGTAAAATATAATATTGGAGATGTGCACTCATGTTGAAATAAATCTATATTTCGAAGCAACCCTTACCTACACGGAATTGAAAATATTTGAGAAAAATACACTGAACTACAAAGCTTTACAGAACAATGTAGACTTAACATGTAAGGTTATGTTAAAGGAAGACTTTTGGGAAGTAAAGTAAATGCTTTAATCTTTAAAGACTGTTGGTCTTCAGTCTGTATGTAAAAAACAGAAATACAGCAACTTTAACATTCAATAAATACTCACTAAGAACTTCTGCGTTCATTGCAACATTGTTTGTTTTTTCACCTTGTCTGCACATGCTGTCAAAGGTCAACACTATACGTAGTGCAATCTTTTTACGACAGAAATGCTTGTTTTATTATTGCAATTAAATAAATGCATTTATTTTATTGCATAATTGTGACCATCACCAGCCCTCCCAATAGAAGGGAAAGAAAAACTTAATTAAAGTGAGAATATAGAAAGAGAGGCCAGTGTTACACCTAGGTAAGGGGGGAGGGAACAGGGAAGAGAAAGTCACGGTAGGAAAATGGAATTGGTGGGGAAGAGTCAACTGTTTTCAGGTTAGAGTGCAATGTCATGATACAGTTGTGCATATTGTGCTGTGTAATCAGTTCAGCCAGTCTGATGACAAGTGTGGAGGAATTGAAGCGGGTGACACAGCATCCAGCTTAAGTATAATGATGGTGGTTATACCTAAAACTGGTGTTTGGGATCAACGTATCTAAGGTTAAGCCCAGTACGAGCTTATCCCACAGCCCAAGGCATGCCAGTGCATCCATGACCAATGTATGTGCAAGAGACACTTCTGCAAACCCAAGCGCCACCCTGAAAGTTCAGCCAGACCGGCAGCAACAACGGGAGCCCCAGGCAACTCCGTCACAGCCGAGTTGCTCCCCCGAACACCCCAGAGACCCCAAGCTGAGAGGCAGCAACCGCCCCCACATGCATATTGCACACCCAGGAAAGCCCCAAGGAGCCGAGGACCCAACACTCTACCCCCCCACTCTAAGGCACCCACCCTGCCAGAGCACCAGTAGACAAGTCCAGCACCCAGCCTCGCAGTAGGACTGTAGGAGAAGCCCAGAGCAAGGCCACACAGCACGCAGCAGTTTGCAGCTAGCAAAGCAATGAGTCAAAAAATGTTTACTACTCAAACTTAACACAAGGTATCTAATTTAAATGTGTTTTTCCCTCTACCCTAGAATTACCCCACAAAACGAGTCGCAGAATAGAATAAACCAAAACTAACCCTCACAAAACTCTCTTTTTCAGATTATCTTAGATTTAAAGTTTTTGTTGCAGACTTTGATCTTATCAGGAGACCTAAGGGTTTTTGGCCTGACCTTGGTCGACCTAACCCCACAACTATGATGATGTAGCACTGTCATTTATCAAAGAGTTTGATACTGGAATGAGCTGAAACCCTGGATTACAATAACCTGATCCAGTTCTGACTTTGAACCTTTGCATGCAGCTAGCAGGCCAACTTCCTCCAGCAGGTTAATGCTTTACAGAGCAGTTTAGAGCCTAACCTCCCCCATCCGTTAATCATTCTTTGGCAGTCTCCCTCTCACACACACACACACACACACACACACACACACACACCCAAAAAGGACCTCCTTCTTTTCACTGATTGGCTGAGAAGGGATCACCCGGATCCATATCCTGACATCATAAAATCGGACACACCCCGAGGCACAAGACCACACACACACACACACACACACACACACACGCACACACGCACACACTGTGTCTACTACATTCTTATAGCGAGGTCAAACTGCTTTGACATCATCAGTGTCCTTCAGGTTGAGTGAACAGGTTCACAATGTTTTAACAATGTTTTAAGACTATTAGGCAAACCACCAAAAAGTTAAAATGTCTATAAAAACAATGAGACCTGTTAATCACGCCAATCATGTCAATCGTGAATCAAGGTCTCTAGTTAACTAGTGCATACAATTAAATGTTACTAGTTCACTAGCAAAGGCTCAAATGCTCACTAGTTCAAGCCTTTTTTGTCCTTACTGGTAAAAGGTGGACCCAACATGTTTAGCAGTGAACTAGTAAAAGTAAGATATATAATGTATCTACTAGTAGGCTAAACTAATTTGCAGTAGCGCTAGTGAGTGGGGGCTAAATGTGTATACTAGTTAACTAGTTACGGAAATGAGCAGAAATGAAAACAATGATAAGCTTCCTATTGGCTCCCCAGTCCAAAATGAAACACGACAACCAATGAAAACTTTATTTTTTTTCTCCGTGTTAACTCGAAAGTGCATCTTGCTGTGTACGTGTGAACACGTAACAGAAACCAAACCTACTAGTTAACTAGTAAGGGTATATTGTAAATTTACATGTCAACTGCATTTGGCATTACTGGCTTTACATGTGAATGTGTACATGCAATTTTTTTCTGTCTCTAGTGAACTAGTTATATCCCGAAAAATGAACTAGTTAACTAACAGCACAGATGTTTTTCTCACATGCTAACTAGTGGGAAACATTTTGTGTCACTCGTTAACCATAGTGATGCAATACTATTTTTAAAGAGCTTGAATGGCTTATCCTGCAGGAGGTTACTCTGAGTCAGACACTGAGCATTTACCAAACTTTTTTGACACACAGTCATTGTGAATAAACCCTAATAGAAGACATATCGTGCACTTGGTCAAATCATTTAAATGTGAAGTTTGTATCTCCCTGGTGTTTTCCTCTCATTGGATGACAGTTCTTGTAAAATAAAACCCCAGGAAATCCTTGTACCAGAAAAAAATCAGCTATTTTTATAAGGCTATCATGCTGTAATTGATGCTGTCAGTTCTGGGAGGATGTCCAACATTTAGGATTTAAGTCTCAGCATCAGAGATTCATACTCACTTCATCTCTGGGGGTTGTAGGATATGAAGTTCTCATGAGGTTTCACGTTCTGCTTGACTGACATGTTTTCGTGGGGGTTTGTGGTTGCTGTTGCAGCTAATTCAAACCAACACTGCACATGACATCCAATCTGACCCTACAAATGTCTAACATTTAGTGCCAGGCAGAGGCTCATGGGATAATTGGTGCGACTGAAAGCCTTAGCAGGTTCCTCTGTTTCTCCGAGGGTTCATAGGCTATGGGAATTATCAAATCACATCATTCTGCTGACATAACCAAGTGTTACCCCTTCATCGTGATGACCTAATTCACAAAAGGCCACAGATTTCCCTTTTTCATTACACAACGACATCACACAATATCCAGCCTGGGAAATAAAGAGTGCATTGTGTGCAAGGCGCTGCCATCCATCTCTGTCCACGTATCACCACATGAGAACGCTGAGAATGGGATGTCCATGCACAAGGAGAACAAACAGGAGCTTTTAGACCACAATAACCTATGAATCTTCTAACAACATAGTCAACATTTTCTTAATTGTAGAATATGACAACGTCTCGGCACATAAAATGATTAAATATCCCCAAAAAATAGTAAGGTGTTACTTTAGCAAGAAAGAAGTCATTTTCAAAATACAGTGGGGCAAAAAACGTATTTGACAGCCACCGATTGCGCAAGTTGTCCTGCTTAAAAAGATGAGAGCGTTCTGTAATTTTCATCATAGGTACATTTCAACTGTGAGAGACGGAATGTGAAAAAAAAAAATCCTTGGAAATCACATTTCCAAGGATTTTTCAAGAATGTATTTGTAAATTATTGCATAAAATAAGTATTTGGCACCTACAAACAAGCAAGAATTCCGGCTCCAACAGACCTGTTACTTTAAGAAGCTCTTCTATCCTTCACTCGTTACCTGTATTAATGGCACCTGTTTGAACTCATTATCTGTATAAAAAACACCTGTCCACACCTTCAAACAGTCAGACTCCAACCTCCACCGTGGCCAACACCAGAGAGCTGTCTAAGGACACCATGGACAAAATTGTACACCTGCACAAGACTGGGATGAGCCAATCTACAATAGACAAGCAGCTTGGTGAGAAGAGATCAACTGTTGGAGCTATTATTAGAAAATGGAAGAAATACAAGATCACTGACAATCTCCATCGACCTGGAGCTCCATGCAAGATCTCACCTCGTGGGGAACAGTGTTGGTAACGTTACTTTAAAAAAGTAATTAGTTACAGTTACTCACTACTTGTTCCAAAAAGTAACTGCGTTAGTAACTGAATTACTCTATAATAAAAGTAACACATTAACAAGGAAAGTTACTATTTGCGTTACTGTTAAAAAAAATAAAAAAAAATTGCTCTATGTCAAAGAATTCAGATTATTTAGATGCGTGTGTCGTGAGGTGCTTCATTAAATTTGAGTTGCTTACAACGGATGTGGACAAAGTCTTCACTCCTGGATACAATGAACACTTCACATGCACGTTCTTGCCTTTGACCACAATTAATATAAAATAGTGTTTGTATCGTCACCCTAAAAATGACAACTTTTCATCTGACTGCTCCACGCTCGCCATCTCTGCAGCTTCATCCAATCTGCAGTGTGTGCGTTGGCATGTCGCTTTAGCCAATCATAATCGCTCACCTTGTTTTTAACCCACCTCCTCACTACAGCTGTGTAAGAAGCCAGGGATGCTTTCGGATAAAAGTTTATTCAATCAATGCATGTAACGCACCGCATTTAACGTTCAGTAACGTTAACGGCGTTGTAACGGCGTAAAAAGTAATTAGTTAGTTTACCCCGTTACTGAAAAACAAACGCCGTTAATTTAAATGTCGTTATTCCAAACACTGGTGGGGAACAAATGATCTTGAGAACAGTGAGGAATCAGCCCAGAACTACACAATCCCTTTGATTTTACATCACTTTGGAAGTCTTTGTCAAGTTTCTTAAATCCAAGTCTCTTCAAACAGTGAGTGAGGCCATGCTGATTGAGTTTATGTTATAGGTGTCATACCAACACACTGAATGTGATTATTTGGAGAAGCCAACAGTCTTACTCTATGGTCAGAGAACATTCTCTAAAGTGTCCAGACTCAGGACAATGTCTCCCTCTAGAGAGGAATAATGAAGAGCATGAGAGGAGGTTTGTCCTCAGTTGGCAGATTTAAATGTTAAGCTGTAGCTTCACTCATCTCCAGTCCCTGTATCACTTTGTTGTTTCGGACTGTGTTAAAGGATGGGCTGTGGCAGATGGAGGAATGCTGCTGACGTGTAACAGACTCACCTTTAATAACACTCTCTGCTCTCATGCATCAGTCAAGACTTGCCGGTCCTGAGTGCTCGAGGCGTTCCGCTAAGGAAAATGTGAAATTGTGTTCCTTTTGGGGTAAACAATCATGTCAAATTTTTTTTCAGATTTTTCAACAGATTCTCTAGGGTCCCACACGGCCCCTCAAATCTGCCCATTGTTCATGAAATATGATAATGTTCATTCATTTCAGTTGAAATCACATTTCAATCATGCAAGATGTAAGAAATATGTGGAATTCATACATGTGGAACATCATTTACAAGTTTTATTGCTATCATTGTGTTCTGTAAAAGTTGTAGTGTTTACACAAAAATGATGAAATATCAGTGTTAACCCAGATATTTGTCTTCTAGTGCACCTTTCCTATGACTTTTCATCACTGCCATATAGGGCAAGAGAATGAGAATTTGCCCAACATTTTCTCAGGTGTCCGTAAGTGTAATCATACTCAAGCTTTCTCTCTTCCTCTGTATTTTCTTTTTTTTTTTTTTTTTTTTTTTTTTTTTTTATTTTTTTTTTTTTTTATTAATGAGACATTTTCTAATGTGCTTTTGCTTTCTTTCATTTCATGTACTTTAAATATGAAGTTCTATAACAGTAAGAGTCTTTTTTTTTTTTTTTGTTGGTATTTTAAGTTGAAATCAAGTTTGCTGGTGTAAAAACTCACTATACGAGTAAATAACATGTCACATTATTTTAATTGTTTACAGTTTGATGAATTGGTTTTAGGTGCAAACAAGTGCCTGCATTATGACAAATGTAAGTGTAGATACAGATTCTTTAAATTATAACTAGGATGTCGCTCTGATGCTTAGGACTGTTCAACGTAGCTATTTAAAAAAACATTTTTTTTTTATTGTATTACTATATTATTACCCACGATCAAGTGTTTCCTCTCATATCTGAAGAATAGAAATCTCAGACCCTGCATGATTTTTTTAATTTTTTTTCATTTTGCCACCTGGAGCTTAAAGGTCAGCAGTTACCCATAACAGGAGTGCAGACAAGGGCCTTCCTGTAATACATATCAGCAAACAGGAACAACCTCATCCTAAACAGACAGTGATTACAAAAACTAACAGTCAGCAGATATTATTCCTTTAAAACAAACTACCAAAACACACCCGGTAACCTTGACATACTGTGTCAGATACAGCAGAACATTCAGTGTCATGTTGGGATATTAGATTCAATGTTGCTTTTTAAAACTGGAAAATCACACAGGGCACCAAAAATGTCCCATGAACAGTTGAGTAAAGTTTAAGTTGAAAAAAGTAGTTCCTTATATACCAAATGAACATGTCTTTATTAACAAATAGTTCTCATTTCTATGAGGCACAACGTTTTAAATCTAAGAAATAAATGGGAACAAAATGTATATGCACTATAAAGATTTTGTGGAGTAGTTTTATTAGTTTACCCTGCAGCTGATCAGTTGTGTTTAATGGGACTGATGACGTTAGCAACAACTGGAAAACAACACTATATGCCTTTCTAACCAATTTCCTTGAAATATTACTCAATAAACAGGCATTTTTTACATGAAATTTCTCAGAATTTGTTCAGAATTGTTTGTTCTATTGTTCAGTTGGATACATTTGGGGGGAACTTGACTTCGTTTTGGACAGTTTCTTGTAACCGAGAGCATAATTTGATTTATTTCAAGTAAACTCCGAAGGTCTGTTGGAGAAATTGGTTAAAATAAGCTAAAGAAAAATATTCCTAATATTATAAGACGGAGTAAAATTCTAAACTCTGCAGAAATTGATGTAAAGTCATTCTGTCAGCTTTAGAATATATTCATTCTGTAAAAGAATAGCCTACAAATGTGGCTGGATTACATTATACAATAATAAAAATATAAATAATAATTCAGTGGAAGAATTCAACCAGGATGTTAAGATCAATGCTAAAGGTGTTATAATGGTATTATACAACATTTAACTGTTGTTAAAATGGTTTAATAAAAATTTTTGCACAATGCCCTTTTTTAACTTTGTATACAGTTTTTTTGGAAATGTATTCATAGGAACATACAGTATATAAAAAGGTAATTTGAAGTATTACATCTGGTAAGTTTTCAGCAGTTTGATAGACAGACTACTACAAAGCCAGATCTTCAAAATGTGGCTTTTAGGTTAATTATGGATATAGATAATTATAAAGTAACTTCGCATCATCACATCTGTCTTTCACTTATAATTGTGTGATGAGCTACAAAACAAAGCTCCTCTCCAAAATTCAGGTCTCAGCTTTGATGTGTGTTGCTTTTGTTCAGCCAATTGTAGATACAAACACTGTGACAAAAAGCACACAAAAAAAAATGTCTGCTGTGTCAGCTGGACCAATGGGACCCACAAAAGAGTAAACAGTATTGATCGACACAGCAAACAATGATCTGGCACAGATAAGGTCACCTGTTGGCCTGGGGGCCACTAATTTTGTGGGACACCCAGAGTAAAGGTAAAAATTTACAGAAAAATGCATGAAATGACAACAACAAAAAAAAAAAACAAACACAAAAGACAACTAAAATAGTCAAAATTACTCCAAAAACAGAATTAAAATAAAAAAATATACAAAACAACAAGAATATATTAAATTATTGAATAAAAATGCACACAACAATAAATGACAAAAAACAGTAACAAGAGTACACAGAATGACTCAAAAAACCCAGCAAACAACAAACATACACAAAACTAGGGGTGTGGAAAAAAAATCAATTTCACGATATATCGCGATTTTTTTTGGGTGTCGATTTTAAATCCAATTTTTTATTTAAAAAATCGATTTTGAAAAAAGATTTTTTTTTTTCTTTTTGCTGATATGTAATCAATATTGCGTATTTGTGCAATATTTCAGTGGTTACAATGCTTTCAATGTGTTTCAATGGTTACTTGATGCACTTGATTTTATGACGGTGTTTAATGCCTGCAATATTTATGTATGCACACGCATTTTATTTTCATATAATCTGTTCAGATCAGTGTTTAAACTGATACAATAGGATACATTGTTTTTTCTTGTTTTTGCGGATTGTCAGTAACTCAGAGTGCTTTATCCTTAAGTTCTCACTTAAAGTTGTTACAATGTCGTCATTGATATATTGCAATAATATTGTATCGTATTGCAACATCCTTGCCAATACTCACCCTACACAAAACCTTGTATTATTTCCTGTATTAATGCTCACATTGATCATTATTTTAAATACTGACATGTAATTTTTTATTTTTTTTTTTGGCCCTTGCTGTAATAAAAGCTCTCCATCTATGATCTAGTTGAGGGGTTCTCAACTGGTCTCACCCTGGGACCCACATTTTTCCACAGTCATTAAATCACATCCCTATTTTTTTTTTTTTTTTTAGAATTCAACCAATTAAATTTAGTTTTTCAAAAATAGCTGTTGAAAACAGACACACATATATACAATATTTTTTAAAACATAAATCCATATAGTTTTCCTTGCAACATGCATTTTACAGCATCCTTGTCAAAAGAAAAGGTTATTTTAAACAGACATTTAGACATTAAGTATTTGTTCATTTTTGACCAGCTGTCCACGACCCACCCAGTACAGGTCTGCGACCCACTTTTGGGTCCCGACCCACCACTTGAGAATCACTGATCTAGTTAATGCCATATGCAGATTATAGGACTAAAGACACTGCGAGAAAATACGTCTGATAACTCAAAGCTTCCTTTTCCTCTTTTTGCATGTCGTTCACCTTTATCACACCATAATCTGATCATCAAACCCTGCAGAAAGGCCTGAGAACAAGCTGCCATCACTCAGGTGTGATGAAGCAGGGAAGGTTTAAAACAAATATTCAAAGTCAATGTCACTTTATTTGTCACTATTAGGTAGATTTAGTTTGTCAATGAAGTGGGTTGTTCATTCGCACACAACTGTACATTTTGGTTATAGTAGAATAGGTGTAAACATGATCAGATAACTGGAAATAAATGACCAAATACGGGTAAATACCGACTTACAAAATAATGAAATAGCCTATTTAAAATACCGATACAATTTAACCAATCCTGGAAATATAGAACCAACTAGGGCCAGAAAAGTAATAAAGTAATTGTAATACAGTTAACTTCCATAAGAGGACGCTGCTTACATGTCATTATGTGCAGGCATCAACCAACTGTTAAAAAAAAGCACAGAAACCAAACACAACAAACCAGTGTTACCTTTTCAGATGGTTTTATCAAAATGACACATTTGTCTGATGCTGAACTACGATACCAAATAATAAATGTTAAACAGAGCTCATAAAATAATGCGGTCTCTGTCCTTTTTATCCTGCTGATGACTAATGACCCCTTCCATTAGTCTTTAAACGAAGCCATATGTCCAACAGCATGTGGGCTAAAGGACAGAGCCCTGTTCTGAGGTTAACACACACACACACACACACACATGTGATTACAGCTCAGACAAGATTTTCCAAGAATTTTTTAGGAAACAAAAATGTCCTGAAAACCCTAAAAACAAAACCTCAACTTAACATACTATTAAAAAAAGAAGATAAAATGAATCTAGTCTGAACTATGAGCTGTAATCATCTATGAACACTTGTGGCACACAGAGAAATATCAGTTAAACAGCTGAATATTGGTAAATATTCCAGATAGTGAAACGTTTCAGGTCTTTTTTCTGGATTGGCATTGCTCCAGTTTGCAGTAAGGAATATTACACCCACAAACTGAAACTAGTAACTAACCAAACCCTGGTCTGCACATGCAGTTAACTTCAGTTTGAAGGTTCAGACTTCATGTGATGTTACACTGGAGAATGTCAAGTGGACATGGTTTAGGAAAATCAAGACAGACGACTGCAGTCTTTTCAGATATTTGCACAGCCGGATCCATTCATCTGTTGGATTCTCTCCGTTTACAGTCATCTTTTGAATCCCGGCAGCAGTGATGTTTCATCTTTTATTCTTTTCACATTAAACTCCAAGACACACTTTGAACTTTCCTTTGACCTTCCAATGGCAGCAGCTCATACTGGTATCAGCTGAATGACTGACGGATAACGTCATGCATTTTTCCAGTCTTTTCTATGAAGTGTTTCACTTTGATAATGATTATTTTACAGCTTTGTTTAAACAGAGACCTTTAAACCCTAAGGCGCAGATTACAAACAAATGGCCCTTCAAAGTATCCATTGCAGCCTGTGGGAGGATTGTGCAGATAGTGATAATCATATGGGGGGAAAAAACCTTGATTATTAGGTAAAATAACTACATATTTAAGATATTTCTCAATGAATGACTTGCCCTTGAATAGATTCTCTTTCATTTGCACAGTATTATTCTTTTTTTTTTTTTTAATTACTCTTTATTTAGATTTTTATATTACATGGACGACAAAAAAAACACACAAAAAAACTTGGGGTGTGGGGGGTATTGCTCCTTGTGAATATTCAGTCCTTTATCCTATAGTCAATCCATTTTGTCCAGCATTTCCTAAATTGTCTCCGCTGGGTTCTCAGGTAATGGTCCATTTCTCCATTAAGTATATTTCCTTCAGTATATTTGTTCCATGAGAAGGTGGGTCAACTTTCATCCATTTTTTTTTTTTTTTTGTGATGCTCTTTTTTGCTGCGATTGTCATTATTTTAAGATAAACATCGCTTTTGGAGATGACATCCACTGGCACAAGGACAAGGTAAACAACAGGGTCCACAGGTATAGTACAACACAGAACATCTCCCATTACTAGTACGACCTCCCTCCAAAAATATTGTATTTTTGGACATAACCAGAAGATGTGTGAGTGATCCACATCTGCCTGCCCACAGCGTTCTCTTTAAAATGAGTGGTGTTATGAAGAAACGCACCAGGTTCTTCCAGCCAAATTCCCACCATCTCCTTGAATTGGTGGAGGTGTGCTGTGTGCCGAACCTCTCATTCAGATATAGACATATTTAACTCCCTTTCCCACTTTTGTTTAATTTAGAGGGTGTTGGTTCCATTTTGTTTTAGGCTTTTATACAGTTTTGAGACCACCTTAGAGGGAGTAGCTTTGTATGCTCCTATTATGATTTCCACTAAATCATTTTCTGCTGAGAGCTCTTTTCTGATTTCAGTGTCACAAAAAGTGCCTTATCTGTAGGTATCTATAGAAATCACCATTTTACAAATCAAATTCTTTTTTAAGTTTGTGAAATGATTTTAATGTTTTAGGTATTTGCAAAGTATTTTACATCATCATTAATATCTAGGCCAGGTTAGAACTATTTTTAATAGAAATGCTTTGTTAACACACTGGACCTCGGCCTAAAATTTTACAATGGATGTTTATACTCTTGAATTTTTGGAACATGAGGTCACTGTGTCTTTGCACTGTCTTGATATGTGCAGCCTTCGAACACATCCCCCACTACCTGTCTCCTGCTCTAACACTAGAGCTCAGTGTATTAAAGCTGCTGTCTTGTCAGGGGTTTGAATGCAGGCTGGTCGTGTTTACCCTTAAAAAGTCAGATCTAGTTTTCAGTTCAATTTGAAGTGCTCCCACCTCGCTCTCCTGTCAACATCCCCAGCAAATCCTTGGTTGTTCCGATCAGTGTTTTTACATGAAGAAAAGATTCCACTTCAAATGTCCTGAACCCACAATGGTTTATTTATACCGGCTGTGTGGCTTCCCTCAGCTCTACAAAGCTTAATAGACCATTACAGCTAATCGCCTTGGTTTTACAGCCTGTGTCATTACCGCTGGGGTTCTTTCTTTAAACTCAGTTGTTTCAGCATGCACACGTTCTCTGTGCTATACAATACCCGTCAAAAGTTTTAGAACACTGTCATTTTTCCAGTTATTTATTGCAATTCAAGTTGTGCAAGTCCAATGAATAGCTTGAAATGGTACAAAGGTAAGTACTGAACAGCCGGAGATAAAAAAAAATAAAAAAAAAAAGAAAAGGTTTGGTTAAAACTGAAAAATAATGTACATTTCAGAATTATACAAATAGGTCTTTTTCAGGGAACACAATGTGGGTTAACAATATAAAGTTTTCAGTAAAAAAACTGGGAAAAGTGTGGTGTTCTAAAACTCTTGACCGGTAGAGTATGTTAAAAAGCAAATGTTAAATCAGACCAAGGATGCTAAGTTAAGGCAGTAATACGGTGTTATAAAGTACAAAGCATGTTGCTGTGACCTTGTTTTGACAGTCAGACATGACACTTGCAGCATTTCTTGGCGACATGACACTTTAGTTATAAGTCTATGTGAATTGTATACATTTTTAAACATCTTTGATTGTTTTCTTTGTTGGAGTTTCCTTCTACTCACAGAGTTTTTTGTTCTTTTTTGTTTTTCTTTCTTGTTTCTGCTCAAAACAAACAAATAATAATCTAACTCTTATCCTCCAAAATAGATACAGTGGACTATTTTTTGGACTCGCGGTATAAGAAGTTGATAATGGCCTTTAAAAGCCTTCTTTGTAAACAGATTTATACTTTGCTTATTTACAGGCACTTTTAATACCATGAATACACTGAATGTAGCTAGGATGAGATAACTAGCAACATAAAAATACTCAAAATTTGTCAATATTTATAAAAAATGATATTGTTAACAATGGACATTGTTAACAATATCAGAAAGCGTTTTCATTCTAGAAGATTAAGGGTTGTTTTATGACCATCATGTTTAGTGACTGTAAATATACTTTGTATTTCTATTGTGACTTCTCTGTCTGTGAAAGGTGCTACACAAATAAACATAACTTAGTTACTTACTACTTACATTTACTGCCAACATTTTAGAAAACCAAATATCAAGATCCCATTTGAATTAAAGCTGTACATACTGTACATAATGTAATGTGTAATTCACTGCACTCTAAGGAAAGACCTTCTTTGTCATCACTGTCTTTTACAATGGGGAGCTGTGAGTCACTTAAAAACTGACTTGCGACTGAGCTGGAAAAAGAGACAGAGAAATTAAAATGTTAATATGACTGGTATGTAATGAGAATGTGGTTAATTCCTAAAAAATAAATAAGGAAATATCTAGAAATGAATAATATGTACTTCCTGACTAACTGCATGATAATAATAATGCATTGGATATTATATAGTGCTTTTTAATAGACACGCAAAGTGTTTTACATTGATGTGCATTATTCTTTAACTCTACACTATTAGTGGTGGTAAGCTACTATTGTAGCCACAGCTGCCCTGGGGCTGCCGTAGTAAACTATTGGTCCCTCCGAGCACCACCAATACTCACATACCCACATTCATACTAGGCTATGTGGGTTAAGTGTCTTGCCTATGGACACAATGAGAGGCGACTGCCCACCCCATTCTGGCACCTAGGATTCTCAGTGGTCTCCCATCCAAGTACTAACCAGGCACGGCCCTGCTTAGCTTCCAAGATCTGATGAGATTGGGTAATAACAGGCAGGTATGAATGAAATACGTTAATACCTGTTAAGTGAGGGCATCAACAGCCTGTGGATGATCTCACACATCAGAGTCATGGTATGTCTGGGACGGCCCTGTAACGTCTGCAGTGAACAGGTGTTTTCAACAAAGCTTAAAACATCTTCAAGAAAAACTTTTGGCAAGTCCAGATGCCTTGATGATTCAGTCAAGCTCAGATTATTGGCTTTTCACCAGAATATTATCTTCTCTTCTCACTTCCAATTACCACATCTGTGTACCGTGGACAGACGAGGACAAATATTGGTGTTGAACATTAATCATTCCTGACACTATTTACTTTCTAGCTTACATGTTCTGCCTCACAAGTCATCTACAATACGATTGCAGACCTTGTTTTTTTCACATATATATATATATATATATATATATATATATATATATATATATATATATATATATATATATATATATGCTGAATGTAATGAAATCCACCAAATGTCATCAGAGACTCTATGGTCAATAGAAAAGTCCTTCCTGTCATGACTCATGTAAATGTAATTTTTCCCATGTTGCTGTGAAATCAGAGGTCCACTTCCCACACTCATGTTAATGTGACTCACAGACCAGACAGTTTACATAAATGTTTCTCATCACTGTGAGCTGGAGGTCAATGACTTTGCCCCGAAGATACGCTCAGTCAGATCTAATGAGTGCTTTTAATTTGAAAAGCTCATCTAGTGAAATGGTTTGAAAAACATGAGCTATGACCTCCCTGATTCAAAAGCTCCAATCTCTCCATGTGTAACTTGCTTTAAAAAAAAAAAAAAAGGCTCAGGCGTTTCTACTAAGGGGATAAATTTAGTCTTTACTGGCCTTCATTCTTCTTCTCCTCTTCCTGCAGGTTCTCTGTAGCTTTAACTGTGACTATATCTCAGCTCCATTCCCAAGTGAGAGGACTTTTGGGGAGTTTTTTTTACCTTAAAAGGCCATGTGGAGTGGAACAGTGGTTTCCTGTGGGAGGGTTTTCCTCTCTCTCACTCTATAGCTGGAAGCCAAGCCCATCCTCATCATCCTCTCTCAACTCTAGCCTGTTTTAGCCACGCCCACACACGCACACAACCCCACACCCCCCCCCTCCCCCCACTCAAAGCAGAGTGGTGAAATCCAGCCAGATGTTTGTGTGTGTCCTGTCCATGCTGACCTTGGAACAGGAGGTGAAAACGCAGTCGGTCAGGTAAACAATGACAGAGGTAGAGAGAGATAAAAGAAAAACAGTGAGGAGGAAGTGAGGACAGAAAAGATGTCTGCAATTAAAGTTTGGGAGGAGACCGGAAATAAATGAGGGGCATTAGGAAGGGGAAGAATGTGAGGCGATGATAGTCAAAAGTACTGAGATCAGTTAACGTTGCCTTAGAGCTGCCTGCGTGTCGCCTGCTGCTCAGATAGTTAATGATTTAAAAGGATGTTGTCCATATAAGGTTTGCACTGGACTCACAGTCAAACAGCTGGAGTGTCACCACTATATCAACATGATGTCATAGCAAACTGTACCAGCCCATCGTTCCCTTTCCTTTACCGTTAAATCCATAACTACACGTTAATCATTTCAGTTTTTTAATGCTCATTCAAACACGTTTTAACATCAACCACTCACGGCTACCACAGACACAAAACACACACACACACACACACTTACACACTCGTAATATGAGCCTGCACTGACATTAAGTGACTAATGTGCATTCAGTCAAGCTCACACACAAACAGTAAATAACCCTCATCTCTCAAGACGACCATGACACCGCTTCAGTATCATATATTGTGGGAAAGCTCAGGGTTTTACAGGTAGCCACCCAGTTTGCAGCAAATCTAACAATAGAAAAATGGTGACCATCAAGAAATGGTCTATTTACCATTTTGACAGAATTTATTGTCATACTAAAAGATTCATGACATTATAAACTGAATACTGCCTACAGCCAGATACAAATTCTTTAGCTAAAGTGCAAGTTTCATACTTTAAGTCAACTATGATACGACTATGACACTGTTTCAATAAAACAAGAATAAAACAAACGCATAAGACGAAAATAGAATTCCTAAAATTCAAAGACTGTTTGTCATCGGTTACAAAAGGTGAAAAGGCAGAAACAGTCTCAAACAGTTAAGCGAGAGTGACAAATCAAGACAAATAATGACACAACTGGTACCTTAATAACACAACCAAACAGGGTAAAAATACAGAATTATCACACAGCTGTGCTCTTATGTCGCAAAGCATTTATTTATTTGTGTCAATAAATCATCCTTATCTTAATCTTGAAGTTAGGAACACAATCAAAGGAGAGCGCACTGGGACAGCAGCAGAATGACTTAGGCCATGGAGAGAAAAAAACCAACACAACCCAATCTAAACCACATTCCCACGCGCACACACCCATTCAACTAACAAAATAACACGCGGCATCGCCAACAAGCAGATTACAGACAGGTGAGCACGGAAACGGATGGAGGGAAAGAAAGGGCGGAACAACAAAGACAGAGAACAGCACGCCTGTATTTAAATTCTAATAAATGGTTAAATAAAACTGAAACTCTAGAAGCAGCGTAACAAAAACTATAAATAAAACCCAGCATGGGAAAGATGCATCATTACATAGATAGTGACTGTGAGACAATAGAAAATAATATCTTGCTAGGAGTATTCAATACATTTCACCAAATGCTCTGACCTCATCACTTCAAAATTCATGCTCACAGAACAAACTGTAACCCTCTAAACCTGAGCTGCAGCTTCATTTTCTTCTTTTGCATCACTACACTGACCCATTGTCCTGTAATTACAGTCCTGTGCAGCTCATTGTTTACTACAGCAGTAATGTTTGTCATAATTATGAATGAATGAATGAACGGACAGACCCTTATTTTAAATTAATGGAATCAAATTTGAAAGATAGAATAGTCATTGGGTTAGAATACGTGTCAAAATTAAAGACTGTGGGCCAAGTCCGGCCCTCAGAGCATCTAATTCAGCTCACAGCAGAGAATAGAGAGAAACCATGATGTGTAAACTCACAAATTCAATGAAACTCCACAATATTTGCCAGGACTCACAGTTTTCCCATGCCTAAATCATTTTTATTCTCAAATTGTTGAAAGAACTCTCATTTTTTGCTGAATTGTTCCCAAATTATATGAAAATTGTTCACAAAATCAAAGATATATAAAGTGAAGATCCTGCAGGGGCTGATATCTGTCGCCCAGATAACACGCATACGTCTCGCCAATGTCGGCCTCAGATGGTGCTTCGGCATTCTACTCCTAATGCGTCATTTTTTGTGTTTTTTTCCCCCCAAAATGGTGATACCACTTCTAAAATTGTAGAACTGTAAAATTTGCAGCCCACCAAACTGGTGCCTATGTGGCTCCTAAACTAAAATTAGTTCATTAATGTACATCCAAAAATAAATATGTGCACATTTGTTTACACAAATCGATCCCTTGCCACCTTAGAATGTGTTTTAGGTTGCCTCAAAATAAAGAAGTTCTGACATGCAACTCATGATTGACTTGTTAGCATTAGCATTAGCAATGATCCACACATTTGGAAAAATCATCCCTTAGCAAAAAATAGTATACTTGAAGTTCATTTTATTAAGTATGCTTGAGTATAAGTATACCAAGTATACTATAGCCCATGTACTTGTAGCGTACTAAAAAGTGTACTAATTTAATACTTTTTTGGACTAAATTGGAACGTTTTAAGTTTATAAAAGTATACTTTATAAAGTAATTTTAAGTTTAGAAAAGTACACTTTCAAGTATACTCATCTGTATACTACTAGTATGCTAGGTATATACTTCTAGTCCACATTTCAGTTTATTAAAGTATACTTAGAGTATACTTTTGTGAACTAAGAATAAGTATAAGGTTTAGTATTAAACTATAAGTGTAAGTCTAAGTTATAATGTACTTAGTCTTGGACTCTTCTTTATAGTTTTCAGTATAATCTAAGTATACTTCAATATATAAAATATAGTATATGAAAAGTACACTTCAAGTATACTGCCTCAGTTTTAGTATAAAATAAGTATACTTGTAGTACACTTGAATAAACTAATTTTTGTTAAGGGATTGCACATGCCTGTGAGTGCAGTTGGGTGTATGCGATAGTGAGTGACAGTAGGTAGGACGGTATTAGGGGATCAGCGTCATGCAGAAATACGTCGATCTGCCTTTGAAGACAAAAAGTCAGTCCCTAGGAGTGTGAGTCTATGTGTGTCACCACAGTCCAGGTGGTGTCCTGTCTAGGAGAGTCACGTGGTGTGATTACACCCTCAAGCTAAAGGAGTTCACTTACATACCTGTACAAAGGGAACGGCTTGTTGTACTCAAAAATAAAAAAAGGGTTCATTTAACACTCGTTCAGCACTTTTTTACCCAGTATGTAAAGTTCAGGTTTTGTTTATTGAGACAAGTCTCCCGACATGTCATTTGTCAACTGTCATTCTTCATCAGAGGAGTTCTGCTGATTGCCTTTGATGATTCTTTTGAAGTTTCACTTAACTTCTATAAATATTTCCAGCGAGATTCATTGTGTCTTCTTTTTGAACTGGGTGTTAAGTTGAGGTTTCTTTTATTCACACAAAGTTTTTCTTTATCCATTTGTCAGTAAACTGTTACTCATCAATAAAGAACATTTGGTCTATATCTGCATTTACACAATATCTTGTGTTTATGTTTAGCAGATTTACATTGTTCTTCTAATCTTAACTAAAAAATCTAATAAAAAAAAAGGCTTTATCTTTAAAATTTGCACAAACTTCACTGTTCTGAAAGACTATATTGAAATGCTTGTTCAACATTTCAAAAAATCCACTAAAGAGAGTCACATTTTTTTTTTTTTTTTTTTTTAATGGCGATCTTGTAGATGTATGGTCTTGTCAAAATTTAGTTTAATATCAGTCAGATGTAAGGAGAACATGCAAACTTTGTTTAGACAATCTGGGATGGGTTACACCAGTTTTCTCCCTGGTTCCATGTTAGTTCAATGGGCGGGTGGGGGTTGTGAGCTTTTCAATTACAGAAAACAACGTGCGAGAGTTGTTGACATTTTTGGCAATAATTTCAGAAAAGTATTGCTGCCTTGCTTTGAACAAGCCATCATTGAATTTTCACAGACTTATTTTGTATAGTTCTAGATGAATTTGGAGTTTTGTTGATCTCCATTTATGCTCAGCTCTTCTACAATCAGATTTCAAATTCTGCATTAGCTCAGTCCTCCTCCAAGGTGTTTTCTGTGTGTTTGGTTTTCTCTTAGTTTTGATTGGAGCCACCACATCTATGACATTACAGACTTTTGTATTAAACTCATCCAAAAGATTATCAACTGTCTCACCACTCAATGTTGGTGTCATTGCTATGGCTTCCATAAACTGTGCACCTGTGTTGTCATTTATGTACCTTTTCTTTAAACACACAGAAGTAGTGGGAACAGATGTTACAGTCTCTAAGTCAAGAAAGACACAGAAATTATAAGATAGAGCTAAGTCTCTTACATCAACAGCAGAGATATCAACACCTTTAGAGATAACCAGATCCAAAGTGTGACCTGGAGTGTGTGTCGGACCAGTCACATGTTGTATAAGACCAAAAGTGTCCATTAAAGCATACAGTTCTTTGGCAGTATTGTCCATGTTATTGTCTACATGAATATTTAAGTCACCTGTTATTATTAAAAAGTTGTATTCAGTGCATACAACTGACAGCAGTTCAGCAAACTCATCCATGAATTCTCCAGAATATTTTGAGGGTCTATAAACGACTAAAAACAGAACTCTTGAATCACCCTTCAGTAAGAATGACATATATTCAAAGGAGATAAAATCACCAAATGTTATTTCTTTGCACTGAAATATTGATTTAAAAATGGCAGCAACTCCACCGCCTTTCCTGCAAGTACGACAGTTATTTAAATAAATAAAGTCTTGTGGTGCACTTTCATTGAGAATAGTATTACTGATACCATCATTCAACCATGTTTCATTAAGAAATAAAAAGCCCAAGTGATGTGTCAAAATAATATCATTAATTAGTAGTGACTTGTTAACAAGAGATCTAACATTAAGAAGAGCTAATTTTAAAGACTTTACTGGAGACACTGGTGGACTTTTTGGATGACATGTTATAGGAGTTAAATTTTTATTAAACTTTTTGCTTTTCTTTAATTTCACAATTTTACCTATGTTACCTGTCAACACAGGAATTAAAGAAGCTGCATTAACTCCATAAGGCCCTGACTTTTTCTGGTTGTTCCTAAAAAATAAACCTATTGCAGTCTGGACCCAGCACACACCAGAGTGATCCTGGGAATGGTATCGTCGAGGAGGGATGGGTGGTGCAGATTGCTTCTTTAGAGAAGATAAGATGGGGCCGTGATGGGGTAAAGGGTGGGGTGTCAGTCTTGTGCCAGCCAGAACCAGCTCATTCATCTGGGCAATTAAATCCAAGAAGGCAGGGGTAGGAGAGAAGCTGGATGAGGTGGCAGTAGTGAATTTTGGGGTGAAGCAGGTGGGCCCTGCAATGTGGGGGTTGGGTTGACCTCTTCATTTTGGCGATTTTGATTTCTTGCATGTGTAATCTCACACAGTAGATTACACATGCTGTCAGGATAAGTGGGTACAGAAGTTGAATAACTTAACTATGATTAATTGTATTCCTGAAGTAGACACTTTACTAGACATGGTTGTTGGGAAGCATAAGTGATGTATATTTTTGTCAGCGTTAAAAACTGATTACATTTTATTCTTAAAATAAGGAAGAAGAAAAAAAAAATCTTAGAATACAGTTCTTATTGTGTATATATTGTTGATAACTGTACAGGTATTCACTTTTAGTTTATTAAAAAAAAACTCACAACCACTTTTTAAACCACAGCCTTTCTGTCCAAACTCAGCCACTGCCTTTATCAAACATAATTACTACTGCAAATATAATTGCAGTAAACTGGTTAAACTGGTGCCACACAACTGTCCAGATAATAAAGCCTATACACAGTCGTTTTGAGCTTGTTGCCACGGAACAGCGGAGCTAGCAACTGCAATAATGTGAGTACTTTTATGATTTTATGTAAAACAACAATGGCTGGTGAATATTTACAATCAGAAGTTGGTTTGATGAATAACATGTACAAACCTAACCAGACCTGAGGCTAACAATAGCAGCTACAAGGCTAGAGGCAGCTATTGTTAAGCACGCAATGAAATATAATAAAGACGTCTGATCTGAAACATTGACAAATTACTATTATTGACTTTTAACAATGGTAATGACTATCTATAACAGAGACAAGGCTATATACCTCCAATAGAATCAGGTTAAGCATTTAAGAAACGTGTTAAACTGATTGTTCTTCTGATCTGGCTTCTATGAGTACTGCATAGGACTAGTTTCACAAATGTTTTAATTTACATAATGTGTTTAATAGTCTTAATTGTTCCCTTTTGTTCTCACTAACCCTTTAATATCTGCTTCACAAATCTCAAGATCTTAGATAATGTTCCATTTTTCCTTTTCACTGCTTTAAACAGTGTTAACTTTAAACAGCAATAACTCTTTAAATGACTCACATTTGAAAATCAATTCATTAATTCATTAATTTATTAGACATCGACAATGCTAGCATTAGTTCAGTTCAGGTGTTTACTTGTCTTCTGTTGCTTCCAGTTCTTTTGCTAGTAACATAAAATGTAAATGACACTGTATTATTTAGGACATTAATATAATTGAAGTATTCATTTAAAAGTAGCCCAATTTCTTTCATTGCTGGTAATAAGCACTTTGTTTCTTCGGATAATAACACAAGCATTGTTTAACTGGATTTTTATCATGTATTTATTTTGTTTTGTTAAGATTCATTGTTTTTATTATTTTTATTTTATTATAATTTTTGTTTTTTTATAATAATTGTGCCATTTCTGAAGTCAGCTAATGTACTTTTGGTCCTGGAAATGAATTTGTACATAAAACATCCAAAAATATAGCGACTGTAGCGAATGTAAAATGGACCAAATTCCATTGTGTTGCTTAGTAAAGTTGCACAGTCATTTTAAATCTCCAACTTTATTAAAAGTGAATTGATTAAAAACCTTTAAAATTACACATTTCAGTTGACTAATGTCACCTGTAATGTCATAACTCATGCTTAAAGATGATTATTTCATTTAACACCTTGTCTCCCTATACCTCAAATTTGGCAACATAATCAAGAAACTTCAACAAGCACTTTGTTGAAGTTTCTTGTGATTTATTGACTAAAAGGCCAACCAATTTGTTTGTAGATTTTGCAACTCTGCCTTGTTATGTCTTGGACTAGTCTTTATTTGATGAAAAATGTTTGAAATGTAACACTCATAGGAGCTTAACATTAACACCAATCTGTGGGTTCCTTTTGATAAAATAACAATTACAGGAGGTCGCTAAAACACACACACACATTGGGCAAGATGGTTTGCACTGCACTCAATGACCTCTCTCACCTGTGCAAGGCCAGATCTGGAAAAGTTCATCTCAGATGACTCGACCCACCCTTAGCACACCAAGTTCTCACTACTTCCTTCAGGTCAGATGATGGCAACACTGCAGCGCAAGACAAACAGACTGAGAAACTCTTTTGTTCCTGCTGCTATAAGTCACCATACGTTTTATAATTCCATCAACGTATAACTTATCATTCTTCATGAATGGGTATGTGTGCAGTTTATAAAACATGTGCTCCCTGGAGGATAACAAACAGCTCTCAAACTTAACCTAAGGACTTCAGCAGTGGTGCAGGGGTAACAACCTTTCGTTAAAAGAACCACTGAAGGTGATTGGCGATTAAGCCACAATGTGGAAATATGATATATACATAATGAGTCATCTACCTGTCCTCAAATATCTACACACCTGAAATGTACGTTGTTGCATTAGTGCATCCTGAATTGTGAAAAAATAATTGTAAAGAACAAAGGGATGATGTGAAGAGCAATGTATCATCAGCAAATGGTCGCAGAAGAAAAGAAGAAACCACTCCTTATTCTCTTTCCATTTTGATTTACAACTCTGCTCCCAAAAACACGTTTAGCCTTTATGACAACACAACAAAGCACCTCGCTCAGAAAAACAGACTATTTATAACTCTAGCATTTAGAATTCTTTAGTTTACCAATTATTTGAACCTGTTCGACTTATATTAGTCAACACGACATCTCAGATGATGTTGTCTGACTTTTATTTACACAAGTAGTGATTTAATAACACATTGTTATTTGCAGAAGCAGCCTGACCAAACAGCCCCTTAAATGATTATCCAAATATCTTTTTCAAACCTTCCTTATCTTTCGAAACCTATTCAACATGCTCTCTCTAACCCACTATCTTTTTCGTTGTGCACACATTTGCAGGTCCTAGATTGTTAGACGCATTTGGCTATTGATGAGAAGGTAACAGTAGAAACACAACCTGTGTGTGTGTGTGTGTGTGTGTGTGTGTGTGTGTGTGTGTGTGTGTGTGTGTGTGTGTGTGTGTGTGTGTGTGTGTGTGTGTGTGTGTGTGTGTGTGTGTGTGTGTGTGTGTGTGTGTGTAATGTGGCCCTAAAAACCCAGCAGCCCAAATAAGGAGATCTGCCACAGTTCAAGAGTAAGTGAAGTGAAGTGGAGCAGCCACATCATTTCTGTTCGATATGGCGGAGTGAAGGAGTGATAACCAGGGCGTCAGGATAGTGTGGACGCCAAGTGTGAGAGGAGGGATGAAAGGAGGAATGGACAGGGAGAGAGGATTAAAGGAGGGGATGGACAAAGGTATGGTGAAAACATAAAAGGAGGAGGCAGAGGCCGGTTCTGCTGGAGTTGAAATAACGTGCCATGTAAGGCTCAGCTCACCATCCCTGTTCCCAGCTCTGTGTATCCCCCTCCCTGTTTGAGTGTTTATGTAGCCTATCTTTCTCTGCTTCTCTGCAGTTCCTCCTAAACCTCATATTTACTGAAATCTGGAAACGAAAGGAACGACCTTTTGACTTTCTGCTTCACTATAGAAAGAAATTCAAGCAAGCGACCACCATGGAGGCCATCAAGAAGAAGATGCAGATGCTGAAACTGGACAAGGAGAATGCCATCGACCGTGCGGAGCAGGCAGAGACTGACAAAAAGGCGGCAGAGGACAAATGCAAACAGGTAGGAACGAATAAACAAAACTATAGAGAAATTTATGAATTATATGGGATTTCAATGAGGACACAAAAAGAAACCTGACTTAGAAAAGGGTTGACTTGTTAGACAATCACCAATACATTTTATTACACATTCTAACGAAAAGGTTGTTTTTTACGGGGGGAGAATAATTTAAGTTCCTTGTAAGACCATTCCATGTGCTTTCCTCTTTAGCCACTTCTTAGGATGATCATAACATTGATACCAAGCCTACCAGTTTCCTAACTTTCATCTCTTCAAAATTCTCTTATATTCCTTATATTATCTAAAGCTGAATAAATGTCTCCTTTTTCTGATCTGACTTCATAAATCTATATTTGCACTTTTTTAAGGATTTAAACGATCAATGCTAAAATGTAAACTCCAAGATTAATTAATACAGTAGTTCTTTCTACTAATGCAATGAGACTGTGTTGAATACACCTACACACACAACTAAGTCAGATACACCAAAAGAGTTAAAGAGTTAGTCTAAAACACGTGTCAAACTCAAGGCCCGGGGACCAAATCCGGCCCTTCAGAGCATCTAATTCGACCCGCAGGAGAAAGAGAAAATGACAGAGAAAACATAAATCACTGTGTAAACTACCAAATATTTCTGTTGTAAATTGTTTTCTCAAATTATTGAACAAAAATTTTTTTCAACACCCCTATACTAACTAGTATTATGGTCTGCTTTTATTATGGCTACCAAAAAGCTTTAATGCCTCTGGACTAGTTTTCAAAAAGAAAGGGGTATATTAATAAAAAATACACACAAGACAACAAACACACATAGGGGGAAATAGATTATGCACACCCAATGTGATTGACATGCACACGCATTGGACTGAGGGTTCCAACATCTGTGTGTTCTCTCTGATAACAGCTGTATTTTTAGACACCGTGAATGAACATTATCAGATGTTCTTCATGGGCTGAGGGGGAAGCACTGATAAAGAAAACACAGCCTGTCAGATGACAGCGTGTCTGTGTGTCCATACAGGCTACAGGAGACAGGATTAAACCCTGCATTCCTGCCATGACATCCTCTGATGGTGAACCATTAACATTTGCAATGTTTCTAAACATCCCAAACACAAATTACCCAGAGGAGCTTCATCGCTGGCCTAAAACTAAACACATGGGTTTGACAGACTGGTCTATTAATCAGGCCAGATTACCCTACCAAAGTCTAACCAACATTCTCTTTAAAAAACACAAAATCTACATTTGTCAGAAGCATTTTTAACAAAATAAGGATCCACTTTAGAATATAAGGTGATTCAGGTATCATCAACGAAACTGCAACTGAAATTAGAATACGACAGAATACATTATCATGAAATGAAACTGAAGTAAAGTGATTATTTCCTGTTATAGCTAGAGGAGGAGCTACTGGACCTGCAGAAGAAAATGAAGCAGACAGAGGATGAACTGGACAAGTTCTCTGAGGGCCTGAAAGACGCTCAGGAGAAACTGGAATTGTCGGAAAAGAAGGCTGCAGATGTGAGTGAGGCCCAACACGCCCACACTGAGCATGTGCACATGAAGGGGGTCGGGGGTCATCTCGCTTCACCTAAAAATATATCAGGGGCAACCCTCATGAGAAGCGAATTACTTAGACACAACTTTTGATCTTGGAGCCGTATTTTGAGACATTGCTGTACATGCCGAAAATAACACGCATCGACTAAAATCTAGAGCCCAGTAGTCCAACAGCTGGAAAAAACAAATTAACTTTGATCCTCTATGAAAAGTTTGGAGCACTTCAGAGAGAGAGAGTCACATTTCTGTGCAGCCAGTCCTGAAAAGAAGAGCACATGGTTAAACTTCAATCTCTTCATACACACACACACAAACACATGCACACACAAGCACTGACACACACGTACACACACACTTGCATTCAACATCCACAGGTTCATATGTCGCTATGAATGTGTACAGTCAATTTATTCATATTTCATACTATTCCAAAAACAGAAGCTGTGTGTTTTATTCAGGTTAGCATTGCTGCCTTGCATGCTAATAAAAATGATGGGTTCAAGCCACAAAAGCTATAAGTTGTGCTACTGATACAGATGTGCTCTTTGAGATTTGCCATCTGGCGCTTGTGTTAAGCCACAGGAGGAGGTTGACGGGGCATATGTTCTGGTTTGGAAGAAAGACACTGCCCTGACCCTAGATACTTTATCTTGGCCCAGATATTGGGGACTGTATGACGACAGAACAATAATTCATCTTTATTTATTTTATTTATTTTATAGATTTGAGCCCTTATGCTATTTTAATTCAAGACCGCCAGGGCAAAACTAATTGCAAGAGTTACGGTAATATGAGTGTTTGTGTGTATCTGAACAATTTTGGAAAATAATCTAACTGCGATTTTTTTTCCTCAATATTGCGATTGCGATTTAATATGTGATTATTTTTTCAAGGTCTTCTTGTCAAGTATTTTTCAATAAACACAAGCAATAAATCAATCTGTTTCATAATAAACAATTTAAAATTTATTTAAAGTTTAAATAAAAATAAAATGTCAATTTTAAAGCACAGATAACAAGAATAAAGTAAACAAATCTGTGGCTAACTTACTTCACGTTTCAAGAAACATGTGAACATGTGGACTGAACTTCTGAAACACTCTCTGAACTTAACAGGACAGTACAAGACAGGACAAAATAAAAATAAAAAACAATTGCAGTGTTTGCGATAAGAAAATCACGTTTTATGATATCGCGATAATATCGCAAATGCAATTAATCGTTCAGCCCTAGTATCTGTGTGTTGGACCTCTGATGATGGACTGCAAACCTTCTGTTTATAGTGAGAGAACAAAGGTTGAACTAGTAAAGCAGGTGTAAAAAAAATGAATGGATTGCATGTGTCAGATAGTAAAATCTCAACAACCTGCCTTGTATGATACTCATACATAAACTTGTAATGAGACAAGATCTATTTCACATATTATGAAGATTATTGTACAGATTATTTCCTTTTTAATTAGTTGAGAAAAAAAAAAGATACAAACAGATCTGCATGTAAGGGTTCATTAATCGATTTCTCAATTGAAGCAGAACCTTAAAGCAGATGGTTCTTCTGTAGCTAATCCTGAAAATAATTACTGAAGATAAAGTTTTACACTTTGGGTTGTAGCTCTGCCAACATCCCAAACCACATGGCTGTGGTTGTTCCACATTAAAACTATGACTTGAAAGCCTCTTTATACACTTGTTTCTTCGATAGCTTATGTTCAGTGTGACAGAAAGCCTGAAAAAAATGGATGAAAGTTCAAGAAAATGTCAAAAAAAAAGAGACAATACACCCGTATGTAATTGAAATTTCATATTAATGCACCCAGAGAGTCATTTCAGTCAGAAAAAGAAGCAAACTGAGCACACAGAGATACGACTGTCATACCTAGCTTGCGCTGAGATGTAGTATTGTTTGAGTTTTCTTGAGGATATCCCAGGGAAATGCTGTGTTGTACTACACACAAAGAAAGGGAAGTGTCTGCCTCTGAACACAGAGCCAGGGGCTGACATGTGCTGGATTATCCTCGCACGGTAATTAAATAAACTCTGGGAACAGTTCTCAACAAGGCCACATGTAAAAGTGGGTCAAATGGGCCCCAGGAAACATGTTTGTCAAAGTCGAGGCTTGAATCTGGCTCGGAGTAGCCTCCACATTGCATTTTAGAAATGATGTGGGGATAAAACGTTAAGACGAAAAGTTCAATCTGTCTCTACTTACTCTTCTACTCATGTCGTAGTGAATCTGTGTGGCTCCGAGCAGATGAACTCCACTCCACATGTCACTTATTAGCAGCAGCAGTCAAGTCATTACACATTTGAATTGTCACAGAATAGGCTGAAAACCTGGAGGCCAGTTCGAAACTGTCCAACAAGCCAGCGCACTCATTACCAGGAGCTTGTGCAGGGTTTTTTTTTATCTTTACACTTATTGCCAACTCTGGACGAGTAATTGGAAAACAATGCAGAACAAAACGAATGGACTTGTTACTAGTAAAGGCACAGCAGAGCCAGTTACAGTTTCAGGGTAAAGTTGGTCAGTGGTGGAGAAAGCGTGAACAGGCAGGGGGACTGTGGAATGTGTGGAATGCGGTTAAGGCAAACAGAAAGCCCCACACTCCTGCGCCTAATGAAATCGATGCTTCCAACTTTTCCGGTGCGAGGGCCAAATCAGAGAGAAAGAGGCTCAATCAACATATGAGACTGATCGTGAACAGCAGGACTGAATTTGTGCTGAGCCTAAGCTGGGCTGGAATTTGTTTTACTTACCCATCCACCCAATGTGTTTGCTCTTAGGCCGATCATGTGATGAAGAGATGAAGAGGGCAAACACACAGTCAGAGGAGGGGGTGGGGGGGGGGGCAGTGAAACATAAAGGAAGGACCATCAATCAGATTTACACCCTCATCTGTAAACTGGTAGAAGGTGTTTACTTGGTCCCTGTTTCAAAACAAACAAAACAGTTTATTACAATAAATAAATAAAAAAAAATATTATATCTGGTTCTAATCAGTCAGGTGAAATCTAAACAGTTGCAGGAAAATAATTATCTGAAAGATAAAAAAAATACAAGAGACTATTTTGATAAATGTTATAAAGATTGCTGGTGAAAAGCACGAAAAAAAACCCCCTAAAACATTTACAATCAGGGTATTTAAAAAAATCTGGCCGTAGGCAGGATTTCAAACGTTGCTAAAGAAAAAAAAAGCCCAACTGTTTTTAAATCTAACATTAAGAGGCAAAGCAAATGTTTTTGTATAGCGTATTTCATACACAAGGCAAATCAATGTGCTTTACATGACCAAAAAGTGCAACAGAAAACATTCAATAGCTTAAAATCTATAAGAACATTAAAAAAAATAATAATAATAAATAAATAAAATAACATGGTTTGTTAAAATCATCAAACCCATCTGCCACTGACATGTTTATTAGTTTAATTCAAACTATTTATGTTGGGTGGCAGAGTAGACGCTCCATTGGTATCTGTCATTGTGTCCTTTGGCAAGGCACTTCACCCACATTGCCTATTATGAATGTGGTGTGGGCTTGAGTGTTGGTAGTGGTCGGAGGGACCGATGGCGCACTATAGCCTCGCTTCTGTCAGTCTGGCCCAGGGCAGCTGTGGCTACAATTGTAGCTTATTACCATCGTGTGTGGAGTGAAAGAATAATGCACATCAATTTAAAGCGCAGTAAATTTCTATTCAATCTATTCAATCCAATGCATTATTATTATTATTATTATTATTATTATTATTATTATTATTATTATTATTATTATTTAATGGTTGAATGGAAAGATGGATTAATATTGGGGTGAATGTTATTAGCAACTTTCCCTCTATGCTGATTAAACCTAGAATCTTCTCCCTTGTAGGAAGAGGTTTTTATGGAAAGAAATCCTATCTCCTTCCCTAAAATCATGCATTTGCTAATATTTCCTGAAATGACTTTAGAAATAAACATGTATATGTCTGTCATTTTTACCTTGCATCTGTTTCCATAAGAGAATTTAAATTAAAATAAATGCCTTGCAAAGATCATCTTGTGCATAAGCAGAAACTGCTGGGGAGACCAGACCCGATTGAAAATGATAGTTGGCCCTTCCATTAATAATTTGCAGAATATGTACCAGAGGTCGGCAACCTTTATCAGTCAAAGAGCCATTTGGACCCGTTTCCAAAGGAAAAGAAGGCATTAGGAGCCACAAACCCTTTTGACATTTAAAATGAAGATAAAACTGCATACAGTGTTGTTGTATTTTTTTTACTTGTATGCTGTATATACATTTTTTTTATTTTAAAAGCTATTTGGTGCAATCTAGAACAGTATTTCCCAACCAGGGGCACTTAAACACTAGTGGTGGGAACCTCTGGGTACCTCACGATACGATACGATACAAATCTCACGCTATGACGATACTGCGATTATCAATATATTGGTCAGAAATCAATCTACGATAATCTATGACATAACAAGAAAAAAAAAAGATTAAGTGAAAAAATACAATCTTTATTTTATATCTCTGAAAGACAATAAATTGAAAGAGTGTCCTATGAACAGTGACACTATTTTAGTGCAACATTTCTGTAAATAAGTGTCAACATACCAATGTAAATGATTAAGTATCTCTAATAGTGCTTTCTGTAAACAAAAAGTAGGGTATTTCTTACCAGTGACACCATTATAGTGCAATATTCCAGTAAACAATATATTGGTTCCTTCAACAAACAGTGATAATACATATATACCTGCACATTTCAGTGAAAAAGCAGAATGATTTAAAAAAAATAATATTTTTTAAATTTAAATAATTTTTTTAAATCAATACTTAACGGGAGCATATCGATAATCGATCATGCGGAAAGAATATCGCGATACATCGGTGTATCGACCTTGGAAATATTTATGAATCCCAGACGGTGCTCACCAAATATTTAAGCAAATGTATTCACTAATTTACATTAATGCAAACTTGAAATTATTTTTTACCTTAGTTTTACTAGAAAATACTAGTTGTACCAGCCTTAATATGATTAATATTTAGCAGTACAAAGTTAGAACATTCTAGATGGCTGCTCATTATACAATGACGCTAAACTTTATGGTGGTAGGTGGACAAGAAAATAGCTGAAACCGGCTCCGCCCACAGCTGTTCAGTGCATGGATGTGCGTGTCAAAATGTCACATATTCATTAGAGACTGAAAGGATAATTTATCCGTCAAACCGAGTTAAATGAGTAAAGTGTGAGCTCATCCATGATGGCAGCGTCGCTTAGGCCCCGCCTCCTCTGACCTCATCCTCTCACTGGCTCCTCCTCCTCTTCCTCAGTCTGAGCTCTCCGCGCTGCTTCGGTAATCTTCAGTTTCCCGGTGTCTGGACCAAAAGTAACGCCGCTTCCTCACATTCCCAGCTACATTTGACCCTCTGGAGCCTTGTCCGTCCTACAGAGCACAGGGACACTTTTGGAGACCACCTGGACCTGCTCACCTCCTGCTTATGTAACTTTTTCTTTTTTGCTGCACTTCAGCGACTCATTCCAAGAACTTTTACCCTCGGAATAACAAACGATTCATTTCCTTAACATTTCCAGCCGTTTTCCATTTGTTTGTTGTTCTATAAAGTCTTCCGAACCGACCAAACCTACAGGAAGCAGCCAAACACTTGGACCAGTATTAGTCGTAAGTGTGTGTTTTTCTACGTGTAGTCTTAAAGTCAGGAAAAGCGGCGCACAATGGCAAGTGTGAACTCTCTGGATGCTGTTAAGAGGAAGATTCAGTGTTTGCAACAGCAGGCCGACGACGCAGAGGACCGGGCTCAAGTCCTGCAGAGGGAACTGGACGGAGAACGGGAGCTCCGAGAGAAAGTGAGAACGACATACTCTATTCTTCTACTTATTCCCTTAGTTTTATTTAACTCCATCCTGTCAGAAGGTCTACGGTGCTATTTTACTGCTTGAAAGACGCCTCTCGGGCCTTAAGTTTATGTCATTGATTCATTCGCGGGCGTGATTGTGCCACAATGCAAGGCGTTGGTCCACGATAAAAAAAAAAAAGAAAAAAAGTTAGGATTCCTGCAGGTCTGTGCGCATGCGCAGTGTCGCGCCTGCCCCACAGGCCTCCGTAGAGCCACAGTGACTAATGTGGACCACGTAGACAGCATTGGGCCTTCTGATCACCTCACAATCTGCACCAATGGGCTTCTACACAGACACTAGTCATACATTTGATCAAACAGATCTAAATGTATGAATATTTATGTCGCAGGTGGTGAAATCTTTTTCTATACTTGTTTAGGGGTGGCTACAGTTTGTGGTTGAGGGCCCTTCAAACAGGCCCCTGTGATCCCTGTCTCCACAGATGTCAGAAAAATACAGGGTTAACAGTGAGCCTCCTCTGTTATTAAAGACTCACACATGGGTGTCTGAGAAGGTTCCCTGTTGGAAAACAAGTCGAACAACTTTGGGTCTAAAGAAAGTGGACTGAACGAGCAGTTTGGATCATAGTCATCATCTGATCTTTACTGACGTGAATGCGTACCAGATATTTCTTAGTATTCAACGGCATTTGACCCAAGTGCACATGTTACTTACCAGTATATTTGTTGTCTTTAAGATTATCATGGAACATTGCTGTAACACCATAATGTAACAATTGAAAATGTATTTAATATAAATATACATTTTTATACAACTGTAATGATAAAATAAGCATTCTGGGATAGAAAAAAAATGCCTACGTGTTATTTGCATCATCAAATTATACAATGACAGTGTGATTTGGGAATCGTCATTAAAATAATAATTTTTTTTTAAAAAGAACCATAAAAATGAGTAACGTTTCATTTAAATTTTCCTTTTGTTGAATAAAACCTGTAAAACGTGACAATTTCTCACGTCTCAGGTGAGGTTTTTTTAAGTTAAAAAAGTCAATCCTTAGAACATCTACAATACAGATATCATGTAAGTACAAATAAACATGTAATCAATGTTAAAATTATTAAGGAATTCCCACTATTTTCCTCTTCATTGGGACCCAGGTTAATGAGAACCCAGAACTCGCCTCCTGTTAAAGTTGGCACACCTGTTCCACGCGCCTGTGTTTGTTGTGTTGTCATGTACAACAGTTAGAGGTTGTTCATATCACATTAGCTACTAATATGTTTGTTCTTTTTTATCTGCTTGATAGCAAAACAATAAGTCGTCCTGGTAGAGAAATTTAGGTCATATTTTGACGTATTTCACTCTGTAATCACTTGAATACCATATTGCTATCACTATGGTAACACAATGCAGAAGAAGCCACAACCTCATATATGCAAATATTACTACTTGACACATGTTGGGTATTCACATAGTATTACACAGTTCAATCTTTCTTATTCATCCTTCTCCTAGACTTATGTATCCTGTTTAAGGTCACATGACAGTGGAGCTGGTTTAAGCTTTCTCTATGCATGGTACACACTTGATGTGTCGCCAGTCTGTCTCAGGACCAAGACACAGAGTAGATAAGAAGAACCACTACCACAGACATTTATTCCTAGAGTCAGTTTTGGGACTACATTTCACCTTGCATAAATGTTTGATTGTGTAAAGCAACTTAAGTACCTGGAGGGATGACATGTCGTCTCATGGAGAAACTTGTATCTTCACACAGAAAGTCTACTTTAAACCAATGTTGTGCATGCACTTCATGTGTTGCAAGTAGTTGCACAATTTTGCCTAAAATTAATTTTAGGCAAAATTATTTTTTTAAATTTTTTTAAAGTTCCTCATTCTTCTATAAAACATGACACTAAGAACAATGTCTTATCTGTCGCCTGTTTTTCTACTTGCGTCTGTATTTTATGGCTTTCAGAGAAGGTTTGTTGGAGCAGGAAAGGGAATAAATGCCATGCAGCGTAGTTGAGTAACACTCTTGACTTGTTTCACATTTGGCTTTATGGGATATGGTACCATACCCTTTGTAGAGTAGCTGGTTTAATGACAGGATAAGTAGGAAAATACAAGGAGAGTGGGAGGTGACAGTGTGGCTTTAAAGATATGGCAACTGAATGGATGAGAGGATGGTGGCCAACTCAGCGTTTACCTTTGTGTCACAGTCTTCCTGTTTGGTAACAGCACTTTTTAATCTGACTAGACAGTATGTGTTTACTCAGCTGATGGGTTTGTATTCTGATGTAAATTAATATTGTAGCATTAGCCGATGCTGAAATGTGAAGAGGCTTCTTTACTTGTTAGTAAAGGCATAATCTTGTCCTGTTGTTGAGTAAGGCCTGTGATTGATTGATTGATTGATCAGGTTACAGGCTGTATAGATTAATTGCCCCAAGTCCCTAAGAAGTCTTGTTTTTTAGTTAGTAAAACTCTTTTTGGTTTCATTTCAGATGCAAAGGTATCTTTAAAATCTTAAAAACTTTTTGATTTGTCATGGCCAATTTGAAAATTGCATCATTTTAGTATGTTACGTACTACTCATCTTCTGATTTGATTAACACAACTTTTTGTTTTTTTACAGTCAAGGCAAAAAGCGTGACTTCCATGAACAAAATTTTGTGCAAATTGTGCATATTAGGATATATTTTGTTTTACAGTGGGGAGCAAAATGTAAAATTTTCTCTGTCTAGTTTTCGCTCAAAAGCATCCATTAGTTGAAAGTAGGCCTGGTTTTTTCTTCACCATTGTCTCACACATTGTCAATAAATCATATTATTAACATTTTTTTGAGACCACATTAACCACTAAAATGATGATGTATCATAATATTGCAAGTGCACCCTTTCAAATGCAATCCCTGTCAAGAAAGGAACATTCCAATATAAAACCACACACACAACCAAAATAATAAATAAAACAGCTTATCAACTCTCAACAAACAAAATTGCACTTCCATAAATATTTAATATAGCTTTTATCATATCTAAAGAAATCATTCAGGCTGGTTTCAGTGGGCTTGCAGTTGCTAGTGCTACAGGTGGTTTTGCGGTGGTGAAGGGGTGCTAATGCAGCTTCACGGCCTGAGCTTGTCAAGAAAGGCAACATTTAGCTGAGTCGTGCTCACCTACGCCTCCCCCACAAAGACAAAGACACCAATGTCATCCAGCCTGTTTGGAAGCGGGAAACGAGGGAAACAAACATGCAGATATATTAAGGCCGAAAAAGTTATGGAGTTATTTTCTTGAACTTTTTCTACCCATGCATTTTCATTCTTATTAACTTTTATACTGATGAACTTTTTATTGCTTTTATGATAACTGACTGTTCGGCTTGAATCTTTGAACTGCACTTGACTGTTGTTGGGAGGGACACGTGCAATTTTGTTGTACTTTGTGCAGTGACAATAAAAGGATTCTGTTCTATTGTATTTATTTTTCGATTGATTGATTGATTGGATATTGTCCCAGGCCTGGTTGAAAGACTAGCTGTATCTGTCTCTCCCATAGGCTTTATGAACCAGCAAAGGAACAACCTCGACGTAACTGGAGAAAATTGTCTCCAATGAGTACGCCGTGCTCTTTAAAACAAAGATGTTTATGAAGAACAAATCAACTTTGGCTCATTCATACATATAATTCGTTTTCTGTATTTAACCCCTCAGGAGCAGTGAGTAGCCATTGTGTAGCTGCCATTGAGCATTTAGGAATCAGGGCCTTGCTCATGGGCTCGCAGTAATCATTCTGGGCGTATATCAGACCTAGACCACCTACCTGTCTGCTTCTTCTTTCCATTTGATGGTAAAATGATTAAACATATACAATAGCATTGGTAATAGTTATCAAAGCTTATAGAAGTTTGCGTACAAACAGTTGATGGAGAATCTGAGATTTGCTGAACTTGATGGACATTAGACCACCCGTATATATGGTGAAAAATATGGGGGAAATGCGTGATTGTCCCAAAACACGTCCGTGAGGATTTAGTCCATGTTATTTATCTATTTCCATTTAATGAGGTGTCATATTGCATAAGGTTTTGCACAATAATTTAATATTGAATATTGGAATTTCTGATGGATTTTGTTTTAATAATGATAAACAATGTTGCCATTTTTGTTTCAAGAAGAGAATTTTGTTATTCAGCGATCACTGGCAATCAGAGGCCCTTTATAAGTAACAATTGTGTTGAAATTATTTATTAGTAACCTAATTTTGTGACGTGAATTGAGGCTATGAATTATTTAATTGTGCTTAGTTCAGCTTGTCCTTGGTGACCATTACAACAAAGCAAATTGGTTAAACACAGTATGATCCGTTTAGAAAATGCAGTGGTTATTGTTCTGTCTAAGTGCATGATCCCAAACTGCAAGTTTGACATCAAAACATGTAATTACATCATTATAGTGCATATCCAGTAATGACATGAAAACCAGCCACTTATTTATGGTTCACTCTTTTATTTTCAGCCGGTTCTTCCATGTCATCCCTGTAAGGCACGGTGCCTGCAGGTCGTTTTCAGATGACACGCATTTTCTCCTTCGTGTGTATTTGCTTTCAAACAGAGCTGGGTGTTTGTGTGCCACGCACGGTCGGTGTGGTCCCATGTGTGAATAATTAGGACAACCTGGAGTTGGCACAAAACCTCTTTCATCAGAGCACCGGGGGATCTGAACAGGAATCTGCTGTGTGTACAAGTCTCTGTTTAAAAATGTGCAGGAAGAAGAGAAAATCCTCACCACATCATGTGATACGTTTTATTTTGAAGTCATCACATTATGTAGGTTCTGTAGGTCATGGTTTTGGCCAATTTTCTGATGTGCAGTAACGTTTAATTGTCACCTTACTCGTAACATGTCATAGATGAGCTGTTCATGTATCACTGAAGTGGCCTTGCACGTCTCAGAACATGTTTTTCTGGTTTTAGAATATTGTTATCGAAATGAAGAGAGAACTATTTCAATGGTGAAGTATGTGGTTTTATTTGAACATATCCCAGTTAAATGACAAACATCCTATTGTATCGAAACAGTGTTTGAGGTTTTTGTACGTCAACAGACCTCCCCAAATTTCCATAACCACAGCTAGTGTTTGACCACTGAGCGATGAAATAGTTAGTAGTACCACAGATTTAATGTCTGAAAGCCAAGTAAAAAAAGAGAAGTGGGGCTGAGAACATTAGTAAGCCCTCCTCTGCTTTTGTCCTTCCCAGGATGTCGTCTCCCCAGCACTTCCTTTTGCTTCTTCTCCTAATGCTTCCTGTCCCTGAGCTTGACTCCTGATCATCAGCCAGATAAACATGGACAAGTAGAGTTAACTTTTTGTTCAGTAACCACTTGCAATAGGTTCTGCTTCTATCCTGTCTACAGTTTTAATACATTGCAGCAAAGTGACAGTAACTTCTAGTGCTCAGTAATTTTACCTCACAACCTATTATGAAAATGACACAATTAAGAAACTATTCAAACAATAAAAAAGTAGTTTTCTGTCATGCTGTAAAGGCCAAAGCCAGGTAAAAAAGATGGACTGTTTGTTGCTTCTTGTGATCAAACAGACTGAGAGTTTTTCTCTGGGCCTCTAACAGTCTCCCACTTAGTTCTGTGGAAAGAAATGCACTTCCTGGTTTTACTGTTTTCCTTGGACTCTCTCCTGAGAATAGCTCCACCCTCCAACTATAACTGGCATATATGGGAACACTCCCATGTTAGCTTGGCTGACTATGCTGGCCAAGGTTGACGGTTCTCAGTCAACAATAATAGATTATATTTGAATTGTGGGTGCTAATGATGCTTCATTTGTGAGCGAGTGTTGGTGGTGGTCGGAGTATGGCAGCCTCGCTTCCGTCGGTCTGGCCCAGGGCAGCTGTGGCCACAATAGTAGCTTGCCACCACCACTAAGTGTTGAGTGAGAGAATAATGCCATGTAAAGCGCTTTGAGTCACCAAAATAAGGTGCTATATAAATCCAATGCATTATTATTAATTTCCCTAAAGCGAATGATGGAGTACCAGATAGTTTGCAGGGCAGTGTTTAACCAGTGTGAAATGGAACGCTGTGTTTTGAGGTTGAGGTTAATAGTTTTCTGTCCTCAAACGAGAGGCCTCTCGTGAGGGCCACAAACTACTATTACAGTGTTCCTTGTCAGATTTGATAAAGATGTCTTTTTCTTTTAGTCGAGTATGCAAAGGCCAATAAGTCTCCCGAGTGCAGTTGCATTTTAGCTCCATGCCATTTGTCAGTGTGTCACTGCTAAAACTGGGAAAAGTGAGCTGAACTCATTCAAACTTTGTTGCACGGATGTTTATCTTGCCTATAATTATATAAATCACTTGATGTCGGTTTCTCTTGGGAACTTAACCGTTCAGAAAAGAAATGCTTAGCTATTTTCTCTCCAAAAAACTGGCCACTGCTGAAACCAGACTTGAAGGCTTTTTCTATATTCTGTGGATTGTTCAAAGAAGCTGTAATCAAATTCTCTGGATGAGTCCGCGCCCGTCTTGGTGACAAACAACAATGGGCACAGAGAGAGAGCACACATTGTTTGGATGTTTAAAAGCCTTTTTTCCACACAAGCTGTTTGACAGACTGGCTTGTACTTAATAGACCCATTTGTAATTGTACACTGGGGCTGGTTGACAGAAGTCCAGTTAAATAAATGTTTTACATTTCCATTACATGTACACACCAAAACAATGTTTTACATCAAATAATTAACCTAAGCCTAAATAAAGATCTATATCATATGTTACATAACTGTAAGATAAACAGTAATTTCCTTATTATTTCCCAAAAGATGCTTCAAGTCACTCAACTGTAGGTATGCTCACACATCTGATTCAAATTATTCACAAATGACATTAATGTAATGTCAAATGTGAGTGATCAATTCAACAATGTTGACCCTATATTGCTGAAGAAGCTTAGACGATAACATAATTTATTGGAAGGGAAACCATGTGTATCATATGGCTGTGAGAGCACTTCTCTCACTGGTAGCTACTGCTACAGCATTCTGTTAATCTTCTGATTAAGTGTTATGATCAAATCTGAAACCAAAAAAGAATAAAGGCAGAGATTTAATTACTCCTAAACACTGGTAAAGTAACATTTGTGAGAGAAGCTTAAAAGTAAGCTTGTGTAGAACAATAAACAAAGCAAACTGCCCTTTTAACTATCAATAAAAGGTATCCCAAGTATGAATTTACACTATAAATGAACAATTATTTATCTGGACACAAAACGATCATGGTGTCTGTAAGAAACACTGGTTATCATCGCTGGTTACAATCACTTGGAGACTGTACAGATACAGACTCTTTGACTACATATAACTTCCTTATTTTATCCTCTTGTCAGCTTAAAAACACGTGTAGGAATATTGCAAGGCCTCAAAGTTGAACAACGCTACTGTACTGTAACAAACACAGAAATATGCACAAATTCAATGTACAGCAAACACACTTGACCTAGTTATGGCTGCTGCTGTTTTTTTGTCTTGTTTTCCAGTTGCATCCATTCAAAGTCAATAGGAGAGACCCTTATTTATCAGAAATGACCCTGCAACCCATGACACGAAAACAAATCAATAAATGTGCGTTTTGCAATTGCAAAAGCGACGATTCAGCTGTTCTCCTGCGCAGACCCATGAATAGCTTTTTTTTTCCCACAAACACACTGAGAGCAGTTAGCAGTAGCAGTGTCAGGAATAACTAAACTGAACTCCGGTTGCGTTGTGAAGCTTATTAGCCCATTGCCCTGGAATCAGGCAGCAAATAGATTTCTCTTTCACTTGTCCTTGATGTAATACACTCAGGTATTTATTTTGGCTCTCACAGTACAACTGCTGCTCTACCTTAAATTCAGATTAGAAGCTGTTTTCCCTCGCCCTCTAGTCTGCTCTATCATTTTGTAGCTTGTCCTTGATTTTTATAACACTGCACTCAAACACACTGAGTGCTCTCTCTCTATTGCACTTGCTGTGCAGATCAACATTCCAGTGATATATGTAGTGACTAGTAGCTAATGTTGTTAGTCAGGTAATTCACCTTAATTTGCTAAAGTCAACACCCCTTATTTTACTAAGCCGCAGACAACCTGTTAGTGAGCAGCATGTGCCGAGAGAGCTCTAGAAAAAGCTGGTGAAACATTTTAGGCTGAAGTGATAAGATGATGGCTACCCCTCTAGCCACAATCTCTCTGATACTCCACCACAAACATTCTCCATGGTTTGTTTTACCATATAAGGAAGCATGCGTCCCTGGCAGCCAGAGAATGCAAAGTGGGTGCTGGAGGAAGGGGCATGGCCAGAAAAAACACTGAGAGCAGTGAAGAACAAGCAAAGGGAGGAAACCAAGAGCTGCCGGGCAGCTGACTTCCTGTCACCTGCTTCTGAGATCCTCATTTGTCAAGAGATGTCATTCAACTTGGTCTTTTTATCAGTTTCTTTTTTGCTCAGTGGTTTGTAATGTGTGATTTTATGGCACAAATAGAACAAATTATTAGAATCTTTGTGCCCTTCGTTCTTTGGTTATTCCTTTTAAAACCAAATCAAAATGACAAATAAACAGTGTGGTTATTTAAATGTATTTATTTAGATACATTTTGGATATTTACGAGGAAACTGTGGACGAGAGCATCATGTTTTAAGCTCACCACAAAGAGGGGACCCACAGATGGGGGCAGACTTTTACTCTTGGACAAAAAAAGAAGCAACGCTTAAGTAACATTAGTGATGAACTAGTGAATTCAAATATTTATAATACATAAATAAATCAAAACAAAAAAATGGATGTTACGTAAAACATGCACATGATATGCGATTAACGGATCCAGGGGTGGTCTAATGAACCACACTGTTTATTTGGTATTTTGATTTGGTTTTAAAGCGGAATAACCAAAGAACAAAGGGTGATAGATTAATTAGCGTGGCCTTTGTTTTTATTTTTCCAATGTTTTGATTTCATTATTACAAATTTAAAAGGCAGGATAAGCTTGTAGTAGTGTTTTCGACCACAGAGCCTATCAGAGTGAGCTTGTGTGGGTGGCTAGCAGTGGGCACTAATGTGCCAGTGTAACTGACCAAGAATGTATGAAATGGCTTCATTGGCAGCATGCTTTATTTATTCAAAGCTACACATCACCTCGTTCAGGACGCAGGAAGTAGCTGTATCTGTTATTACAGGCTGCACTTTAATTCTGTCCTGTGTTCTCACCCATCACAGGCAGTGCTGACAGACGTTGACCTGGCAATAGACTCCGATAATGGAATTTCAATGTGTTTTTATATATTTTTAAACCATTCCGACTAGGTTAAAATTTTCCTCTGGCCAAATACTGTCATCCAGACGTTTCCTGTTTTATGTCGGCAGCCCCTCCTGTTGGCTGTAAGTGCAGTTGGGGAAGACTAGGGGAGATGACTGGAATACTACTAGAGGCATTGCGGCGCAAAAGCTGGCAAGTCAGCAAGGAAAGAAATGGCGTCAGTTGTTACCAAGAAGGAAACCAATAATCATACCCTCAAGCATTAACAATGAAATACTGAAATAAGAAAAATGAGTCTCTCTTTAGCATTGCTTTCTCCTTTTATTGCACAGATGTTCTCTCAGCAGAGTAACTCACTTGCGTGTAAACTGCACGACAGACACTTTGACAGCTGGTCTGCCTCACAAACTCCCTTTTGATTTGAATGACCTGCTAATGAGTCCCTCACCTACTAAGAGCAGACCCTGAAACTGAAAAGTGACTGTCTTGGGAAATCCCAAGCTGCTTGGGTTTAATAATGGGTGTAAACTAGTGGGTGCACTGTGCATTTTAATGAATGGCTCAGTGCACATAACAGATCAAAGGTGCAGGTATGTGGCCCACTTTCTGTTCAATAAAGCTATGCAATAACCGCAAGTCTTTTGAGTAGTTATGACTGTTTAACTGGTTTGGAGTTTGAATGCAGCTTTACGCCCCCTGACTAGCAGAGCATTCTTTTTCCACTCTCATCAGGGCTCAACATTAATGCTTGTCCACTCGAAGTTAGCAAGTAAAAATTATAGTGTGGCAAGCTATCATTACCCCTAACTTTCTCCACAGAACCTATTTATAGCTCGACCGAAGGCACTAGGTTGAGTTTGTCTAAGTTTTAGAAATGGAAATTTGTATGTATCAGTTGGAAAGACTTCTTGTTAGCTCTAGTTTACCTGTTCTTCACCAACCAATAGCACATTTTCTTAACATCAAAAGCCAAATTGTAAGGAAAACATCCATAAATTAATTAATATTAATGATACTAATTTAAAACACATATTGATAGTGAGCTTCCAAGGCCAAAGGATCAAACAGTAATGCGTACACATGTTGTATTCTTACCAGTTACTGAATATGAACCATTTCCATCAGTGGTAGATAGTTGGGTTTTCTAAACAACATTTGAACCTGCCATGTGGGAAGTGGATTGATTGGATACCCTACTGGCCCTACATGACAAGTGACCTGATGGTTAACGTAGAGCCAGACTCATCCTTTATTTACCAAGAGAAGATGAGAGGAAGCCCACCTGGTCTCCTTACTTAACTCTCAAACGGAAGTTAAAGTCGTCTCATTTAGATTTTACAGCTGTAAATATTTCTTTCCTAACGTTGTTTCCAGAGAGGCTGGATATTACAGGTTGGGTTTATTGCTGGAGAGGATTCTCCAAAGCGCTCCATTTGTCTCTGTTAAAATGTTTAACGATTGATTGATTAAAAAAAAAAAAGGAAACAAATCTGCTGCCCTAAGTGCAAAGATGGGATTTGCTATTACATAAAGATTAGGATGAGTGATTTTTCCAGTAATTCTAGAAACCTGGGCCTGTTCTAGCAGATTTGTGCTGTGGGTATCTTATCACCTGTTTGTTTCATTTCTCATGCTTAAAGCAAAACACATTGTTTTACACCATATTCATTTCATTAACTTTTAAAAAGTTAATCCTAACCTTTATGTAATAGCATATCCCGTTTCTGCACTTAAGGCAGCAGGTCCATTTCCTTTTTTTTATTTTTAATTTATTTATATTTATCAATCAATCGTTGAACATTGTAACAGAGACAAATAGAAATCTTTGAATTTCTATTCCTATTTCTAATCCTCTTCAGCGATAAGCCACACCTGTAATATCCAGCCTGTCTGGAAACAACGTTGTTTTAAAAGAAATATTTAGAGCTGTAAAATCTAAATGAGATGACTTTAACTCCAATTTGAGAGTCAAGTAAGGAGACCAGGTGGGCTTCCTCTCATCTTCTAAACATCCCATTGTTTTCCTTTGTAGTGAAGCATTCAGCCTGCTTTTTAGATCATTTAGCAGCTTTTTCAATCAAAATGCTAATTTGTGCTGCTTTTGGTTCCTCTAAATAATCAGGAAAAGTTGAAGATGTCGATGTCACACTTTTTGGTTTACCGAAAGAGGATAAATCTCTAAAAACCTTGAAATGAGAAACTGTAGAACATTCTATCACTTAATGATTGATTCCATCCAAAATAAACAGTTGACTTTATTATTTTATAATTATGTACATATTTCAGTCTCACATAAAGCTGTAACTGTGAGTTCATTGTTCTCTTAGTTTCATTCATAAATGTTTAACTTTCATTCAAGAGTTTTCTTAGTTAAGTTTTCCAGAAGTCCAATGTGGCAGTGATGATGTTTTTCCAGTATATGCTAATAATCAACCCATGAAAAGCTTCACAGATTTAGTTCCAGTGATGGATCCTTTACTCCTCTTCCTGCAAAATAAAACAAGGTTGTTGTTAAAAGACATCATGTGGAAGTGTTTTGTTTTTAAAAAGTTATGAATGTGACTGTGAGGAACAAACTAGAACTTGAAATCATGTTAAATTGATTTCCTTTAAGCTCACTTTTGGATTTTAGAGACAAAAAAACAATTATAAATGACTAATAAATTCACTTTTATGCCCTTTCGTAAAGCTGATGCCAAAGCTTTCCTTGGTTATCTATCTTGGTGTTTTTTTCTCAAGGAGACACAGACATGAGAAGGTTACTACGTGTTGATTCTTTCTCACGTGTATTTCCCACCTATTCACATATCTTTCACTCACATGATTTATGACACTTAACCTTTGCGGGATTAACACACAAAGACAGCCGTGTACACAGGTTAATTTTAAGCCCTGTGAAACTATAACAAAGCTGACATTAGGGCTGGGTGATTTTGCCTTAAAAAAATCTCAGATTTTTTAAAGAAAAAATTGAGTTTCAATTCAATTTTCAAATAATTTTTTTTCAATGCACCTCAAAATGACAGCAGACATCAAATATATTGTCAAAAGTGCAACTTTATTGCTGTGATTGTCCTCAAGAGGTAAAATGCACAGAACAATCCCAAAATAAATAGTAAAAAAAGGCTCTGTCATTTCACAATTTCAAGCTTTAACCCAGGTTTAAGCAAAAGTGCAACAGCAACTTCACAGTAGCTTCAATTTTCTGATTAAGAAATCAGATAACTACATATTTTATAACATATAACATTACAATTAAAAACGTAATAAACTCTTCCCTTAGCATCTCAGCATAGTGAGAATAAAAAATTAAACATGCTTGTGGCACATATATAGCCTACTCAAAGGGTAAACAAAGGGGGCTGGCTCACATCGCGCTACAGTAACCCACAAGGATAGAATGCGAAAAACTCAAAAAAAAATGTGGTGGGGAAAAAAAATATATATATTTTTTTTTTTTTTTTTTTTTAAACTTGAATTTGCAAAATAATTGTTTTCATTTACAAATTCGATAAATCGATCAAATCATTTTTTTTTTTGCCTAGGCCAAGCTGACATGTTTTTGGAGCAGTTTTTACCCTTTCCTTCAATGCTCTCTGACAGATGTTTTTATTCCCAACTCGATGGAAGAACAACTTAAAAAACTGAAATTAAATGAGTGGTTCTCCTTTATTTTCTCTTCTCAGGCCGAGGGTGATGTAGCAGGTCTGAACCGTAGGATCCAGTTGGTGGAGGAGGAGCTGGACCGAGCCCAGGAGAGACTGGCCACAGCGCTGCAGAAGCTGGAGGAGGCAGAGAAGGCTGCAGATGAGAGCGAGAGGTTGGATTTTTACATCTAATAATCAGCCTCACTGGTTCCTTCATGTTTCACTATAATCTGTAATCCAAATTTAATATCGTGTCTCCAATCAGAGGGATGAAGGTGATTGAGAACCGAGCGATGAAGGACGAGGAGAAGATGGAGATTCAAGAGATGCAGCTGAAGGAGGCCAAACACATCGCAGAGGAAGCTGACCGCAAATATGAAGAGGTGAGGCTTCAAGGTTTGGTTCTAAGCTAAATTTGGGTTCAGAACAGGAAATCCAAAGTAGAATCTTCATTTATTCTCTCACCCTAAAATCTGGCTGCTTTTTCCTCAGGTTGCTCGCAAACTGGTGATTCTGGAAGGGGACCTGGAAAGAGCTGAGGAGAGGGCCGAGCTATCAGAATGGTAAACCAGATCATTATACATCTGGACTTTTAACGTTCAGACGTAGAACTAAACCCATCATGCTGATGTTTCTCTGCACAGTAAAGCTAGTGACCTGGAAGAGGAGCTGAAAAATGTGACCAACAATCTCAAGTCCTTAGAAGCTCAGTCCGAGAAGGTAGGAAAGCAACACAGACGTTCAATTAAAAGATATTTATAATGTTTAAAGGCGTGATACAGGCTCAGAGTTGGGACAAAGTGTGGTAAACATTAAATCAGAAATGGATTATCAATGTTTTACAGCTGAGTGTGTCACAGAGAATTCCACTTCTCATATTTTTAAAGACTTTTGTTCAAACTATGCTAAATATAGTTTGGGTGGTTAATCAGCGCAATTTCCGGATTCAATTCCAATTATTGAAGTCCCGATCCAATCACATACCGATTTTTGATGAGAGATCATCCATGCTCAGCAGAGCTCAGAGGGAGAAAGGAAAGGAGTTTATGAGACAGAAAATGGCGCTACGTACAGAGTTGACGTTCCCAGCAGCGCATACTCGACCAGAGCATGTGTGGAACTCATGGATAGTGTGGCGATGGTGAGATAAAACCATAAAAAAAATGGGGAACGCAGTGATACTCTGCATGTCGGGGAGGAGGCGGAAGTTATGTGTGTGCAGACTGGCGGGACAGAAAGTTGGAGGAACGCCAAAATACAGTAAGAAATGCATTCAACTCTGAACCAGATAGATAAATAATAATAATTTTGCCATCAAAAGCCTGGTCTCAGTGTTTTTTGTTTTTTTTTTTTTAAATATATATAAGGAAGCAATGTTCAGATGTTAGAGTTGTCACTAAAGCAAATAAAAAATAGCTTTAAAGTCACTGACAGGGTTTTTTTTTTTTTTTTTTTTTACAAAAAGGCTTTTTTCTCAGCTTTTTGCTCTGAAACTGAAGATTTGTGTAAAACTTGCTCTATTCAATGACTGATTACAAAAGAATGAAACGAGCCAGAAACAATTTTTTTTTTTTTTTTTGAGATTTCTTTCAGAATCTGGTGTCAGATTTCAGATAGTCATAGTAGAAAATATTCTGTGGGTCTTTAAAATCAGTCAAAATGCTCAAAAATGGCTGGCACTGAGGGGGTAGAAAATCTGAAAATGGCGGGCACTGAATGAGTTAATCAATAAGCATTTTTTTTTTTTTTTTACCATCGCTAAAACATAGGTGTTGTAACACACAAGACAGGTTAAAGACTGCACTAAAGTTCAGGATTAATTGAATATGTTTTGTGATATGATTGATTTTTTTTCCGAAGTAATTTGTTATAAAAAGTAGGGCTGTAGTCAACCAAGGAAATGGTCGGTCAACCAAGACTGTGGCACAAATACGGAGAATGAATGAGCAGGTGCAGAGGAGGATGAGGAGAAAGAAAAAGAGAGACAAATATTTTGTTTTGGCTTTTTGTGGTGTCCATTTGCTTTTAAACACAATGATTTATGATATGAACCTTATTCAAGCTTTGACCAGAACCCGACAAAGCAAAACTGTAACCTACAGTTCTGACAGATATTAGGTATTTATACCCGTGCCCGACCTAAAACCGACAATTAAAACCTATTTTTTCCTCATACAAATGACATATTTGTTTGTTTTAGTGGTAAGCCTACTTTTATTAATAAACAATTGTTAATGTCAACATCAGATCAGCACACGTGCAAACAAACGCACATCAAACACAGGTGCACAGTGTTCCTGTGGCGCCAGAGACAGCAGTGGATCTATTAACATAATCCATGTTTTTGTGCAGAAAAAGGATTGATTCAATAGTGGATGCTGGTGCTTCAAGCCTGTCTTAATTCCTTTCCTCTCTGCTCTGAGGACAGCGCACTGCGTTGACAGCTGAAGGGCAACACTTTTTTTTTTTTTTTTGCAGCCAGAACTTACTCACAGCTGTTGCTGGACATATAATCATGTTTAAGCATTAAATACATTATAATTGATATTTAATCCTTATCACCTATATAAGTACATTGCATTTTTACATTTGATTGAAACTGATACCATTGCTGGTCGACCACGACGGCATCGACCAATTAAGTCGACTAAACGACCAAAGTTAGCAGCCCTAATGAAAAGAAATCAGCTGTTCGTGAAGCTACTTTTCTTCTGTTTTCATTGAAGAATTTTAAAATCTACCACACGAGGTTAGACAATCATTCAGGTTGTCTTTGTGGCCCAGCAGACGGTCTCCTTGCTGAGCTGTTCTTGAAGAAGGGACAATCTTATTTCACACTTTTTTCATTGTAATCGACTATGACCAAATATTTTTTTCACTATAGTTTGGTTTAAAAAAAACAAACACACAAAAATACTCATAGGCCTGTCTTATCTGATGAACAGCTGTTTAAGTGTGTTTTGAACAATGATTTATCCACCACAGACAACCTACTGTAATGGATCATATGAGTAGGAGCTAGTAGAGACCTGCAGGACATTTTTCCTGTTCGCTACATTCCTGTCCAGGCACAGACATGCAACACAGCAGGATGCCAGCTTCACCACATGACCTCGCTCATTTTTGCAACACCCTGTTCACGTCATCAGTGTTTGGTCTGACTGTGCGTTGATACCACTGTTCCTAGGCTGTACCAACACCTCATCAAGGTCACACCACAAAATGGCTCTTTACATATCACAGGGAGTGGTGCTGTACCTCCCAGTAAAATTACACTGCTTGGGTGTTTGGTGAGGTGGAAGCAGGCATCGACATGCAGCTTTTAATCCAGCCGCTAATAAGATAATGTGTTTTCCTCTGTCTGTCAACAGTACTCAGAAAAAGAAGACAAGTTTGAGGAGGAGATCAAAATTTTGACTGACAAACTGAAGGAGGTGAGGTCAAGATTTTAGTGATCCAAAGAACTAAGAGTGGCATCCCAGTGTCAGCACACCTGTGTGTGTTTCTTTAAATAAAAGGAGATTGTGTCTCCAACATTCATGTTAAAAGATTTATCTTCATAGAAAACCTGCGTCACTCCAGGGCTGTGTTTAATTCATTAGTTGCAGCCTTCTGATAAACTGTTTGATTTCCTGTCAGGCTGAAACGCGTGCAGAGTTTGCAGAGAGGACAGTGGCCAAACTGGAAAAATCCATCGATGATCTGGAAGGTATGAAAAACTCCTGTAAACATGTTTGATCTTACATTTGTGGCTCAAAAATTAACGAATCACATTTGTTTGTTGGTATTCCAGTTGTAGCATTTATGTCATGGATAAGCAGCAGTTAAATGCAAGGAAAACTAAAAAAAACGATAGACGTAATTGGACTAGTTATACCAGAAGATAAGCGCAGCTCAGGGACGTGATGGTCAGTAAATAACAAAACAAGTGAAGAATTCTATGTATTATACTGTATTTACAGGAACATATAACAACAATCAACATGAATAACCCCAATATTTACAACTGCAGTATTAATTAAGTGCACTTGAAAAAACACCAAAAAAAAATCGTAGCAATATATATGGTACCATCCAGGTACACTGAAGTGTTTTATAAGGTCTCATGTCATTGATTTCGTGGTGTATTCTCACCACCAGGTGTAAATGTCCGAGCTCTCAAAATAGGTGGTTTGCAACTGACGTCACATATCCCATGATCCTCTCCGATTTGCTTGGATCTGCCATCTTTTATGTATACAGCTGCATAACAACACATCTCCAATCGCGGATTCATGTGATTTTTTTTTTTCCTCGAAATTATCAAGGATTAAATATCCCAGATAAAGCGAGGTATCGCGGTAAGATAGAGTGCGGTGGAGTTGACCGGGGAAACATTGTTGCGAGTAGAATTGTTAGAACACCTGACACTCCGCACATAACTCCCATTTTCCGCTTTTCTCAAAGGTTACCGCCGTGTTGTAAATAAAAGTTGTCATAAAAGATGGCGGGAACTAGTGAGTCAGAGAGGATCATGCAAACAATCTATAACTGGTTAAAAGCCACACATTTTTTAATGTGTCCAAAGTCTCCAGTATGTGAGAGTAGGTAAAGGAGAATGGGCTACAACAGCCTCCTACTATCAGACCAGTGGAAACGTGGACAAGGATTCAGATCCAGGCAATAATTCTACTCACCATCAGTTTTTACCCATAACAGGGAAACCTGGCCTGTATAATAATAACAAACAGGACCACATAAGTATTCTATTCACTAGCTAGTTAGTTATTCTGTGTACCCAATACAATAATCATCAATTAATATTAATTTGTTCTATTATTATTAATAAAATAAATAACCATTGCATAATCATATCATAACCATTGATCATTGACGACATACATTACAACATTCACAATAATAAAATTAATCAGTTCATACAACATGATTCTGAAACACATTTAGCTCTCTTTAGCCACCTCATACAAGTAAATGGCAGTCGTTAGCATTAGCCACCCACTGGAAGTGGATGGGAACTGTTAGCATAGCATGAGCAGACTAAACAACAAACCTGAGATAGACGAGTCTGAAGGTGTACAATGTATAATTTACACATTAGAACGTGTGTCAATCTATAGAAAAGTAGAGATAGATGTTAATCGTGGCCAACCTGTTGCAGCTGCTCCGTGTGCCTGTCCTCACGTTTTCACAGGATGTTTGTAACCGGTGCCCAAGCAACGTGATTGGCTGAAAATAGTCTTGCTATATCACATGACCAGCCATAATAATACTACTCAATCTTTTTTTTATACATATATACTATATATATATATATATATATTTATATTTTATAATGGCTACATCAGGATTTAATATTTCTATATTTTTAGCAGGGCTACACAATGCATTGATCTATATTCTCATTCTAATGTACATACAGTAGTTTAAAGTGACCCGTTTCTTCTTTATCATATAAGTTTTGTACTTTCAGCCCATATGAGCCAAAAACAACCACATTTGTTAAGGTCAAGTGTTACGTTTCAGCCATGCTGCAGATTGGACAGATTAAGCTCAGATGAATGTTTGGTGCTCAGGCTAAAGCTCAACCAAACAAATCAGACATGCATTACTGTTTCTTCCAAACTTTTCTGCATCTTCCTTCAATAGCTGACTTATTATTTTTCGTTTTCTTCCTCCCTCCCTCTCTGTCTGTTCTCCTCCTGCTCCTCCTGCTCCTGCTTTGGGCTTGTTTTTGTTCTTGATATCCTTGTCACCTTCCTGTCGACTTCTGCCTACCCAGATGAATTGTATGCTCAGAAGCTGAAGTACAAGGCCATTAGTGAGGAGCTGGACCATGCCCTCAACGATATGACGTCTCTGTGAAGGCTGCCGTTTCTCACTTATTTTCTCGCCTTCTGCTTTTCTTCTACTCTTACGTTATCTCTCAGTGGATCATATGTTCCTTCAGCTCATTCAACATGTCAAAACCAAATAAATGATCTTTCATTTCCTGCCTGCTTTTAAGCTTTGGTCTTTTTTTGTTTGTTCTATTCTGTGTAAAAGAAATGACTGTGGTATTTTAAAGCTCCTGGCTCAGGGATTAGGTAACCAACTGTTGGATTTTGTCCAATGGTTGTACATTGTCCATCTGCTTATCAGTTATTGAAGGTGAGCGCCTCCAGTGAACTTAACTTGGCTAGTCTGTGTGAACTAATGTCATTTGCAATTTCTGTTGATCCATTAAAGCACTTTTTGTTTTGATTCACGTTTGTGTGAAGGAGACATTTAAACATCAGAGTGACTCTACTGTCTTTACAAGACCAACTGCACTGCACTACTAGTCTTCCTACGATCTCTGCATGACAAGGATGTTTAAGATTTTTTAGCATGTTGCACAACTTAACTACACCAATCTTCTCTCTTGTAAAACAATTCTCTGTGCACCTTTTTTCTAGGAACGTCGTCCAACAAACTTTTGATGGAGGTTCATTCATTTTTTTCTCTTTTTCAGACAAATTATCACATGCCAAAGAGGAGAATGTGGGCATGCACCAAGTCCTGGACCAGACCCTGCTGGAGCTCAACAGCTTATAAAGACACACACATATACAAACACACATACACAAAGGAAGCTGAAGAGGATGAGATTGTCTTTAACATTCCATTATACGTGCGACTCCATTCCACAAATTGAGCTGTAAAATTGTTATTCCCTCGTGTTAAAAAGGGGATCAACTTAATGCTTGTCCTTTGATATTTGTTTTTTCTTTAGGCAGTTTTTTTTTTTTTTTAATGTTGGGAAATGACTTTGAACCAATTCTTTCTTTTGGAAAAAAAAAATTGTGATTGCAAATCTTTTCTGATTTTTTTTTAATTTTTTTCACCCCATGTGATTGATAATACATTTACAAAGACAAACCTTCCAATTGGTCACTCAACCAGTTAAACTTTCAGCTTTATTCATTTTGTGCACATCTGTCTTTTGCCTTTTTTTTTTTTGTTGTTAATGATTATTTTTTATGACAAGTGCTCCTTATGGCATTGAGTTCTATCAGCTATCGTGTGGCTCCTGAACGCCACCCAGTGGTCACATCACGTTAGCAACTTTTTTCTTTTTTTATTCCCAGTTCTTAAGGGGCTATGAATTACTGACCTTGCTTTGTCACAGCACAACTATGCCATACCTTTTTAATCAGCACAATAATGCAATAATGGTGACCTGGTGGTGAGATCAATAAGAAAATCCATCGCGACACATTCTTCTCAGTGCCTTCACGTGTCGTTCATCAATCAATCTGAACCTGCTAGCGAGGCATGTTAAGTGTTTGTACCGTTTTATTTTCCAACCCCACCACCACCACTCAGACCTAGTGCGTCATTGCCAACTACTCGCCGTCACGTTGCCAATATTTTCTAGATTTACAATACATTGTATTTCATGAGCAAGCAAGAAACCACTGGAAGCTCTGTCAAGTCTAATCAATAATGGATAACCATTGTATATAGTAGAATAAGGTTAGCTATGTGGGAAGTTGTGTTTTTTCCTTTCATTTACAACACTTTTTTTTTTGTTGTTGCCAGGGAAACTCCAATAAGACCAAAGAACATGCTTAACACAAACATGCATTTATTCTTTCAAATGTCAATATTATTTTTGTGACGTGGCTGTGGTTTTCATCTCACATCAAGCACCACCGAACAGCACCTCACATTGAGACCATTTTGGAATTTTTCAGTCACCCCCTTTCCCTCCTCCATGTCAAACCAATAAATGTTTTACAGAAACCATGACTCGTGACTTTTTTTATTTTGTGTTTTATTCTTGTATTCAGAACATGAATAGGAAATAATAGTGCACTGGATCTATATAGTGCCTTTTGTAGACATTCAAAGTGCATTACATTGCATTATTTCACTCCACGCACAGACTATTTTACAATGCAGCGTCATCATACATCTGCATTATTAATCCCTCGCTTAATTCCATTTTATCAATATGTGGGCCGGTACTGATGTGATTTCCCTTTGAGGCCTCTGATTTGACACTTTTAGTCATGTTCCAGTCTTCTGCTGGTTGGGAGTTTAGCCATCTGAAGGTTCATGAATATTTCTTTCTGAAGGAACAGCCTGAATGGGGAAAAGTTTCAGTATGAGTCACTGTACATCCGAAAGTAAAAAGAAAACATTTAAATTGCAGCACAGAATCAGTACAAGTCCATACCTTCCGTTACTCTGCATTTTCCTCCTTGTGGCGTGCACAGAATGATGGAGCATCCTGAGCAGGGCACCACTGTCTGGGAGTGGCTGAAGATGGTGGTGATCCTATAGCAACCTGGATTACATCACATAAACTATTTAGCTGCACAAATTAAAATTGGAAAGGGGGAAAAAATTGATTCAAGTATTTATTTTAAGAAAATAACATGTATACCAATGCATTTGACATCCATGAAATAGGAGTTGGGGCTCTGCACAAGCCTTTTCTTCTTGTGTTTTGCTCTTTCCTCTCCCAAACTGGGGTAAAGCAGATCTTTAGCTAGCTGTAACATATGCAAATTAATTAGGTTAGCTGGAAAAACACCTAAAACTAAAATGTACAGTATGTTGTTAGCTCAGGGGCTGAGCTTTGTCTATGTGAACTCGTAGGAATACAGTAAAATAACACTAAAAGCCCACACACACACAGACAAACATAGGACAGCCCCTCATTTACATTTATATTTTGTTGTGACCCAAACCTGCCAAAATTTAATTTAATAATAAATTAATAAAAGTAAAATTACAAATATTTTTACATGTATAGAATAAAGGTTAAAAAATAAAAATAATAGTAAATTATATTTGTATTTCCTTTTTTATTTCCACTTTTAATAATCAATCTATATTTCATTTTTGGACAATGTTATTGACAATTTTCTTTTCGTGAAAGATGCATAAATAACAGCACCACGCCCCCTATGGTCTTGATACTAAATTGCATAAAAAGACAAACATGTCCAGACAAGTCCTCAACAACTTCCAAAACATCACTGACTTTACATTAAACAGGATTAATGCGAATAAATATAGTTTTATGCAAGGATTTACTTAATCCAAAAAATGACATTAGCGAATGCCCCCGACATCCCCACATCTTCAGAAACATTAAATATTTTATGCACATCAAAGTTCTGTTAAAATCTGCTTCCATGATCTAATAATAAATAGACGGATGATGTTTACTTACAGGCATTTTTAAGGATCTTCCAGGTTCTTGATTGAAGTTAAAAATATGTCAGAAATAAAGCAACGTTTAGACCTCACACTGGATGAGCCTGTTTGAAGCTGTTAGTATTCACAGGAGGAAAAAGAGGCGGAGTCTAAAAATAAGGGCGGGACTAGAGCCCTTTAGAGACAGCTATGCTTGATTCATAGATAGTGACATAACTGGGATTTACGGTTGTTGTCAATAACTGCATTGATTTACAATGTGTATACAGTACACAGTCATATGTATCTGTATATACAATATATGTTTGTATAGTTCCTGAAGAAATAGTTCCATAAATCGTAAATTCGTTTTAAAGATTAGTGTAAACAGCTAGCTAAGCTTACCTGCTTTTTTGACGTAGTTAAGGCCAACATTATTTTGGTTAAAGAACGTGTTAATATCTATGTATTGTATACAATGATGTATTGCTCTGAATTTTCTTTAACGTTTTTCAACTTGTATGGCAATCACATCCCTATGGAGGCCCGGATTGTACGTTTCCACCACACAAAAAAAAAATAAATAAATAAAAAATCACCAAGGAAAATCATAATTATGGAAAACAAAGTCATAATTATGAGAAAGAAAGTCATAATTATGAGATCGAAAGTTATACTCATGAGTTAGTAAAGTCATAATTATGAGATAGGTAGTCATAATTATGAGATAGAAAGTCATATTTATGAGGAAAAAAGTCATAATTATGAGATACTTAAACACATTTACAGCAGCTTGTTCATGTGGTGAGCTGAGATGGCAGATAAGACTATCGAAGACTACTTTACAAATGATGAAATACTTTATTTGCTTGCAAATTCACATAGAAATATGCTGAGTAAACGCAACCTTGAAAAGATACTAAGCAAAAAGAGGCTCTGGCGTCGAAAGGATAAAACTGATGTGGCTGAAGTAGTACGGTTTATTGAACAACAAATGGAGATTTCTGGTCAGTGCCATGGGTACAGATGGATGTACCAAAAATGTTTCTATCTCATAATAATGACTTTATTAACTCGTAATTATGACTTCCTATCTCATAATTATGACTTTCTTTCTCATAATTATGACTTTCTATCTCATAATTATGACTTTCTTTCTCATAATTATGACTTTCCTTGGTGATTTTTTATTTTTTTTAGTAGCGGAAACAGGCTTCCATACATCCCAATACTTAATGACATACTAATAGGAAACGGACAACCCCCGATGCGTACGGTTACCGAAGTACACGTACGTAGCGTCTTAGGTTTAGATTAGGTTATAACCCAATATCGCAACAATTTTTAGGGTTAGGGTTAGAGTTAGGTTGAGGGTAAGGTTTAGTCTTAGTCACGCGACCTAAACTGGTCAATGACTGACCTATCATGTGACCTAAACTGGCCAAATAGGGGCGCTGCGTACGGATAGAATGTCGGTATATTGATACGGCAACCATACGGATAGCCACTGCCCACTAAGAGCCATACAACTTATATTCATACAACCAACTTCTATTTAGAGGGGGGGGGGGGGGGGGGTGTTAAAATGTATACTAGTTTATGTTCTTCCATTTCAATAATCCCATGGTAATTAAAGGCCTTTGTAATCTTAATGATTTAATGTAATCTTTAATTGACTTTCAGATAGGACAGACTAGGACACAAGGAGTCTGACAGGTGATTATCAATGATCGTCAACTGACAGCAAAAACGGGTCAGAGGAGAATTAGCATCAGTAGCATGACTCTGCTATATTTAAAAGATAAATAAACAAATAAATGACATTACTAGCATATATTCTATTAAGTGATTTGTTTGTTTGTTTGTTTGTTAATGGCATATATAATTAAGTGACTTATTTATTAATTTATTTATTAATAGCATATATATGTAGGTGTTTATTTGTTTATTGCAGAGTTGGGCTTCCACAAGGCGGGTGTACACCCTGGACAGGGCGCCAGTCCATCACAGAAAGGACTATTATGTTAAATTAAAACACATTTGTTATTTTTTAATTTATTATTTAGGTGACAGGACAAAATCCGAACAGTTTTATTACAATCAAGATTATGTATGAATTATAGTTAGACATTAGCTAAATATAATAAATACTATTCTAACCTATCCTGGTTGTCACTGTGTTTCTGCATCCCATTCTATGCTCAGCAGTACAAAGCCACAGAGGAAATGTACAGTCTAAATATTTACTTTCTGTCAATAAATCACATTTAGCACTCATGTCTTCACTTGTTGGTAGTGGTCATTATATTGTGGCAGATTACTGTGTTTTCAGTTTTAGGTAGAACACCGGGTTGTGCCAGGCTTTAAAACGAATGCACCCACAGCGGCAGACGTGAACTTCCGTTGCCACGACGACAACGAAGAGTGACTTTCGTTTTGACCAAGAGCGAAAGGTCGTGAGTGGTGACGTCACTGCGCTGACACCGGGCGGGATATCCGCAGCAATAAGCTAGCTAATAACATGGCGAAGACTTACGACTACTTGTTTAAACTACTTTTAATCGGCGATTCGGGCGTCGGAAAGACATGTGTGCTGTTCAGATTCTCAGAGGATGCCTTCAACTCAACGTTTATCTCCACTATAGGTGTGTATTTCTGGTTTTAGTGACACGGTTCGGGTTGAAAAGCAGCCCTTCCCGTCGTGCTAGTTTGACGCTAGCACCGCTGCTAGCTTTCGGCTAGTCCTCAGTTAGTCAGGAAGTTGCCCACCCGGCCTATTACCGCACACTTACTGACATTTATACCATAACTTTAGCTCTAAAAGTCTTTATTCGCACTATGTACTGCACAACAGTTGTGTTTTGGCCTGCTACAGAGCAGTTTGTGGTGGTCTACTACAGCCAATGTCTCTTCGTTTTATGACCATCTCCTCTGTTCTTCGCACTGTTAAGGCCATTGTTACAGAAATGCACAGCGATCAGAACTATTTATTACTCCACTTAACTCTGATACTGACTAACTGGTTGTCAGTGGTGTGTGAGTTCATTTAAGGCTTGTTTTTGTCTTTCAGGCATTGACTTCAAAATCAGGACGATAGAACTAGATGGAAAGAAGATCAAACTGCAGATATGGTAAGGTGTTTTAATGGCGAGTTTTTAAGTATCTGTCAGTACATTACATTGACATATGTAAAAACACTGCTGCTTGACAAAGGAAGGATGTGATCTGTTACCATAGTGTACCAGTTTTCCGGTATCCGTTTCCTTTGTACATACATTTTCACATCCTTGCTTATAAACCAAACACCTATTTTTTATTATTATTTTTTTTACAGTATGTACCGTCATATTAACTTCTTACATATGAGAGCTTCTTGTCGTATTTTTATTTGTCATCAAATGCTGGAAATTGAATTAAATGCATGTCTACACTCCAAGGTTGTGTGGATTGTTGCACGTTTATTGGAAAACATGCGCATTTACGGCTTTACTCAAGTGTTCATGGTTAATTTGCACTTCCAGTTGGCGATAGTACCTGGTTTCACTAACCAGATACCACACTTTTAGTTCTTGTTTCATCCAGAACCAATCAGACACCAGTATAAGATGTTGGAGGCTGTGGTGTCTTTTTGCAATCATGGTGTTTTAATCACCTTAGCTCAAGAATTGTATTGAAAAAAAGACTGTGGTCTGTTTTTATAGCTAGTTGGTGTTGCCTCAAGTCTTCTCCTTCTCTATTACTGTGCAGTAAAGTCATTTATCATTTCTGTACAAAGAGGACTTCTTTGCACGTATTCTACAGGTTGATTTAACTGAGGTCAACAAGAAAATCATGTATTGGAAAACATTTCAGAAAACAGTATCTGTAAATTCACCTGTTATGATTGAAAATGCATTTATAATGTTTTATTACTCTATAAATTGGGTAACAAACATATTCATTCAACCAATTTTTTTTAAAAAAAGAAGCCAAGAGCAATCAAACAATGCCTGTAAAAAAAAAAAAAAAAACTGACATTTTCACAATGTCTTGGTTTTTTTTAGAGCTCTCTTCATGACACCCGTGTCGTCATTTTATTCACATCCTGTTCTTTGCATTGTGAAGAAGTGAATTCAGTGCATTGTCTCTGGCAGACAGATGTGGCAGTCACATGGCTTATGGTGATCTTGTGAAAAGTGAGCAGCAAGCATAATTGCATCAGCAATGCGTCGCTTATATAAGGCCATTGTACGTGTACTAGGGGACAACATATTTAATTGCAGTAGGGCTGGGCGATTTTGCCTATAAAAAAATGCACTCAAAAATGACTGCAGACATCAGATACATTGTCAAAAGTGCAACTTTATTGATGATTGTCCTGAAGAATTAAAATGCATAGAATAATCCCAAAATAAAAAATAAATTAGGCTTTTTTTCAAAATAAGGTCATCCTACGAACTCGCACAGATGCGACCAGATGAAATTTTCACTCGCACACACTGATAATATAGTTGCATATGCGACCAATTACCACCATAACTGGAAGATAGTTTTTGCCCTTTGTAATCTGTGGTGTGAAATGTTTTATCTGTTAAGATTAAGAATTAGTCCATTACACTGATTAAATGTCAGCGGTCTCTTATAGTTATATTTTTAAAGTAGTAGCAGACTTTTCAATTAATTCACAACAAGAAAACTGAACTTACGGAAATGTGGTGGTGGGGGCTTCACTTCTTCCCAAACAAGTTTGGATGAACCACGACGGGGCCCACGGAACGACTCCGCTCTGACATTCGCTCATAGAATATCCATGTCAAATTACAACCCGAATCAACGAGCATTAACGGCGTTGTCTACGGAGTAATAGGCTCCATTCATATATTGGTATGTGTCAGTGATTCGATACCACCAACTGTCGCAATATTTGACTCTCAAATAAATGAGAAAAACGACTTTAATAAAAATTGCCGAAAAACGTATAATAATCGTAATCTACGTTGAATTACCTTTTGAAACAATAAATCACATGACTATGTTCCCATAAATTTGGAAACTACCGGAAATCTGGGGTGGGCTCCGAAAAGGGCTCAGAGTGTCTCACCATATTCATTCATAGAGTATTCATACCAAACTGCATTCTGATCTAACGAAGGAGTAGTCATTTGAAAAATGGTGCCCCCGTGACACGTACGGGGTAATGGGCCCCATTCATATATTGTTTTCTTCCAATGATTTGGTACCACCAACCGTCGTAATATTTGACTGGCAAATAAATGAGAAACCGACTTCCATAAAATCAAAAATCGGGCTTCGAGTGTTGATACGTACATATCCATAGATTATATCTACCAAATTTCAGCCCGATCCATTAACGAATAACAGAGGAGTAGAGATTTTAACTAGTGTACACGACAACAAGAACAAAGTAAGTGACGTTTTGAGTCCGGTAGCCCGGCCTAAAAATTCTGAAAGGTTATTAAAATTCTGATCAAGTCAGCAATGAACGTAACACATTATTTTATTTTTTTAATGCAAGGCTAAATCTTTGAATGCATTTTCTTTTAACAGGGACACAGCAGGACAGGAGAGGTTCAGGACCATCACAACAGCTTACTACAGAGGAGCTATGGTAGGTCCCCTTTAGAAAAGAACAAACCATCTGTGTGATTGGATGTGAAGAAATAGTACAAAGTATAACTACGGCAACCTCAATATTTACTGCAACCACACCTGCATTGTTAAGGTTGTACACACCTTGGAAGGTAGAGGTGTGTAAAGCTCACTATTGTGATGGCTCCTTCAATTCAAGTTTAACTGGATGCTTCTATTTGTTTTTGTTGTTGTGGAAATTAACTATCATCTGTAATCTTTTTAAGGCTGGGCGTTATGGACCAAAATTCATGTCTTTATTTTTTCCTTAAAATGGCAATATACGATATAAATCTCTATATTTTCAACTCAGCCTTACCAGAAAGATATTTCTGAGTTAAATTTGATAACGCAAAATGTCACACAGGCACATTTATTAACAAACAGCTTCACAGTATGTGCAACTTTGGCTTTTTCTCCAATAAGGGACAGCACGTGTGAGTGAGTTCTGTCATGTGGCTTGTTTAGTGGAAGATCTGGGTTAGGATGCACTCAGAAATCTATCTAACTGAGTTTTTGTAATATGTTCTGAGAAGTAGAATAGCATTTGCTCTTAAAAAAAAAAACGAGTATTTTAATTCAAAATAAGCTATAAAATGAAAATGTATCGATATGAGCAATATTGTTATTTAGACCTAATTCATTTCATGGCCTTTACTCTTAAACTGATACATGGGCTAAATGAAAAAAGTAAGGAACATTGTGTTGTTTTTAACTTGTTTCCAATCTGCAGGGCATCATGTTGGTCTATGACATTACCAACGAGAAGTCCTTTGACAACATCAAGAACTGGATAAGAAATATTGAAGAGGTAATGCATCTCTCCATTCCTTTGATGGTGCTCATGTTATTGATTAGTTTTTGGTTGTTATTAACACAGCTTGCTAAGTATCTATAAGTCATTAAAAGCACTCAAATGCTGTTCAAATTCACAATGTTCATCAAACCAAAATGTTTTGTCCAGCACGCGTCAGCAGACGTGGAGAGGATGGTCCTTGGTAACAAATGTGACGTCAATGACAAGCGACAGGTGTCCAAAGACAGAGGCGAGAAGGTAAGGATGACTCAGCGTTCACGTTCTCTCTGTATGTGTTTTTTTAAGTTTCCCACCTTATGCACTTTGATTTTCTTTGTTTTTTTACCATCAGCTTGCGCTGGAGTATGGGATCAAATTCATGGAGACCAGTGCAAAAGCAAACATCAATGTAGAGAATGTAAGTCGACACAATTTTCACTCATTTGTTTTTTTAGTATTTACTTTTCCTTATTCTTCAACTTTCCTTATTCACTCTGTCTTTTTAACATCCAGAATTACACACACATTTTTTTAAGCTCAATTCAAACTTGTCCAGTTGGGATTTGATGAGATGTCACTTCAGTCCACGATTGCTTTGCCCAGTGTAACTGGCGTTGATTCCGCTGTGATTTCAAAATAAAATGAAAATAAATTTTTTGAAACGTAATCACCAAATAAGGAACAGTCCAAAAGTCTCTTTCACTTGTGTGTCTGCTTGGCTGTGTGCGCGCATGTCTGCTGCGTGCTCACGTAGCTACTCAAGCTCTTCAGCGATTGGCTCTGGCCGTACACGTGACTCTAGCTCGACACTGTGATTGGCTCTGGCCAGCACCGGAGCGGAGCCATGCAGTGATTTGCTGTGGGCGTACAAATGACACTAGTGGCTCTGCGTCGCTCGTGGTAGACAATTTCATGAAAATATTCATTGACTTTAGCATTACAGTACAAACAATTGTAACGTTGCACAGCTTTGAACCAAGCTGCAGCTATATAGCAAGTATGAGCTCTGTCTGTCCCTGAACACTAGAGATATTTGAGGCACAGACACACACACACTGACAGATTTTCCTTGCTTTTATAGAGATGTTTAGTTTAGCAGATGCTAATGGGTTTTCTATTTGACCCAAATAAATTCAATTAAATTAAAGACTCATTCCTGTGCAATACATCGGAGACGCTCACTTTCCACTCACTTTTATGAGTAGAAAAACATTTTTTTTTTTATGAGGTTGCCATATAGTTAATGTGTTGTCAAAAGCATCGATCCCACCTTCCACTAATGAACTTTATTGGCTCAATGGTTTCTGCTTGCAGGCCTTCCTAATGCTCGCCAGAGACATTAAAGCAAAGATGGACAAGAAGCTGGTGAGTCAGTAACCTCAGTTTGTTTTACTATAGCACTCCTTTGTGTTTTATTAGTGTTAGTTGTATTACGTGTAGCTGTAGCATAAATCTGAACTATTTCTGGGTTTTAGGAGGGTAATAACCCAATGGGCAGCAATCCAGGAGTAAAGATCACAGAACAGCCCAAGAAGAGCAGTTTCTTCCGCTGCACGCTGCTGTGAGGAGATGAGAGCGTCGGCATCCACCATCGCCTTAAACTGTGTCCCCACCTGACAGAACTGGACCGAGCTCTCACCAATTTGTTTTATCCTTCTTCGTTTGTCTTCCTCTGCCGTCTTGTTTGCCCTGTGAATAGATAATGAGGAAAAGAGAAAAGTTTACCATCTTCAGCCTTCATTTGAACCAGTTGAATTGTACATCTGTGTCATCTGTCTTTGTAATTATTACTATGCAATTTGGTTTAGAATTATTATTTAAATTCATTTCTGAAGTGTTATGCTTCTTTTTAAGGCTGCCTCCATGCAGGCCCCCATGAACAATCCAAACCATTAGGTCCTTAATTGTAAGATTTTTGTTGTTTTTGTTATTACATTACCAGTGCCCCTATCACCTCAAATAATACCTCCTTGACAAGCACATTAGCCTAAATATGAGTAATGTAATGGCACATACGCACCAGGTAAGCACTGGTATTTGGTTTAGCCATTATGCCACACTTTTTTTTCCAACATAATGTAATTTCAGCATGTCGGTGGATCTTGTTAATTGACCGCTAAATGACAGCGTGACATCAGCAGAGGTTTAACGTGTCCTCAGTCCTTTTGTCTTTTGCTTTGATGTCTTTGGCTTAAACATTCCGCTCTTTCTGCAATGCTTTGTATGTGCACAGTATGCTGTTTAGTATTTGCGCAGTCGCAGTTAGGCTGGGTTCCTGACTAAATCTGCCTAGTGTAGCGATGACACAGATCATTCTTTCCTGGTGCTTTCTTTGCTGTTTAGAAGTATTGCAATGCAATGGAAAAATGATATCTTTTGAGTATTTTGATGCACCTCTGCAGTGGGACTAGCAATACTTAAACTGACACCTGGAGGCGGCTCGGTCACACCGGTGTGTCGCTGAAGGAACGGCAATGACGGAATTCTTGTTTGATGCTTTTTGTACTTTTTCCAGTTGTCTGTTCCAATGGGGGAACTTGCACACAACTGTTTTCTGGGCCTTGGATAGGGGCTGTGTTATAGCAGTATTTATGGAGTGAAACAGAACATAGCACCAAAATGACAAAAGTGCCCTTTTATGTTCTTATCAATATGCACTTTTTTCTCTCTTTTCTTATTTTTTTTTTTCCTTTCTGTTTGAAACAAAGAAGTTCTTAACATTTATGACTGTTTGTTGAAAGTCTTAACTGAAAACAAAGAACATTCATGCACAAGATTTCTGTTGTCCATCATATGGCTTCCTAAGAACATCTAAGCACTGAAACTAGTTGTTTTTTTTTTTTCTATATCTCAAATGCCAGCGATGCAAAGATTTACCATTTCCCCGTTACCTTGGCAACAACAGTGTAGGATGGAAATACTTCTTTCTTTGAATCTTCCCTGGTCCTGAACTCCTGCTTACATGTCCTAAGTGATGTGGCTGTTTGAACTATGCATTCTTAGTGCAAAGAAAACCCAAAGAAGCTATGCACAAACTTTAGATAAAACACATTTAGGCACACATGACTTCAAGATTAGACACATTTGTAAAAGTTAAATATCTTCAGTCTTTTGTGTTTGGATCAGCTCCCACATGGAAACTAGGATCAACTGATTGGCTTGTAATCATTTAAGGTGATCATAAACATCGAGATTCATGGAAGAATTGTGGTCTTGGTCTGGCTCTTACCTCCAGTTTGGTGACTTTTGAAACGGGTTTAGTTTTTCTTCATTGAAGTATTATGTCAATCTTCCACGGTTTCCCAAAGTCAACTGATGATCAATGAACATGCAGAACAAATTAACTATTTCAGCAGCTGTAAATAAGATCTACATTGATTGTACTGTGGTTTCACAAATCTTATTGATCTACACTTTTTGTAGATATGTGTACTTTTGATGATTTATTAAAAAGGAAATTAAGGATTCTGTCATTGTCATATTTGACGCTACTTCTTTTTTAGGAGTACAGCACTGTTTTTGGATGCATGTGGGTTGTTTGAAGTAGACTAATTACATGTTCTAGTTAAGCCATGACCTCAGTCTGAAGAATTTGAGGTTTTTTGCCTTGAGAAAACCTTTATGACTTTCTGTTTACATTAACTCATGTCAACTAGTTAAAATATGATATGAATTAATCTGTTAAACACACTTTTTCCTATGCAGGGTTGTTGAGGTCTGACAGTGTTTTAACGCAGCTCATAATGGTAGCGAGGAAGGAAATGTTCCCTATAGTCAACTATCTAAATCAGTGCAGTAGTTTCAATATATTATAGATCCTTTCGAAATACCTCATTTCATGTGAACTCACTTTTACTTAGGTTAGATTAAAGAGGAATAGAAAAAGTCATTTAGAGGAATTAAAACTCAAGTGTTTGATCCACATACTGTATGTACATTTTGTCCAAAGCCAAACGCTGTTAATGTGTTCCACAATAAGCATTACATCTTGCATCCGACTCCAACCATTGTCAGTAAACCGTCAGCCTTTAGGAATTTTGATCAGAAGCAGATGTGGTAAAAGTATGACCTATATACATATCACCGACTTAGAAAGAGCTAGAATTATTTGCTGTGTAAAATTAGAAATATGCATTGATTCAGCATTGTCACTCAAATATTTAAAATGCATATAAAGTACGAGTATTCTGAGTTTAACTTTACCAATAGCCTCTCCTTTAACAAAGCCATAAAGGGATATTTTGTGTTTAAAGAGGGAGCAGATTTTACATTATAAATGTGTATGTGTGTGTATAATGGAATTCATCAAATATCTTTTGCATTTTTGCTAAAAGAACAGTTATTAGTCCTCTGAAGCAAAAAAAAAAAAACGTAGCTACATCAGAGAGCATTAAATAGGCTTTAAAGAGATATTAAAAAGCTATTTGATTTAGAAAGTAGGATACATTAACAATATTTGACAAGCATACATTCGTATCCATTCCTCGCACATCGCTCGTCTACACTGACAATAAAAATCACCTTTGAAACTATCAAAAAGGAGTTTTTAGAGCCAAGAAATGTATAATTTTGCCCACTTTTACAGGAGGAAACTAAACATTATTTAAGTATATAAATAAACCAAAAACTGTGTAAAGAAAATGTAAAAAATAAATAAATGATGAATACAAAAAGGAATATGGTGGTGCAAAAAAAATATAGTCACTAGAATTAACACAAAATTAGGATAACTAGATAACAGAGACCCCTAGTGGTGCATTCAGTGAAGGTTATATATTTTTTTATATTGTGATTTTATGGGCTTTGCATTGTAGTGTAGTTACATTGATGTGGGTGGCCTTTTTTTCACATCTGCAAACAGTATCAACAACTTTTGATATAAGATATTACAAGATAACATGCGTATAATAATATTCTACCTATCATGTGTGACTTAGCAGTTGCCTATCTAGAACATACATTTTATAGTTGTTGTATTGTTTATGTATTGACAATTTAAACTTTAACTTTTTTTTTTTTTTTAAATAATGAGTTAAGGCTTTTTAAGAAATCAGAAATAATGGTGTGAAGAAAATTTGAATTATAGAACTTTAAAGAATTTATTTGCAATTCAGCCTGTGATTAATTCATGTTTTTGTTGTTTTGCTGCTTTGTTATTTTTTGTTTCAGTTATAGTATAGTATGCCTTTTCTGTAAGAGTACTGTAATTATATTATATGATTTTGCCTGATTATGTTTGGACAAATTAGGAAAAAGAAAAAGAAGAACTTAAACTACATGTGTCCTCCTTTTGATGAGTATCGTCCTCTGTGCTCGCTTTTCGTGTGATAATCAGGTACAGAAGAGGATACAGCTGGACTTTAGACACCGCTCTTCCGGTCTGACAGGGTATGAAAAACAGCATAAACACGCAGACTGGGAGGCGTGGTGACGTCATTTGGGAAGCAGTTGGTTTTCAGCCTCGGGGCGTCCTGACGTCCTCGTTGAAATTACTGTGAACTTATCTCGGGTAGCGACACGCCCGTCGGTTTATTTCGAAGATTTACGTCCCGTCGAAGTGAGTCGGGTTATCTTAACACGTCGACAACATGTCCCAGAATTTTGTCCCGGGCCAGCCGGTCAGTGTTGTTACGGTAAGTTTGAGAATAAGCTCCGTTTGCTTCTCTTTGTTGTTCGCCTGTAGCCTGTGGTCCGACATTATTCGACACACCTTCAAAATACCACACTTGTGATAACTGCAGGCAACTTGTTTGCTAACCTGACTAGCCCAGGTTAAGAATAACTAGCAGAAGTTGTATTTACTGAGCGTTTGGTTTACTTTTGGTCAACTCTGCGCTAACACACCCAGATAAAGTAGTTCATGTGCATTAATAATCAGTCTTTGTTGTGTCTATTTTATGTCCAGGATAACTGTTCAGAACGCTGGCTGTTTTATGTATTATTTATGGTATTTATTATGAACGATAGTAATCAGGGTTGGGGTCATTTACGTTTTTAAATTACAATTACGCCTTTAATTATCCATGTTCAATTACAACTCAATTACGATTATGGTGGCTAGCATTTTTTCCCTAATTATAATTTTTTTTTTTTAATTTTTCCCCCCTGAAATCAATTACTATTACGTTCTCAGTTGCTAAAGTTCGATTACAATTAATCACAATTACTGAACCTTTAACAAATAAGCCCATAAAACTTAACCTTCCTCTTCTGTTATGATATGTCTTAAATTAGCTGTAAAATACACTAAAAGTTATTATCTAATTAGTTTTTCATCTCTTGGTTACTTTTTTACTGGTTTCCTTATCAATGAAAAATATTGGTTTTATTATTTCTGTCAGTACACCCTAGATTTAAACTTGTTTTTTAAATGGTAAAATGATCCTCTAAAGAAGTGGCAGGTAAACTTGACATGAAACATTTAAATGTTGACGAGATACAGCTATGTTTTACAACTGTAACATGGTTCCCCAGCTTTGCCTTTAATTACATTGTAAATGACAGTTTTTCTAGAATGTTCATGACAATTAACTGAACTAAGTTACAATTGGCTGTGGATACGTTTGTCGTGGACTGCCAATCTATGCATAAAAGCAGCGCCACTCATTGGCCAGTTTAGGTCACGTGATAGGTGCACGCGTGACTTAAAGTTCCGTCAGTTTTATTTTAGCTCATATTTATTTATTTTTTAGCTTTATTTTAGCCTTAACCCTAACCTCAGAAACATCCTAAAATTAAAAAAATAAAATGTATAATTATTTTTAAAGGTGGAATTTTCCTTGTTAAATATGTTTAAATGTCAAAAGTGGGATTCAAACCCACGGCAGCAGCAGGAGGAATCCTTGTGACCACTCGGTCACAGGCACATTACGCTTTTATGTATAAAATGTCCAGAAAAGTAATCAGTCGTACCCATAGTTTAGGAGGCTATGGCTACGTTTAACGTATCTTTAGACACTTTCATAATCATTGCAATTCAATTACGATTACAACAGCAACATATTTCTTCAATTACGATTTAAATTATAACTACGCCATAATTGTAATTTATTATCAAGTACGCGATTACAATTATAATGGACTCCAACCCTGATAGTAATTGAATGCTCTTTTTAATCTTTAGCCTTAATAGTTGTCTCCTCGTTGTTATACTTTAAGATTGATTCCAGAATGTATGATTATTATTTATCTCCATTACACAGTCCCAAATACTTGCCTCTAATTTCTTTTTTTTTTTTACATTTTAGTCTCCGCTTTAGCCCCAGAGCAAAATAAAAAAAAACTCTATTTGGATTTGTTAATTTAGTCCTGAGAATTCTTTAGTCTGGTTTGAGTCAACACATTTTACAATGATTATAATTTATCAGCACAATATAGCATCTCATATTCATAATCTACTATTATGAATATGATATGATAATATAATATCCAAAAAACAACCAAATAGGATCTAAAAATCCACATTTTGAACTTCCCACACAGAAGAATGGTGATAAACTAATACAATATCATGTTTTATCACATTATTATCTTCCTACCCTATAGCAACTGTTTGGGTAAAGTTGGTTCTGATTTGATTATTATTATTATTATTTAAAAAATACATCTGTGACTGTTATGGTCCTGCCTTTTTTTCCATTTACTCTCTAGTTGTTGACAAATATCTGAAGAAAACGAATATTTGAAAAAATCAACTTCCAATACAGTCTGTGGTAATGTTCATAACCAAAACACATGCTAGTTTGCAACCAGTACGATAAATCAATGTATAAAAAGTGAATAATCTGTTGAGTGTCTATTATTTTTGGTATTACAACCAATTGGAAGCAAACAACAACATTGTAGCCACAGCCTCAACAATTTTATGTGAGATTTCTAAAGCATTATTGTAATTTTTTTCTCTCATGAATCACAGACGTGTGAAAAACAACATTAATCTTTGTTGTGTCACAGACTTTATTTATTTGGTCTACTGGGAAAGAGATAAGAGAACTGTCCATCCACTAATAAAGACAGATGGCTAACTCTGTGCTCCATGTTATAAGATTGTCACTCATCATGTTAAGAAGATGAGACTTTTTTTTATACCGATATGTTTTCTATCTGCTTTTTAAGGTCACTTAGTGATACTGCAATTTTTATCTTACATGAAGGAAAACAAAACTACGACAATATATAGTAAAAATACGATTTTGTTGAAGTTTCTTAAAGCGTCCTATTTTTAGCCATGTACTAATGTCTCAGTCAGTCAGTGTTGAAAGCATCTGTTCAGTGAGTGAGAGACGAGCTTCAGTCATGGTCAGACTTCATTGTCACTCCTACGTCACTGAGGGACAGTCCAGTTATTCATCATTACACACAAACAGTTTTAGCTAAAGGAGCTTTGTTCTCAGAATCATCTGGTGGAGTTAATATGTGTGTCAGTGTGAAGGAGAGGGCTTCATTATAAACTCCCTGTGAACAGTCTATGAAACCAACGCCACCATCTGTGTGTAATGAAAATCAAAGCCTCACTAAACCAGGGGTGTTAAACTCATTTTAGTTCAGGGGCCAAATACAGAGCAGTTTAATGTTAAATGGGCCACAGATTTTATGTGGGAAATTGCGTAATTTCAACATTATTGTTTCATCTATGTGCACATAAAATACAAAATATGTAGAAACTGACAATACCAAAGCAATAAGTGACACAAATTAGGGGATATTGATATCAAATTTTAATTTTTTAATTTAATTTTTAATTTTTTTAATTTATTTGTAGCTAATACTGTAGATATTATGTTGAAGGTTAAAATGTATGTAACCAATTAGTTAATAATAAATGGGTCGGTTTTTCTCATACCTACTGTTGCTGACTATTGTTCTCTGTTTGAGTAACATCACTTGATCAAGGCTTTTCTAACATTCCACACTGCAAAATAAGTAATTATTATTTTTTTATTAAAGAAAAAAAAAAGAGTAATAAAAGTAGGTGTGATTCATGCTGATATCGGATCAGTATCGGTATCGGCCAACACGCAAGGCTGCAATATCGGTATGTATCATATCGGAAATGAAAAAGTTCCCTGGCAGATATCAGTCCCAACAGGATCTTCACTTTAAATTTCCTAGATTTTGTGACCAGTTTCTATTAAATTAAGGGAGATGTGTAATATTTTGAGGACTTTGTAAGAATTTTTTTGTTTTTTCAACAGTTTAGCATAAAAAATGACTGGGAAAACTGTGAGCCCCTGCAAATATTGTTGAGTTTCATTGACACAATGACTCATGTTTTCTGTCATTTTTTAAAATTTCTCCTACAGGCCGAATTGGATGCCCCCAAGGGCCGGATTTGGTCCTCGGGCTCTGAGTTTGACACGTGTGCACTAAACTGTAAAGCAGAGCAGGGAGAATGAACTTTGAACCAAGTGTTGAAATCTAAATATTTATCCAGAATATTGTTTTATCTAAATGAGGGAGATTTTGTTTTTCTAAGGTTCAGCTGTGAAACAAGTGTTTGTTCGCTGTAAAGTTAAAGGGTTATTTCCAAAAGTAACAGGTGGACAAGGCATGCCAGGAAATATGTTGGCCATGTAAGCAGCTGTTGTAGCAACTGGTTACAACTCGCAAAGATGGAGGGGAAACCAATTACAGTCAAAAATAGATGTTTTTTTTCCTCAAAGGAAAATAAATGACTAAATCCATCTTATTTCAGCCTACTGTATTTTTTTAAATATTTGGAAAAGGATGCATTTTTTTTTAACTTTGGAGGTCTTCATCTACTAACTCATTTTTTCTTTGGTCATACAGCAACGAATCGAAATCCAGAAGTTGCAACACGGAGATCATCTGATTTTGGGTTTCAGCATTGGAGGTGGGATAGACCAGGACCCGTCACAGAACCCATTCTCTGAGGATAAAGCTGATAAAGTAAGAGTCATCATTGACTGTCAATCACACCTCCTTTTACACCCTACATCTTCCTTTTAATCCAATTTATTTTTTTGTGAAATTTACTGTGATTCTGATTAAGGCTGAATGATTAATTGCATTCTTGATATTATTGCGAAATCATAAAAGGCTGAAGTTTTATTTATTTATTTATTTCTTGTACTGTCCTGTTAAGTTCAGACAGTGTTTAAGAAGTGCAGTCCCCATGTTTACGTGTTTCATGAAACGTGAAGTTGGTTAGATATGTTGAAGAGGTAAAGCCACAGATTTGTTTGCTTTATTGTTGTAATCTGTGCTTTACAATTTATATTTAATATCTATAATTGTTTATTATGATACATATTGATTTGTTGCTTGTGTTCATTGAAAATTCAAATAAAAAAAAAAAAAAAAAAAAAACCTTACAAGAGGCCTTTGAAAAAGTAATTGCATATTAAATCACAATCGCAATATTGAGGAAAAAAAATCACAATTAGACTATTTTTCCAAATTGTTCATCCCTAATTCTGATCATCTCTTTTAATAAACAGAGGCTGTGTATAAATGTGTTTTGTAAAACTTTTCCCACTAAGAAAGGCTGCTGATGTAAACGCAGTATTTAATCATAATGATTGACACAATTAGAAATTCCAGGATTCGTCAACACATGTTGCAGGTGATTAAATCCTAATTTTTCCATTCAAATCTACAGAAAAATTCTATTTTAAACACTAAATTCCATTGACATCTATGCTTATGGCACATAAATCCTATCTGCAACTCTAAAGCTTATTTTCATTCCCTCTTCATTCATTTCTATCCCCACTCCCTTCATTTTTTTTAAGCATTTTTGAATCACATCAGTAATGCAGTCAAGGAGGGACAGGCCTCAACAAAACTCATGGCCTTGGGTGAAAAAGAAAGAGATAATGCACTCTCACACAGTGCTGGCTGGAAATATGAGCTACGTAGCAACAGATGTGAGCTGCCCTGTTGCTCCCACATCCCCCCTACACTTCTCCTGATTGGGTTAAAGGTGTTCACCCAGCTGCCTTTACCAACGAGACAAGCTGCTGGTTTGATACCAGTGTGATCCAACTGATTCTTTTAAATACTGGACATAAAACAAGTGACATGAGGGCTGCAGCCATCAATTATCTTAGTATTTCTGTATTGTATTGATTATTTTGTCATTTCTTCAAGTACATAAAGTCATCACATTATTTCATGCGAGAACAATTCAGTTTAATTGTCACCCATTTTTTAATGTCATATTCCATTAGTTACAATGTTTTAATATCATCTTTTTCATATTAAAGCTGCAGTATATAGAATCTGTGAGACTGCTATGGAAACAACCACATTGTCTCCAAGTTTCTAACATAACTTACTCCCTGTTTCCCTGTTGTTTACCAGCATCCTTGTGACCAGCATGTCTGTTATTCCATCTGTTATCACTCTCCCTCTTAAACTCACTTTTCCACATCGGTCATCCTTTTTATTAATTTATTTGCTTTTGCCTTGTAAGCTGTTGTGCATAACGCAGAGACTTTTTACTACCGTAACACCTGCCATTGCACCTTCACTAACGATAGGACATGAACGCACTTTGACTTTTGTCGAGCAGCCAATAGTTGGGGTGTAACGAAATAATAAACTCACGATATGATATAAGGCTCACAATATGAAATACTCATGATATGATTTTAAAAATGAAAAAAAAAATCATAATGAAGAGTAGTAAATGTGTAACAAATCATTGATGAAAAAGAGATTGACTGTAAAAGTTAGAGACAGTGTGTGGGAGTGTTTTTCTTCATGAATGAATGAAAATAAATTTACCAATCTAATTGTTTTTTTTATTATTATTTCTGATTTCTCAACATCCATCTTGTAAACAATGCAGCGTCTGAGCTACTACGGCAAGCAAGAGGGACAAATGTCATTGTCTTTGAAACTTTGTTTACTGGTTTTTATTTCGTGAACTTTTTAATTTAATTTTGCCATTTTTACATCACATTCCTAGCCAAAAGTAACTAGGGATGCACCGAATATTTGGTAACCGAATACATTCGGCTGAATATTGCAAAAAAAGCCACATTCGGCCTTCGGTGGAGTGAGTTAAAAGCAAGGCCGAATAGTAGCGTGTGACGCAATGATGCAATCAAACAATGTGCAGTGATTTTGAGTCGAAAAAGTGTGTGCGTTGCTGCAGTAGCAGCAACAGCTCCTTCTTTACGCACACAAACAGCCAGACACTCTCCTTTCCTCTTACCGTTCTCCGTCGTCCGTCACCGCGTAAAAGTTGAAAGTTAAATTCCACAACCGAGTCCATTGTTAGCGCTGTGAGCTACTATTCCGTAAACGATCCCCATCGTTTCCTCCTCAGTTTACAAGCTGTATCGGGTGTCGCTGCATAGGCTGGTGTAGCATTAGCACGGAGTGCTAACAGCTGATGTGTGTAAAAAATGGGTCTGTGGCTACAAGCAGTGACTCCCAACACGATCGGCAGCAAAGAAAGTAGTGCAGTTTGGGCGTCCAATAGTGCAGTCTGCATTTACATATATGGCAATAAAGTATAATATATATTCTATATTAAACCGCAGTGTTTGTTTTAGCTGTTAAATAGTTGGAATGGGAGGAGCTCACATTCTAGGAGGTGTATTAGGTGACGTCATCTGCGAACGTGGGCAAAATCCAACTCGCCCGTTTAAAGCTGACTTTTTATAAAATGTGGAATAACAAGGGAGGAGGAAACAGAACTTTTTCAACTTTGGTCCTCTGAATGAGGCTATAGGGATGTCAATCACTGTAGCAAAACCATTATAAAGTGATTTTTTTTTCATCATACCTCCCCTTTAATGCACTTAAGTTTTTTTTTTCCATGTATGTTTTGTTTTATTTGAGGGCTAATATAAATGAAAAACTTTGTTGTGCTTTTTTATGAAAAGCAAGGACTACTGGAATATTTAAAAAATGTCAGAATATTCAATAAACATTTACTTAAAAAATACATGTCTAAAAATGTATTCTAGGATATTCATGCGCTATTTAAAAAAAAATAGTGAGAAACTTAACAACAATATTAGGTATTCGGCCAAGCGTTTATATTTTTATTCGGCTTTGGCCACACATTTTCATTTAGGTGCGTCCCTAATAGTAATGCTCACCTTGGTTTGTAAAAAAAAATCTTTGATTGGCTGAAAAAGAGTTTCCCACTCCTTGATTTCTAAAGCTTGAATACCGAACCAAGAGAAGGCAAAGAAGTCCAGTGTCCTATCAGAACACTTTGAATTGTAAACAAAAACTTGCCTACTGCAGCTTTAAAGGCATATTTATCACCATCAAACAGTATTAAATACATTTCTGGTTTGCAAAGGTCCTCAATAATGCTTTAAAGTTTGGATGATAGGAATTTTAATATGTGTGTATTATTTTTCTTTCTAAGGGTATTTATGTGACCAGGATATCAGCAGGAGGACCAGCGGATGTAGCAGGCCTGAGGATGGGAGACAAAATAATGCAGGTAACTGTATTTTCGTGGGTATGTTTTTAATAAAAAGTCCACTAGATGGCGCTTAAATGCCAGGCATGTGCTCTGCTGATATGACACTTTATCTAGAAAACAGCACCAGCTTCTCTGTGTTAAAACGTCTTTCTTTGTTGCAGGTGAATGGTTGGGATATGACCATGATGACTCACGACCAGGCTCGTAAAAGACTAACAAAGAAGAAAGAGAATGTGGTGCGACTGCTGGTGACCAGGAAGTCCTTAGAGGACGCTGTCAAACATTCAATGTGCAGTTATCCGAAACAAATACAAGCAAAGCCAGGTTTTAAGGACTGAACATTACTAAAGTGACATGGTTTATAGAAGCACAGTGGCCTTGGTAGATATCTCTTTATTACTGTCAGGTAGAACGGCTTATACCCAAATATTGAACAGCAAAAAAACAACGGTGACTATCTCTGGACATTCAAGTTGAATGACGAATACTTTGGTGATCTTTGCTTTGTCAGCATCTCTGTCTCATCCTAAAGTTTTTTTAGTTTAATTTTTTGATCTAAGGTGGTTCAATCCCTTTTGTTATTGAAAAATGATTTAAATCCATTTTTTATCACTTTTCTACCAATGGAAATTAATACATGTAAAAATAATCTGTTTTCTACAATCTTACTGCTTGAAATAGAAATATACGCTACATATTGAGCCTTTAATCTGTTAGCTGACCAAAGCTAGTGTTAATACCTCCAGAAAAACTGTCCAGAGCAGCATTCTCTTCTCTTCTTACCGTACACTACATTAGTCCTATTTTATCATGTTGGACAGAACTACATTATCACTGGACTTTACTATGATCAGCCTTTTCTGTATTATCCTTCTACAATGAGGTGTACACACAACACATAGAGACAGACAAACACTATTTCAATTATTTGGACTCTCCAACCTAACGTGTTTCTGATTTTAGGAGAAAGTTGCGGTACGTGGACACAGAAAGGTCCTAGATCTCTCCTCCAAAGCTAACACTACTGTGCTGCCTCTCATTTACAGTATTCATATCCAATCAAAGTTAAGCTAGCTAAACTTGGTGGTTAAGGGTTAATACATGATATACTCTGCGCAGCATGCAGCTCTAAATCTCATTTCAAAAAAAGAAAAAATGTTTTTTGCTGAGGTAGCAATGTCAGATTCCAAAGTGAATGAGTTATAAGAAGTGAGGTTAGTTGTAGTTTTTTTTTTTTTTTTTTTTTTATGATGGTCTAGTACACGTATGACATATATGCACACATTATTAGCAGTATAAGCAGTTTTTAAATGCATACTAATGTATTTAAATTTCCTGTTGTTTGAATGACTGACCGGCTTTTTTATTTTATTCTTTTCCTCTTGTTGTTGGCCTGATGTGTTCATCTGTCTTTGAATCTCAAAAGTAATTCTTTGATGTTTTTTTATTTAGGTAAAGGCTCAATGGGCAAATTCCTTCTTTCAATTATTCCTGACTAATGCTGCACATCCTGTGTGAAATTGTCTTCTTATTATGTGTGAAACACAATTATTATGTTTTTTTTTTTGTTGTTGAGTCAGGTACACTTCAACCAACAGCCGTCCTAAACTGTAAAACCTATTTTCTGACTGATCAAAGTGGACTCTGTCAATGTAAACAAGGCAATAGTTTGATTTTGAGAAATTGTTTGCTCACTAACAGGTGAACACTAATAAATTAAATGTATGGTTTGTAATAGTTGGATTCCCTGCTTATTTGTGGTTCAGTACCAACAACACATTTTTTTCCCTACAGTACAATCATTAACAGAGTGAGACTAAAGAATTTATTCAGAATAGTTTTTATTCGCCAAGTAGAGTTTAAAACAATATGAGGAATGTGACTTGGTGGATCGTGTGAAAAATCAAAACCACAAAACAATAATAAATATTAAGGATAAAAATTCCTTCACTCTCAATCATTGCATGGATAACACAACAGTATTAGGTCGAATTTCTAAGTCGAATTCAATGACAAATTTGATATTAATGCACAACCCGCTGTTTTTAAAGTTAATGCAATACGTTTTATAAAATTACAAAAATAATTCTATATAAACAGCAAACAAACAATTCTAATATTTCTTATCACCTCACTTTGAGGAGTTTTGTCATCATGTAGTACAACTTTGTATGCTGTGATTTGTTGTTCATTTTTTGAAGTCACAGAATGCTGAATGGAGTATGGTGTGTAATGGCCAACTCTCACCATAACATCTGGACACATGTGAGAATGGGTAGATTTAAGCCAAATGATATCAAAGAATGTATTGCGTGTGTGTGTGTATATACGTGTCTGTGAGATCTTTATTCTTTATCCCAGGCAGAGAGGGAAGCATGCTCCATTCCACTCATCTGCACAACATAATGCTGTCATAGAGCATAGTGAGATAATAACGGGGCTGCACAATATCTCTGTAGACTCACAACCTGATTGTGAACTCACCAATAACACAACATCAACACCTTATACTGGTTGCTTAGTAACAAATAGACAGCTACAGGTGGAAGGAATGAGTACCAAATGATGATGCACTGTGCGCTATAATTTGATCATCACTTAAAGACTAGTTTCTAATGATTAGATTGCCATAGCTTAACAAATAGTTGAATGAATTGATTTAATGAGATAAAATGTCAAACCTTTAAAAGCAACATTACCATGTACGATAATATGGTGAAAGAATCCAACTTGTGTATCAAGCACAAGTTAACAGATGTTTCCATGTTACATGTATATCATATAAGATCCATGCCTCCCACGTTATGGCAGCATAATTGTGTTTCCATGGCAATGCAATCTGCTCCCATCACTTTGGTCCTATACAACAGATTGGAAGCAGACATACAGTATAGAAGCCCACAGCCTGAGGTCCCTATACTTAGATAGGTTTGATCAGATATGATAGGTAGGGGTAGCACTTCTGAGTTTTTCCTGTACTTTCCTTCCAGCTTAATTCAAAGCTTATCATTGGAGTTATTGGGTGTGTAAATCCTAGTTTTGTCCTTTCTGTGTGTTGAAAAATGGTTGTCCTATCCAAAGTGTGACAGATCTTGTTCTTGATGTGAGCTGGGAAAGACACCAGTAGATTTCTCAAACTCAGAGAAGAAGCTAGATGATTTAAACATTTTAGGTTGTGGTAAATTTGAAGCAAGCTTAAAAATAAGATTGTAAATTGATTGACTTTGTTATCTACAGTTAGTCTACATCTTTTAATCATGTTTCTAGTTTTTATGATAAACAAGAAGCGAAAACCTGATCCATCCATTCTTTTTGTTCTTGTTATTTTTCTTGTTCTTGTTCTTCTTTTTGTTCTAGTTCTTGTTTTTTTTGTTCTAGTTCTTCTTGTTGTTCTTCTTTTTGTTCTTGTTCTCATGTTTTTCTTGTTCTTGTTCTTTTTTTCTTGTTCTTTTTCTTGTTCTTGTTCTTTTTGTTCTAGTTCTAGTTCTTGTTCTATTTCTTCTTCTTCTTCTTTTTGTTCTTGTTCTCATGTTTTTCTTGTTCTTGTTCTTCTTCTTGTTCTTCTTTTTATTGTTCTTTTTCTTGTTCTTGTCCTTTTTGTTCTTGTTCTTGTTTGTTCTTCTTTTTCTTCTTTTTGTTCTTCTTGTTCTTTTTCTTCTACTACTACTTCTACTACTACGACTACTACTACTACTACTACTACTACTACGACTATTCCTGTCAAAGCAAGAATAATGTTGCATAATTACTATAAAATGATGAATAATGTGCACATTTTCTGTGGAGCTTGGACAGTGCAGGGAGTTTTATGATCTACAGGTGAAGCTGGTGAGCTTATACTGACCTTGTGTTGTAAAATGTTTTGGTTAAGTAATTAGGTCTTTTTTTGTTTTGTCATTTGCTGAATGTTGATGTGTGTTTTGTTTATGGAGGTTTGTAATTAACTGAATTATGGTCAAATCAAAGTTTGTTATCTCTCTCTTCTTCTACTACTTCTTCCCAATAACAAAAAGGAACATTCCATCAGCCAATGGTTTGATTTGATTAGGCCTAAAATTAAAAAAAACAAAAAAAAAAAAAACAACCCTCAAACAATAAAACATGCTGTTAATGTTAGATTTGTATTGTGTGGGAAAGGCATTTGTAGGATTAGATCCATTAAAAGATAGGTTAATGCATTTTTAAGTACATTTAGTGCAATAGTTGATGTTTTAATGATTTTATTCAAAATTTGACAGTAATGTTTTACTTTGACACATTTTTTGGTCTCCTCTCAAACTTTGATACTTTGCTGTGTGCTACAGGTTAGCTACTAGATGTTTTGTTTGATAATTTTGCTTTTTGTGACACTCTCTCTGTTCTGTTCTGTTCTCCTCTGTCTGTCCCACTAACCCCAACCAGTCGAAGCAGATGGCTGCCACATCTGTTGCAAAGGAGTTTTTTTTTTTTTTTCACTGTTGCAGATGCTTGTTCGTGTAGAATTGTTGTGTTTTTTCTTTTTTCTTACTAATTTTATATTTTTGATAGCGCTTTGAGATGACTTGTTGTAATTTGCGCTATAGTTGAGTTGAATTGAATCATTCTCCTTCTGTTGCTGTTAAATCTATATCTCTCAGCTCGTTTAAACACGCCTGCTGCTGGTATTAAAATGATGTGTTAATGCTAAACTGTATGTGTGGGAGTGCACGAGCTACACGTGTACGCCAGATTTCACCGCTGAGTCCCGTTGTCATGGCAATGGCGACGGCGTGATGCGTTCAAGCGCCTCCTCACCCTGTCGTCAAACGCAGCCAATGAAGCACCACCTCACAACATGTTTAAACCTGTGGGGAGCGTGTTGTGAAACCTGTAGTATTTCTTTTCCTGTGCGGAGGATCCTTGACCTCTCCACCGCCCACGCAGCGCTCTCTGCCGGAGGCTGCAGTGAACCAGGAGACGGTGAGAGGAGATACTGCTTCATTATCAGCTCCATGGTGGAGAGGAGGACATCAGCTGTGAAGATCGTCTCAGAGCTGTGTGAGATTTACTCTGTCTGTCATTTGTTTGCTGGTGTATCATTTATGGATGGACGGCATGAAAGTTTACTGAAGTTTTTATGTCTTTCTTTCAGAATCAACAGGAGCTGTTGTCAAATGTCAGGCTGATTCTACCAAAGGGTAATCAATCCATCAATCCATCAATCAATCAATCCATCAATCAATCAATCCATCAATCCATCAATCCATTAATCCATCAATCCACCAATTTATCAATCAATCAATCCATCAATTTATCAATCAATCAATCAATCAATCCATCCATCCATCCATCCATCATCCATCCATCCATCCATCCATTCATAATCAATCAATCAATCAATCCATCCATCCATCCATAATCAATCAATCAATCAATCAATCAATCAATCCATCCATCCATCCATCCATCCATCCATCCATCCATCCATCCATTCACAATCAATCAATCAATCAATCAATCAATCAATCAATCAATCAATCCATCCATCCATCCATCCATCCATCCATCCATCCATCCATCCATCCATCCATCCATCCATCCATCCATCCATATCCGTCTATCTGTCTATCTATGCATCCATCCATCCATTTATCTATATCCGTCTATCTGTCTATCTATGCATCCATCCATCCATTTATCTATATCTGTCTATCTGTCTATCTATGCATCCATCCATCCATTTATCTATATCTGTCTATCTGTCTATCTATGCATCCCTCCATCCATCCATCCATCATCCATCCATTCATCCATCCATCTATCTATGCATCAATCCATCCATCCATCCATCCATCCATCTATATCCGTCTATCTATGCATCAATCCATCCATCCATCCATTCATCCATCCATCAAAGTTATAATGCAAATTGTGGCTTATGTTGTCAATTGTTTCACTTTGCACAAAATCCCTTTCAAAGGTTGAGCAATTCTGCAAAGTTAGGATTAATGACGTGTGTTTTTAAATCAGTTTAGTTCAACCTTTTTTTCTGTAATCGTTGCTGAGTTCATCCATATTTATGGGATGGCACTAGAGCTGGGCCATCTAGACCAAAACTCACATCTCAATATTTTTTCTCAAAATGGCGATATACGATAACCCTTGATAGTTTTAATTCAAATAAAGTCTGACCAGAAATAAAATGTAGGTTAAATTTGCTGATGCAAAATGCTACACAGGCATATTTATTAACAAATAGCTATACGATATATGTCACTTTTGGCTTTTTTCTCCTGTAAGGGACAGCACGTGTGAGTGAGTTCTGTAGTGTGGTTAGTTTAGGTGAAGGTCTGGGTTAGGACGCATCAGTAATACATCTAACTGTGCTTTTCATGATTTTATGAGAAGTAGCAAAAGCAGCAACTCATAAAACAAGTATTTTATACAAAACTGGCTCGAAAATAAATAAAAAAACATGCGCACGCACACAAACGCACACATCTCAAAACACGCCCTCACCACACATATGGTATTTATAATAAAATATACTAAATGAGTAAAATAAAACAAAAAACGAAATAATATTTATATAACGTACATATAATGACAACAAAAATGCACAAAAATATACAAAAAGGCTCCAAAAACACACAAAATGATTTCAAAAAAACATACATCACAGAAAAATACACCAAAACGACAACAAAAATATGAAAATGAGTCAAAATACACAAAACTAAATATTTATACAAAAAATGCAGAAATGAACAAAACTACACCAAAATAATATACAAAAATACACAAAATGACTCCAGAATCACACAAAAAAAATAATTTTACAAAAAAAATGCACAAAAAGACAACTGAAAGATACAAAAATACACATAATTACTCCAAAAAATATACATAACATACAAAATACACCAAACGGAAAAAAATAGTAAAAAAAAAACCAAAAAACACATTTATCATGTTCATGTCCCATAGAATTAAACCAGTGAAATCACACACACTATTTTACATTGCACCCTCAAATAAACCCCTTTATAACACAACAGAGTACAGAGTATTTACACCTCTCTGTACATCCAACCTTCAAACACGTACTCATTTGGCCATAATTAACAACTCTACTTAAGCTCCTCCCACTATATGAATACATACTTCCGACAGGCACTGTACTAGTCTATTTAAAGACATGATGTGATGATGATTAGTACCAAAAACAAATCACGGCTGTTTCTTCCCAGGACAGGAATTTGTCAGAATGTGCTAATTTAATAATAATAATAAAATAATATAATATTTTTTTTCCCTCCAGATGTTTTTATAATTAGAAAAATACCTTTACATCATCTCCATATAAATGGGTTGTTTGGTATACATGGAGTGACGGAAGCTTGACAGATGGGTTTTACTGTCATTGCACTTTTCATGGGTGGATGAAGGCAAACTAGTGTGTGTGTGTGTGTGTGTGTGTGTGTGTGTGTGTGTGTGTGTGTGTGTGTGTGTGTGTGTGTGTGTGTGTGTGTGTGTGTGTGTGTGTGTGTGTGTGTGTGTGTGTGTGTGTGTGTGTGTGTGTGTGTGTGTGTGTGTGTGTGAGAAGGTCAGATCATAGGAGAGGCCTTTTCATGTCTGTGAGCTGGGACGAGCTGACATTGTGCCTCTCAGCTCCAGATGATCTCTCACACACACACACACACACACACACACACACACACACACACACACCATCGACTCTACTCGCCACTTGTTTGTTGACGGATCATTTAACATTTAACCATGAGTGGTAAGTAATCGGTGAAAAAAAAAAAAAGCTGTACAAAGCAAACTTTGTTCTTACAAATGCTTGTTTTTGCAGCACCTAGAATGTAACGTTTGTTTGTTACTGAAAACAAACAAGTGTTTTATTGTTAGAATTATTGTTGGAGGGGGAGAAAGCTGCTCTGTACGACAGTGTAAAACTAAAGTACTAAATATGGAGTGCAGCAGCTTTTGGTGGCATCTTGTTGTCCCAGTGTGTTCTAACACTGAAGTGGCTTTCTGAGGTGTGAAATGTGTGTTATGTTGCCTGCCTAGCACTCTCCTCTCTCAGCTATGCTGTGCTCACTTTTAATATGTGTTAATTTTATGTTTTCATCACATATTTAAAATTGAAAGGCGTTTCCTTTCTTTTTGCAGTTTCTTCTTTTTTTTATATATATAGAAACCTGATAATCAGCATTTCTGCGTTAAAAATAGAACTATGTTTCATTTTTACAAAAGTTATCCAAGCATCAGCGTCATTTAGAATGTTTTTTTTTTTTTTTTAATATGGCTATGATGACCCTCATTTCTGTTGTGGATGTTTTGGTCACCAGACAGGCATGTGATACGTTCAGGCTGAGTGAGACAGAGCACTTTCAGAGATAGTGGTGTTGTTGGACACATGCTTTTGTTGCTACACAACTTCAGCTTTTATTGATGTGTACCCGTTATGCTTTCCTGAATCTTTTATGCATTTATTCCATTGGAAAACTTCTGGAAGGTAAGGTGTTTATTGTGTAACGGGAGGTACGGGAAACTACGAGCTCTGGTTAGAGATATTCAGACAACAAGATTAAAATAATCTACAATAAATTAAACTTCCCTTTCATATCTATCTCACCCTCCTACGCTGATAAACACAGTGTGTGTTCATATCTATTGTTTCCTCCTACACTGCCATGATAAATATTTCTCTGAGAATTGCTCAATTATATCCAGGAAAATAACAAACATGTCAAGAGAAGCAATAAAACTCTAAAGAACATCAAAGCAAAAGCGGAGCTATGGAAACTGATGGTATTGAATACTATATCAGTAAAGCATAGCTTTGATTATTGATACCTTTTTGCACTGTTGTAAATAATCCCTTATATTATTGCACAGTGTTTTAAATCTTTACTTTTTTAAGGCACTGCACCCCATCAAGCCTTTTTTTACACTTTGCCAACTTAAAGGCTTCATTTGTGACTCTGCATCTGATTCTCCTTAATCTCTGAACTAATGTACCGCTATCAAAATGGTGCTTGAAACCAAATCCAATGAGAACTAAGTTTCTTTTTTGGAAGGTATACAATCAAAACTACTATTGTAACGTGGAAGGTGGGACAAGCCTTAATACCATCCCATATCAGGTTATTACATGGCAATTTAAGGTTTAAAAAAATGCATAAACTATAATAGCACGTTCACACCAAATGCGTCAAAAGTGTCAGGTTTACATACACAATATATGGTGGACGCGCTTCTAGGAGCGTCAAGAGATCCCGCATCGCATCCCGCGCCTCCTGTGCGGCGCATTTTTAAGCTTTTCGCACGGCGGAAGCTGTCCGTTTGGAGATTTTATGTTTTATATTTTAGTCAACTATATATATATATATATATATACAGTATATATTCTAGTCTGGAACACTCGGATGGTCTATCCTTCTATGCTATTCTGTTGGGGAGTTTTCTCTTCCCACTGTCGCTAAATACTTGTTCATGTGGATCTTGTTGGATTCTTTCTTTTTTGTTCAGCGCTTTGAGATGACGTTGTTGTATTTTGCGCTATATAAATAAAGTTGAATTGAATCTGTAACAGATTTAGTCGACTGAAATCTTAATGTTATTTAGTTCACTAAAACTAGACTAGTGTATACTGTAACTGAAATAGTCCTGATGACTAAATTTTAACTAAAATTAAGTTGCATTTTAGCTAAAAAAAACTACAACTAAAATTAAATCAAAATGTACCACTAAAATGAACACTGTTGAATAGTATTTTAGCATAGGTGTGATAGTCTGACTAAGCACATGTGTGAACTATAGACAGTTACGTTTGTGCCTTTATTTATGGTCCACTGGCTGAAGGCTGAGTGTCATGTTTACACACAAACAAAGCCTGCTGTCTAATGGCATATACAGTATCCAGTTTATGTATTTACTAAATACTGTTTTTACTTTGGATAACACATGTTGTTTCTTTATTATTTTTTATATAAATGCTCATGTTGTTTAAGCATGCTTACAAAGACACCTATAGCTCACGATACGATACGCGATACAAAGCTCACGATAACGATTATCTCACGATATGACGACACTGCGGTTATCGATATATTGGTCAGAAATCAATCTACGATAATCTATAACATAACAAGAAAAAAAAAGATTAATTGAAGAAATACAATCTTTATTTTATATCTCTGAAGTGTCCTATGAACACTGACACTATTTTAGTGCAACATTTCTGTAAATAAGTGTCAACATACCAATGTAAATGATTAAGTATCTCTAATAGTGCTTTCTGTAAACAAAAAATAGGGTCTTTCTTACCAGTGACACCATTATAGTGCAATATTCCATTAAACAATATATTGGTTCTTTCAACAATGCTGTGAAGACGTACCTGCACATTTTAGTGAAAAAGCAGAAAAGGTTTTGAAAATAATAAAATAAATCTCAAATAAATATAAAAAAAAAACGATACTTGGTGCGAGCATATTGACAATCGTTCGTGCGAAAAAATATTGCGATGTATCGAGATATCGTCACACTCCTCGTCCTGCCAGGAGAGGAATCGAAAGGCGTGTGTTCTTCTCACACAGATAACACTTTTATGGATACAGAGTGAATGAAGGGGGCTGACCTTATAATTGTATTGTTATCTGAGCTCCTGGCTCTGAGCAGTGGATATGAGGAAACGCTGTAGCAAACAGATAAGAAGAAGAAGTGAGACCAACCGCCTCGTGTTAGTCACTCACCCACAGAACAGAGGAAAGCACGGTAAGACTAGCTCAGCTCAATATTTCACTCACTTATTCATATTTAAGGGCCACGCCAAGCTTTACAAACACAGCTGATGTTTAGTCAACCATGTTAAATGAATGGAACTGGAAGTCCTCATTAGGTGCAGGATGTTAAAATGAACAAGTTTACATGCACCAAAGATGACCAGAAAGATAAATGGTGTTATTAGATTTTAAAAGTGTTTATATATGTATTTGTTCAACAATATTGGGATCAGAGTGCAACACGTGCTCGCATGTGCAGCACTTGTTGCTGTTTAGACATAAACTACATGCTTTCACAATGTGTTTCCTTCCAAGTCAACTGTCACTTGGAGAAAAGAGGAGTCTGTGTTTGTGCTCATGAGTAATTCTCCCTCCATTTCTGTTTCTCACAATCACAATGTAATCATGTCTACAAGCTAGCTAGCATATGTTTCACAGCGCTCTACGTTTTCATGAAGTCAGTTTTTCTAGAACTAAGGTTCAGTTGTAGTCTACACTTTGAAATGACTAAATTCTAAACTGTTTCAGTCAACTAAAATGACTATAATCTGCTTATTAAATGATACTTTCAAACTTAAAAAAAAAGAAAAAAATCATCTGGCTCATTGATCACATCATGATCTTCACACTAACCTCCTCCTATACCTCAAAATAAACCACTGATTTGACAAACTCTTTAAGAGCCTTTGAAGAAGCTTTCTTGAGCTGTTACAAAAACACCTAAATGCCATTAAATGTGCAAATTTGAGATGGTGGAACAAGCATCTGTATTGCTTTCATGCTTGATACATTCAGTTAGAATAGAGTCCATAGTAAGAAAGAAAGAACCCAACAAGATACACATGAACAAGCATTTAGCGACAGTGGGAAGAAAAAAACTCCCTCTTTTTTATAGGAAGAAATCTCCAACGGACCCAGGTTCAGAGGTGGCAACCATCCGCTTCGACTGGTAGGGGTTAGTGAACAGAAGGACAAACAGGATAGGACAGAAGGATAGAACATCCAAGTGTTCCATCTGTCTATAAAGCAAGGAACCTCTGTCTGTGTGTCTGTTCCTCAAATACCTCTGTGAATCAGGCTCAGATTGAGCTGAGACTTTCAACATGGCTGCTGCTTGGTTCAAGAGTGTGCAACGTCAGATTTGTTTGAACTGCAATGATACCGTTCATAAATGGTTTCATAGAATTGTCTTAAATGCAGCTTTGCAGAACAGCTCAATGTTGTCAGGTAGTCATGGTAACTCAGGATAAGTTGAAATCTGTGTAGAATCTACAGGAGTGGCTGCACAAAGGGCTTTTAAAACGACTAAAGTGGGTCTAATATCCTAAAAAAAAAAAAAAACACCCCGTAAATATTGACCAGCAGGTGTCCTCAGTGAGCAATGTTTGTAACTATGGTGCGTATTAATAATAGTAATAAAAAATTGTGTGTGATTCAGAATCAATTTTGCATTAGGAATTGAGCGTTTACAAGGTCAGTTTAAAAAAGATTTAACTTTAATTCTGAATTAAAGAGGACTTAAAGCATCCATTAAAAAGCTACTTAACCTCCCACTTTTCTATAGCAAGACGTACTTCCTACGGGCACTGCTCAAGTACATTTTAACCTTAAACATTAAAATATATTACAATTTAATAAAATAAATAGAACACCCTGAAAAAATAAATCCAATAAAAATAATATACATCAACGATTTTAGATACAGGCCAATATAATACGATATTCATTTTTCTTTTTGCCAACATTGGACTGATATCCAATATCAATATTGTATCGGGACACTTGAAACCATATGATTTGTTAACAATGTATTTCATTTGCTCTGAAAGTAGAAATTTTTATGTAAAATGGCTTGGTTACTGACTACATATTGTAGGTAAAGAAAATGCTCATACAGTAAATGTACATAAGAAGGATATAAGCAATAAATCATCAATTATAGTTTTTAGTTCTGATGATAAGATGCTTGTGTGAAATTTATTTCTCCATTTTTTTGGATTCATATTGAAAAGGGTTACACATTTTGCACTGTGTCAGATGGACATGACGACCCAAACAGGCGTTTTATTCTGAAGGAGCCAGAATGGTTTTCTTTCCTCCTCCAATCCGCTGTGATCAATCCATGTTTAGAAATCCCACACTGTGGTAGGTTCACAGTATTACTCTCTGTGTTTGATTGTTTGTTCTGTCTAGTGATTTCTCTCTTCCTCTACATCTTTCTGCCAATAGTTTCTCATGAAACCTGCCTCCTGGACCAAGTGCTGGACCTTATCATGAATGAGAAGCCTCCCACCAACACCAGTCTTTTCCTGAACGAGGACGCAGACAAACCTGCAGCTGCAGACCGAGGTGACCTGAAGTGGCGCATACGCAGGGCCATGGAGAGAAAAGGCAGTGGAATGAAGGAGAGGATGAGCTCCATCAGCAGGAGCAACGTCCAAGGTTTCCTAAAGAGGAACCTGTTTGTTTTGCTCACTGTGGCTGCTGTGGCTTTGGGTGAGTGCAGAGGAAAGTGTGTTATAGGTTAAATCACTTAAATTCCTTCACTCCAAAAGACAAATGTTTGGCTTTGCTTCGTGTATTCGAATGCTTTTTTTAAAAAATGATATATATGTCTAGGTGTAATCCTGGGTTTTGCCCTACGCCCACACAACCTGTCCCTGAGGGAGATCAAGTACTTTGCCTTTCCTGGGGAGCTCCTAATGAGGATGCTGCAGATGCTGGTGCTGCCGCTGATCGTCTCCAGTCTGGTCACAGGTTGGCTCATGAAAACCAAACAAACCGTCTTCCAGCACATCCGTGATCACACCATTAAATCATTTTTGATCAATAAAACAGTTTTTTCTCTTTTAAATCCACCTTTTATTTGACAGTTTGAACTCTGATTAACAACAGTTATCGTGGACACAATCTAAACTATGTGATTACTACTGCCTGTTTCAGGTATCTCCTCATTGGACAGCAAAGCATCAGGTAAGATGGGTATGCGTGCAGTGGTTTACTACATGGTGACCACCCTGCTCGCTGTGTTCATCGGCATCATGATCGTCATCATCATTCGCCCGGGGAAAGGAAGCCGAGACAGTCCTATCAACCAAAGTGGAAAAATTGAACCAGTTCAGGCTGCAGACGCTTTCCTGGATCTCATCAGGTGACAACACACATCATACATACACAGTCACACCTTTCACCGTTTGTAATGTATGATATATAAAAGACTGTGGAGAGATTAGCTGGAGGTAATAACCTTTTATTTTGGATGCCATTGTTACAATTTGAATGTTAACCATTGCTCTGAACCTTATAGCTGCTTCCTGTTTTACATTTATTATGTATTATTTTTCCTTTAGCCAATGGGATTTGCAATAATCTCGTATAATTTCTAAGATTTGATTACATATCTGGCTGAAGCAACTGTGATTTAATGACCTTCTCCTTGTATGTTGAGTTGATGTAACAATATGAGTTTCGTTTTTCTAATTATTATTATTATTATTATTATTTTATTATAGGAATATGTTCCCGCCCAATCTAGTTGAAGCTTGTTTTAAACAGGTAAGGTGATTTTTCCCCTGGTTAATAGTTTATCTTGAGAAAGAACCATACCATGAAAGCCGTGGTTGTTATTATTTTATCATTGTATTTAAATGGAAATTATTTACATTAGACTGCGTACATTTAATCTCTCTTATAGTATAAAACTACATACAAGAAGGTGGTTCACACCAGGAATGTGACGCTGAACCTGACAGACATACTCAACGTGACCGAGTCTCCTCTGAGTGTCAACCTCAGCAGCTTACTTCACACCATTCAGGTAGAGGATGAAGTTTACTTATTCCAGTTTGTAAGATGAATTGAACCAATACGAGATGAAAAGTACTGTTACGCCATATTATTTCTCACACCCCAGGAGACAGTGGAGGAGACGGTTCCTGTGTCTGGTTCCTCTGCTGGAGTAAACGCTCTGGGTCTGGTGGTTTTCTCCATGGGCTTTGGTCTGGTCATTGGAAGCATGAAGCAGCAGGGTCAACCTCTGAGAGACTTCTTTGACTGCCTGAATGAAGCCATCATGCGACTGGTGGCCATAATTATCTGGTTAGTAAAGTGTGCGAGTTTAAATTTTTAATCTTTAGAGGCATCACTCAATGATTCAAAAAGGATTTCTTTGTTAATATGGACAGTCTGGTGACAAGTATGCATTCCTTGCAAAACAAAACATGCATAGTTGTTGCTAAATAATTGCACCAGAAGTAGTTTTAACCTATATCGACAGATGCAGGCATGGTAAAATAAATAGATAAATACAAATAACTGTAGATAAGTCATGTTTTTTCAAACCATTTGATGAAAAATCCAAAATGAATTTTCCTTTTTTTGGTAATTTGCGCTTTTAAAGGTAAATAAATCTCCATAGAATTGCTGTTAATAGCTTCACCAAGACCATGGCTAATAAC